>NC_134235.1:197309804-197619804 GCF_965152275.1 Natator depressus | reverse complement strand
AGAGAAAGCAGAGCATCCCTGCTGTGTATTGACCTGTCACAAAGGTTTTAAAAATGCCAAACACACGAGAGCCTCACATTTTGCTATATCGCACATTTTGCAATTCTCACCAAAAAAAGGAGTTTTCTCCACTCTGTCAGCAAAGAGTTTTATAGCAGAGTGCTGCAGGGAAGCCTCATATTGCTAGGAATTCATTATTTTTTCCAAAAGATACTACAGTACATTTGCTAGCATACTATGGTGTACTATCCTAAATAATTAAAACTATACTACAAAGTAAATAGTCTCTTTTGTGATTCCTTATGCTTGGTGTTTGTGGGTTCACTTGCTTTCTAAGGTCCTGATGCAAAGCCAATTGTGGAAAGACTCTTATTGTGTACCGCATGTTTTGTATCTGCTCTTAAAGTTAAGTACATATTTTCAGTGCTTGGATAGCTCAAAACCTAATCTGCTAAATTATATAATTCACAATAGGTCTCCCAATCGTTAGTGCAAATTTGCAAGGTACTATTGTAGTATTGTTGTAGCTATTACACATGTTCCTGTACACAATATAAATATATAACTACTATAAAGACAAGTAACGTAATACTTAACCTCTGTCACTATAGACTAAAATAGTCAAACCTATAGTTTAAAGTATGTAGAAATCCAGAGTTCATAGCTGGTCAGGTCGTTACTTGAGTGCCTCTGTGTCAATAACTTATTCTGAAATGATTGTCATTTAGAAAAAAAAGAGTTGCTGTAAAATACCTAGACATCTGAGCTACATTCCTTCAGAATTGCCCTAAACTGTTAAGTTTAGCAATTGTTTAGTTTTAGGTATTAAACTTGTCTTTTGGGCCACACTTTAAAAGAACAGATGCCTAAATTGTACATGCAAAACATACACACATTGGTGCAAACATGAAACTGTGCATGTAAAATATGCTGCTATTCATGGAAAAGAGCTATTCTCTGAACAACTACCTATTTTTCTGAGTGCAATTACTTGTTCGACCTCTTGTGCGCATAGGGCTCAATCCTGCCATCTGTGAGGTGCTGAGCGTTGTTAATTTTTTTTGACTTCAGAATCTGATCAAACTCATAATTTAAAGGTGAAATGTCATCACTGGGGCCAGGAATTTCAAAGGAGCTTAGGGGAGCTACATGCCTTCTCTCCTCCCCACCATTGGACTAACTCCCCTTAGGCTCCTTTGAAAATCCTAGCCTTATTTATGTGAGTGACATTCTAGATGGGCTGTTTTAATAACTTCAGATTTTTATATCCTTGTCCGAAGATATGGGACATTTTTTTTCTTTCAGTTTCTGTATTGAGATCCTTAACTCCCTCTGTATCTCAAATACCCAGAAAGAGGAGTGCATGTTTTCTAGGAGTCTGCACCCTGAAACGTGTGCAAGAGGCATTCCTGTTCCTAATAACCATTTTAAATGGAGCTTGCAGTGAAGTAGCAAGATACTCTGAAACCTGAGCAAAGACTGTGGAATGTGATTCCAAGTAACAGCCGTGTTAGTCTGTATTCGCAAAAAGAAAAGGAGTACTTGTGGCACCTTAGAGACTAACCAATTTATTTGAGCATAAGCTTTTGTGAGCTTTCACGTCCGATGAAGTGAGCTGTAGCTCCCGAAAGCTTATGCTCAAATAAATTGGTTAGTCTCTAAGGTGCCACAAGTACTCCTAGTCTTTACTCAGTTTTTAATCATATAAAACTCTCTCTCATTGACAACAATGGCAGTTTTGTCTGAATAAACACAATGGGGTTTGTTTTGCAATGGCAGAGTGCTCTCTTCTCATTAGACTCTGTTGTACCATGTGGTATTTAAAGATTTTTGCATATAAACAGGTTTTTAAAAATATAATAATTTTTATCAATGATTAAAAAGGGGAATGATTGAATGTATTTGTATTCTAAAAACTACAGCTGCCTCAAAAGTGACACTCTGTTTATACAACAGCTGGGAGCGAATCTCATTAGCAGGGCTTGAGTGAGGGTGCTAAAAATAGCAGTGTGGAAGTTGCAGCATCAGCGAGACACCTGAGTTAGGACCCTCCTTACCTCCAGGGTCCACGCTTGGGTGGCTAGCCTGAGCCTCCACAGGTTCCACGTTATGCACATCAGTAGTTTTAGTGGGGATCACCCCAGTGAGCTAATATAAGCCTGTCTGCTTGGGGTGAAAGGCTCTCTCCCAGCTGCAGTGTAGACATACCCTAGAGATACAAACATAGATATATTTTAGGAATGTAGATTCACATTTTTCTTTCAGAATTAATTATTCATAGAGGAAAATAGAGTTTTTTGGGGTAAGGCTGCATTTGTATTTAGTGCATGTGAAAGTTGAGTAATGAGAAACAAGGCCTCTCATGGCATTTTTCAGTACATTGATAAGAAATTAGATTATAGCTAGTGATTCATCATTGATGAATCAGCAAGTGATTTATAATTTATCACATCTTTTTCTATATACAACTTTAGTCTTATGACTAATATCAGAGATTTATTAACATGAATGACTTACTTCTACAGAGCAGAGTATGTAAAGTATTGGGCCAAATTCAAAACTGGGATAAAATTCAGATTTAGGTTAAAAGGAATGGAGCTGACCCATAAGGGAATTGCTGTGGCTCTATTGTGGAGGAGGTATACCATCGGGACTTGGGCTTTCCGAGTTGGGATGGGATATGATAGGTGCAGTAGTGATCTGGGGGAGAGCTGCAGTCTATATCATAAGCCTCCTCAGTCCCATGGGGATCTGGCAATGTGAGATAATCTTGACCCTGTAGTAGTAATAGCAATTTATTTTTCCTTTCCCCTCCACACACTGAAACTGAAGGAGCTACAGGTCAAAACCTGATGAGGGCATAGTTCTTGAGAGAACTCTTCCACTATAGAGAACAGAGGGGGAGTATGGAGCATCCACCAAAAGGCTCCAGCCCTCTGCAGATTAAGACCTATCCTATCCCAGGTGCTAAATGCTTCCTGTGAGCTGCTGAACAACCCCAATCTGATTGCTTAGACTCTTATGAGCCTGGGCTTTAAGGAATAAGAGTTCTGAAGATGTTATCATACTAACACAGAGATAACAATTTTTCAAATTATGATATTTTAGTGGGAAATGAAAGTCTTCGGTCCCTGGATAAAATCTGTCTACTTCAGGGGTGGGCAAACTACAGCCTGTGGGCCAGATCTGGCCTGGCAGCCATTTTAATCCTGCCCTCGAGCTCCCTCTGGGGAGCGGGGTCTGGGGCTTGCCCCACTCTGGCGCTCCAACTGGGGAGTAGGGTGGGGGGTGCTCCATGCAGCTCCTGGAAGCAGTTACTGAAGTGAATTAATATTTTTCTGTTAGAGAATTGCAATTAAACCATCAGAAGCCTGAAAGCTACATTTTTTCCACCCTAATAAAACCTAAGATTTCTGATTTTAACTCTTTGATTACCTTCAGTGGCACTAGCCACCCAATTTGTAAAATTGTCACTGGGGCTCTTATTCAGCAATCATCGCCATTCAGCAAAGCACTTGGGCATGTCACTCAAGTCCCAAAGACTTGAAGCGGACTGAAGCTGGTGTTTGCTTTGCTTTTTATGTTTGCTTCTGAAAGACATGTAGGTCAGAATTTTCAAGCAAATCAGCACCTACAATCAGGACCCTTTCAAAGGAACACATCAGATGGGGGTGTGAGCACATTTGAAAAATGTAGATGTGATGTCACAAGGGGAGCTGTTAGGGGCTAAGAACTTCCTATCAGGAGCATCTCATTCCCTATCTAACACTTGCCAAAGAAATGCATGGAGTAGAAAAGCCTTTGTCAGCTGCTTCATTCTAGCTAAGATGGTATCTGCAGGAGTCTCCTTGGATTTAAGGTCAGTTGGGTTTGGGTTGAAGGTTACCTGTTTATTAGGGCTGCCAGATCCTCCTCCTAGGAAAGTCTTGCTTCAGAGAATCTGGGCTGATTTATTTAGGGGAGATAAAAATTGGACCTTTATGCCTATAAGAGGATGCAGTCAAATCCAGTCCAAAAAAAAAAAACCAACCCCCCCCACCCCAATTATGGTGTGGAGGGTTTTTAAGAAGTTGCATTGTTTCTAACATACCCATGTTCTCTTCAATGGGTATTGTCAACATAATTAAAATAAAGGTTTTGAGAGGGAATCCCTTTCATCTGTATTTTTAATCATGTTTCACTCTTTCTCACCATTTGTTGTTTTGCTTCTTTTTTCTCCATATACTTGTTTTTTCTTCCAAGTGAACATTATTCTATGTTTCTATCTGCAAAAATACAAAATGTATTTTTGAAAAAACTACTCACAGAAGGAAACATACTGTACTATTGTTGTAATGAAAATACAAAGATACTATTTCCACATATCTCAATGAATGAAAAAAGTGTGTAGGATTGTGCTCTCTTGCTCTCATGTGGCCTGTTATATCTTTGAGGGAATCCTCCCCTCTTGAGAGCATTAAGTTTTTCCACTCCCTCTGCTGGAGATGGATAGTGGATTGAGATAATAAAGGCCCTAGTCCTTCAACTATCCCATTTGTTGCTTGGACACATGCTCCTAACTTAAAGCAAATCTATATATCCCATTCTGCCAACTGGGCAATGCAGGGCACTTCCAAAACATGGGACATGGAAGTATGCTGATCTCTGAAATATTAATTTTATTTCTTTCTGTCTCTGCTTTGTTTACCCTTCCTCTTTCTTTATCACTTACTCCTCCGTCTGCCCTTCCCTGAGCATTAAGCTTAGCCCTTCTATATAGATTTCAGTTGGACTACTCAGAGAGCATAGAGTTAAACTTGTGTGTAAGCTGTTGCACAACTGGGGGTTTTAGTGTCACCCTTAAGAGTAAAATTCACTAAAAAAAGAGTTCAAAAATCTGTAAAAGTTGCATAAAAAGCAAATGTTTATCCACAGTATAGCCACACCTGCAAAAAAGTCCCAAAGGGAATAATTGTTTTACTAAAAGGAACTTCTGTTCATGTTTGTTTACATATAAAACTTTAAACCCTCTGGGGAACCTTAAGTAGCCTCAGAGTATTGCAGCTTAGCAGCAAAGCTAGCTGTTCAAATACAAGTGGGTTCAAAATATTTAACGTGTGCTACCGAAGTTAATACTACAAGTATAATTAAACGTCAGTAGTTGAGAGCCACCAAATGAAAAATACAGGTTAAAACCTGAGCCTCCTGCGATTTTTAACTGTTGGATTCCTGCCCAAGAGCAGCACTTTCCTACTGCCTCACAATTCCCAGTCAGATTTTTCTGTTTAAAATCCTTAATACCATAGAACATGTTTGGCATCCATTTTTAATAATAGGGTTGCGTGGTAAGTATGCTGATTTCTGCTATTTCTTATGCACTTTGGTCGCGGCTTTTAGAACAAGTGCCATAAATATCAGAATATAAATAATCTATCACTATTCAGCTAATTCATAAATAATACATAAATCATACGTGAAAGTGCACGTCTCAGTAGACTTTCCAATTGTTGACAAACAACCACAACAAAACTTTGTAAATACAGTTCTCAGCTTTGCAATATTTAAAAGCTGTCAAGTAGATAAAACAAACGTTTGTATGGCGCATGAAAACAAAAGTGCACCCTCAGGCATTACCTGCTGTAAATGCACGTCATGGTTATTGTGTTGATCTAACACTGCACAGGATCAGCATATTACTGTACTATTAGTAAATTAACTTAAGGAAGAGGCACTTGGAATATGTGCAGCTTCTCATTGTAGGCATGTACAGGTTTGCAGATGCCATTGCTGGTTAGCTTGTGTAAATATGTAACATATTTTAAATGCATTATGCCAGATGATTCACACAAGATTAGCAAAGTAGTATTTAGAAATATTGTACCATTTTAATATTGGTTGCAAATGTTCTACCTACTTCATTTTATTATACAACAATTATTGATTTATCATATAAGCATTTTTGTTCTGGTGTGGGACTATGGATTTTGATTGCTACTTAGTCAATATGTATTTTGATTCCTATACATGTTTTACAAGTTATTTATTCTGAAATTTTCTTAATGAAAACAACCTCTTTGCCTATATTCTCTTTATAGTACTACTACATTCTGCTTATTCCTGCTGCTGCATAATCGTGGATAATTGCAAAATGCTGTTCCTTTGAAAATAGGATAATTTCAAAGAACATTTTTTCATGTTCTCATTTGTAACTAAAAGTTTTATAAAGATTAACAAGGAGCAGAGAGAAAATGTGCATAACAAACTCAGGGGAGGGATAGCTCAGTGGCTTGAGCACTGGCCTGTTAAACTGAGGGTTGAGTTCAATCCTTGAGGAGGCCATTCAGGGATCTGGGGCAAAAATTGGGGATTGGTCCTGCTTTGAGCAGGGGGTTGGACTAGATGACCTCCTGAGGTCCCTTCCAACCCTATGATTCCATGATATCCATGAAATGCAGAAAATATAATAAAAGCAGAAGATGGATCAAATTCTACCAAATCATATTATAGGATTTAGGACAAAATGATGTATTACAGAAGTATTTAGGGAAAATATACAGATAATGGCTGGGCAGGTACACAGACTATGGGATGAAAATAAAACAGAAACCAAAAGGTAGTATAACCTATAGCGAAAAAAAATCTATTGCTATGGGATTGTTCGGGTTTATCTCCTGATATTGCATTGATCGCAGCATGAAAGGATAGCTTCAAAATAATCCCTTGGTCCCCGGTGCCCCACTCCCCCATGCCCATGTACACACACTTATAATTCCTAATATGTGAATTGGGTTAATGAAAGGTCATAGGCATGGTGGGTGGGACTGCGTTTCAGAAACAACTGATTTAGAGTTTAAACAGCATCTAACTCATTATTTGGGATGACACTTAAGTGATAATTCCTGTTGATTTATTCAGTCTGCCAACACAAAACAGGCACCCATCCACATGGCATTTTGTTTCCTAAAATTAGGATAGCCGTTCTAATTTTAAATAACATAATCTGAAGAACGTTTATGATTCTGCTGATCAACCAGGGTCCCAACTGATAGTATGAAAGTTGTTGCACAACCCTGGATCATAATTTCCCAAATCATTACATATTATGTATTGGGCTCTCTTAGTTAGCTCTGTTAACTGACATGGAAAAAATTGTTTCCACAAGAGAGCTAGAAATGTTGAATCATCTTGTAGCACACACATAATTAAGCAGGCATATGACATGCCTTTTATTCTGTCAACTGTGATATGCCACCAAATTATGCCATGTCTAATTTATGGTGTGCCACTGCTGAAAACCAGAGCTGTAACATACCTTTCACTTCAATGACATCCATACCTCAAAATACTCCAACTACCTGTCACATTTGGGTAATTCTTTCATTTTCACACGTGGTGTTTATAAACTGCTGTGAGAGAGAGCTATATCCATTTTAGATGATCCCTGCATTCTGAAATGTAACAATATGATCCCAAACTATTTTTCATATATATTTAGAACTTTATTCATGTGAAGTAGTAATTCTTACTGTTTTGAGATCCTAGATTAGATCCTTAGATACTAAGGTCAGAAGGGACCATTATGATCATCTAGTCTGACCTCCTGCACAACACAGGCCACAGAATTTCACCCACCCACCCCTGTGAAAAACCTCTCACTTATGTCTGAGCTATTGAAGTCCTCAAATCGTGGTTTAAAGACTTCAAGGAGCAGAGAATCCTCCAGCAAGTGACCCATGCCCCATGCTACAGAGGAAGGCGAAAATCCTCCAGGGTCTCTTCCAATCTGCCCTGGAGGAAAATTCCTTCCCTACCCCAAATATGGCAATCAGCTAAACCCTGAGCATATGGGCAAGATTCACCAGCCAGATACTACAGAAAATTCTTTCCTGGCTACCCCCACTCTCCTGCTGGTAATAGCTCACCTTAAGTGATCACTCTCATTACAGTGTGTATGGTAACACCCATTGTTTCATATTCTCTATGTATATAAATCTCCCCACTGTATTTGCCACTGAATGCATCTGATGAAGTGAGCTGTAGCTCACGAAAGCTTATGCTCAACTAAGTTGGTTAGTTTCTACAGTGCCACAAGTACTCCTTTTCTTTTTGCGAATACAGACTAACATGGCTGCTACTCTGAAACCTGTCCTTATGCGGGGTACTGAAAGCTTCTTTAATCAAGTGGAAAAAGGCGTAACAAGAACCAATGACTGAAAACCATCAATGAGAGCACAGTTGGACCCCAAACCTTCCACAAAATTGGTAGTACAATTTTAATTTCCCAAATTCATATGAGGTTCTTGAATACAAAAGCATTCTTATGCAGCAGATTTATTGCTATGAGTATTGCAGCTATCAGTATTGTAGTTTCATGCATGTCCAAATGAATGAGGTGAAGCCATGATGTTTTTAATTCAAAATCCTTTAATGCAACCAGATCCATCCAACAGACTTACCTGTCTCCCCTGGGATAGACTACAGGCAGCACACGCCGCAAGACATTTTCTTTAATTTTCCATTTTCCCCAACATCACTCTTTTACCCACCCACAAAAATGTAAAATGTTGTGGGATTCATTCCATTGGTGCAAATAAGTTGTCCTCACCCCCCCCCCCCCAATATCAGCTTCAGTATTCTTTTTCTGAGGTAAATAATCTTCAGCAATAAAAGTGGACATCAAATTTGGGTGGAATGTGAATAACTTTGGGACTAAAATGAATACATTTTTTCTAAATGTGGTGCATGTGAGAGAGATGCTAGCGTTGGAGAAGAACCCCATTACAATATGTTACTAGCTAACTCTTTCACCACATTAGAAAGACTATTGAGAATATTGTTTTGTCTCATGTACTTGCACTCTATATATAGATTGAATTTAAGTGAGTCCAAATTAGTGTTGTAAATGGGGTGGGGTGAGGGGGAACTTGAATGCATTGTGCTGTACTAAGAGTGCTTCCTTTTGGCCAAATTGCATCTCTTTCTAGAGCTCCAGCTTCTGAAACATAATAAACCTGTGCCTGGAGTCAAACACTCTGTGAAGCATGGGAGAATTTTGAAGAACATATGTTAAGCATTTCAGGCCATGAAGGGATCCAACTCTAATTTTAGGAAAAACATACATGACTCTGATAGAATTTTGTTCAGAAAGCCACAAGTCAAATGTTTATCATTTATTGAAGATATTGCCATTTTAAAATTTATTTAAATTTTAAATAATTTAGAGACATAATATTTTAAAATAGAACAATTTGCTACAAAGATTTTTGCAAAAAAAAAAAAACCCCAACCTTTGGTAAAATGCACATAATCTTATTACTTTGGTAATGACAAGCTGTTAAAATATTCACTGGAATACAAATCTTATATTGATGGCACTCAAAAAGTCGGTTAGCTAATTGAAAAAGTAATTTCTGTTCCTGAAAAGTTTTTTGAATATTAAAGCTTCTTGTGACTCTTATTAGTAGGTGTCAGGGTTCCCTCCCCACTCTGAACTCTAGGGTACAGACATGGGACCTGCATGAAAGACCCCCTAAACTACCAGCTTTAGATTAAAAACTCCCCAAGGCACAAATTGTCCCTTGTACCTTGGATTAGGTAACACTGCCATCACCAAGTGATTTAGACAAACACAGGGAAAGGACCAGTTGGAGTTCCTACTCTCCCCTAATATCCCCCCAAGCCCCCGCCCCCCTTTCCTGGGGAGGCTTGAGAATAAACTAGATGAGCACAGACCAACTTTGGGTTTTTTTAGGACACACACACAGAAAAAACAACCCCAATCAGATTCTAAAAGAAACAGAACTTTATTAGAAAGAAAAAAGGTAAAAGAAGCACCTCTGTAAAATTAGAATGGAAGATAATCTTACAGGGCAATCTGATTCAAAAACAGAGGATTTCTCTCTGGGCCAAACTTTAGTTACAAAAAGAAAACCAGGAATACACCTTCTCAGCACAGAGAAAAATCACAAGCCAAAACAAGAATAAGCTAACACATTCCCTTGCTAGTACTGACTAATGGAGTTTGATTGCTTGCTTCCTTGATCTGTGTCCAGCAAACACACAGAACAGACAGACCAAAACCTTCCCTTCTCCCCACCCCAAGATTTGAAAGTACCTTGTCCCTTTATCGGTCCTTTTGGTCAGGTGCCCGCCAGGTTACCTGAGCTTCTTAACCCTTTGCAGGTAAAAGGATTTTGTGCCTCTGCCATGAGGGGTTTTATAGTACTGTATACAGGAAGGTTGTTAACCTAGTGTCATAAATATAAAGGGATGGGTATCAGTCTGAGTGGTTCTTGGATTACCAAATATCACCTATGTTGTCATCAGCGCCCTTCTCCTCCTTGGTCTGCATGCGTTCTTCTTTGTGTCTGACTGCAGTCCTCATGACATACCATCTGGGATAGAACCTGATCTCTTTGGTCTGTGCCTTTTTTGATTGAGACCTCTGAGTCCATACTCACTTTATCCTTCACTACCTCTCCTTGGATGTTTGAAGAGTTTTACATATTTTTAGGCTGCATGCATGATATCCATGCAGCAGTCCATAATACAGTTGTGTTTAAAGCAGGATTTATTAAGAGAGAGAACCATAAAAACAAAACAAATGGTTTTGCATATTAGACCTCATCTGAATGCCTTGCAAAGCAAAATGGGGTAACATGACCTGAGTTTACTTTCCACATAAGCAGGAATTTTCTTTAGTTACGTTTAAAAACAGTCACTTTCTGACCATTTTTTCAGAGATCTCTCCCTTCCCTGTCCTCTGTATCTCAAGAGCTGTTGTTCAAGTTCCTGGTCAGTGTTTTGGTTCCTTTGATAAGTATGCCTTAACATCTCTCTCCCCCTTATACAACAACACATAGTTGTTCTGGTTTATTATCATATCAAGCATCCTCCACTCATCCCTCTGTGGGTATTTTGGTTCATCAGGAAAGGAAGAAAAAAGTATTCAGGAATGCTAATAACCTTTCAAATAGTTAATTTCCTCCTCATAGCCCTGGTACAGGAAAGCTCTTCAGCACATGCTTCAAGTCAAGCCTCTGCAGAAGTGTCATCTCTAAGAATTATCCCCTCTCTTAGGTGGTGTGTGGGAGGGGGAGAATTCTAGGGGACAATGGGATTTCAGCATATGCTTATGTGCCCTTTTGAATAGGTATGCTTTTCAAATTTGTGGCCCAAGCTTCTGGTCTGCCATGTGAGAGCCATTCCATTCAACTTGGTCTTTAGAAATGTAGCCTATAGACCTTCATAACACATTCTCAACATAATTCTTCATATTATAGATCTCTTATTGACTGATATCAGAGCCTTTGTCACACCAAAATTAAAATGAGTTCACAGTAAGACGATCATTAGAATTCTTTCTACCTTAAACAGTTCAATCAACTAAAATTAGGTTTACTGGTGTTAAACCATACATTTGGAATTGTCCAGAATGAAAATGTGTACACAAGTTAGCCCGATTGTGCAACTGGCTGTGTATTCTACTCTTATGTAGCCACAGCTCTGGATTTTGTATACTGTAAATAGAAAAGGAGTACTTGTGGCACCTTAGAGACTAACCAATTTATTTGGTTATTTGGATGCATCTGATGAAGTGAGCTGTAGCTCACGGAAGCTCATGCTCAAATAAATTGGTTAGTCTCTAAGGTGCCACAAGTACTCCTTTTCTTTTTGCGAATACAGACTAACACGGCTGTTACTCTGAAACCTATACTGTAAATGTGTACTGTATTTTGTACTAGTATTCTCTAAAGGCAAAATAACACTACTGCAGTTATGGTACTGATAGACTAAAATGTCTGCACTCCAGATATTATCAAATAAAATTTTGAAAAATTGCTTTCCTTGCTATTTTCCCATTAATATTTTTTCCTATGTGGACTACATAGATTCCAATTCATCTCAGTGTGGGAGAAAGAGTGACTCTTTCTATTTGGCCTAGAAGGAGTTGGAAAGTAAGATGGAGGGAAGAGATTTCTGTACGAGTCCCATGGGCTGTTTTGTGGTTGCAGAGGGTTTCTGAAGTACTTTCACAATCATTTTGATTTGGTGTGGTAGGAGGAGAGGTGGGGTCTGAATAGGTTTTAACCAAACTAGTTTTGTTTCTGAGAACTGTTTAGACTTAAACTTAAAGCAGAACAATGTGAAGACTTCTCTATATTATGCCAGTTGCCATCTGTCCCATAGTGCTGTTTCAGCAGTTGAGGTTTGGCAGGGTATAGAGCCAAATACAACAAAAGCTTTTTTTCTCAGTCTTACTCCTATAGTAACTGCAGTGGAAAATGGTGCATGAACCACTCTAACGTGTCTGCATCACCTGAAAATTTCTTTATACTGGGTGTATTCTCTATTGGCTAGGTAAGCCATTTCCACATAACTTTACATTGCTGGAGAAATGTAAAGATGTCTTCTGCACCATATAATTTGTTCTGATGACTCTTTAGTACCAAAGAAATAATAATAATGGGAGATGATGATTAATACTTCCATTAAAAACACAAGCAAAGAAATCCTCTACCTTACAGATTAGGTGACCAATATGTGATTGGTGTACACAAATGCAGAACAGGTTTTTTTTGTTAAGAAATAAGTTATACCTTCAGTAAGAGATCTCCAGAAAAGGAAAAATTAAGTTCTAACAGTTTTTGGTTGGGTGAGATTGGATGCCTTTTGGCATCAGCATCGACAAGAATTACTTAAAGGTTTATCTGTTGGCTATTGTAGTGCTCTAAAAGAATATCTTTCATTCATCATAAATCCATGAGTGAATTTTGGTATGTACAGTTAGTCATTAGAAACCTGTCCTAAATTAGATGATTTTCTTGACTACTGTAATACCACACAAAGAGGATATGCACTCATTAAAGTTAGTCTTGTTCAAAAAAGAAAATTGGTAAATGTTTTAAAAAAGTGATTGAGATATAAAAGGTAATTTCATACTTTCGTCTTATCTGAGCTCCGATGTACTTGAAATTTTGGGGCAAGGTTCTCATCTCCAGTTTTACAAGTGCAAATTCTGAATGACTCATTGACTTGTAAACTTCACTGTTTAGTGGAATTACTCGGGATTTACATTAGCATAACTGATATAAAGTGTTCCATTCTTACAACGTGGGCATATAAGTATTAATCTAATTAGGAATTTGCCACCGCAGTTTGAAATATACAGGTTTTCACAGCATGGACCACATCCCAGGATTGTCTGGATTATATCTTCTCTCAGTGATAAAGGATAACATCTCCGTGGCAACTACAGCAATTACTTGTAAGGAAAAGTCGTGTTAAGAAAGTGTGCATTCATGCATTCTTAACTATTTTAATGGAGTTTAGCAGGTGGAAACAAGGAGGAAGAGTCTACCATCTGATTAACCAGCTCTCTGTGGTAACCTGTAAATTCTCCGAAGATCACTGGCGGATGAGCCGCTATAGCTATTGGACTCAGTACATGGGGTAACTAGGTGGAATGTAATGGTCTGTGATATACAGGAAGGAGGTCGGACTAGATGATCAAATGGTCCATTCTGGCCTTAAACTCTATGAATCTATGAATACTCTGGGAACTACTGATAAACAAAAACTCACATCTGTGTGAGTTTTTCTGTGTACATTTTTTTAAAATGGTATGTGTCTGTACAAAGATATATTTAAAAAGGTGTATGTACAGTTATGAACCTGTATATTATGTAGCTAGTCTTAAATTGTTGTGTGTGTATATTTTTTTCTGCAAATCTAATATAAAATTTACCTCTGCTGGTAAATTTTGAGTGCAGGTTCTAGGGGCTATGATTATTAATGATATAACCTAGTTTCAATTCAAACAAACGATAAATTAGCAGAATTGTATGAGTACTGAACACTAATGGAGACCAACGTACTTTTCTTTACATAAAATGTTAACGTAATTGCTATGGATCTCTATTTTGGAACACATAGAATTCAGTACAAGCAGTTCTCGTCCTTTGTATGACAGGTTATGATATATAAAACATACAGCATAATACTGTATTCACTTAAAGAAAACTGGTACTTAATATAGGAAACACCATTGTTTCCCCCATGGATTTCGTTTTTCAAAGAATGCAGCAGAATTTATTGTAGTGTATTTAATTACTATCTTTTCTCTGCTACGTGTTCTAGACTGTCAGACACTAGATGCCATTGTAATTAATTACTTCAGTATTCAGGCTAGTTATTAAATGCTTTCTTATGAACTTTCCTTGGCACTGTACACAGACAGGAGCTATCTCAGAATGCAGCCAGTTAGCGAGTTCAATAATACACTTTAGCCAATAAAGAAACACTTCATTCTCTTGAATTACTGTAAGAACAACACAGATGACTATAGCTGAGGAATAACTTAAAGCAAATAATTTATTCAACAATTTTAGCTCTTTTCTGCATATGAAATGTTCACAATGAGATCAACAATAAATACATTCAAGAAAATCATGGTGTGTGTTTTTTGTTACAGATAAATATTTTTATACATTGATTTTTTTTCATTGTTTTTCCTCTATGGATTGATAACTAATAATTTGCTATGAGTATTTCATACTCTGTGTTAGGCACCAGTCCTGCCATTGTTTATAGACATGACTAGCTTTAGGCATGGAAGTAGTCCCCTGGATTTCAGTAGAGTTACTCATGTTTAAAGTTAAATGCATTTGTAAGCATTGGCAGGATTGGGGCCCAACATAGCTAAAATGTTGACCAATCCTAATGTGGAAACGCTTATCTGAGAAACTGCTCATCACTGAGAGTAAGGGATTAACTATCTGGTCCACAGTAATTTATGTGTATGGTACTAGCTATGAAGGCTGCTAAATGAGTTCCTTATCTGACTTTAATGGCATCTGTGCCATTGCTTTAGAAAAGGGTTTTGGGAAGCCTAACCCCTTCTGTGTCAAGAAGTGCTCCATCCCATATATAATTCCAGATCTTTTCTAAATTTGTTTTACTTGAACATTCATCTGAATAAAACTCAGTTACAGAAGGAGTAGGAGCATGGTCAAAACACTTTGGGCCAGATTCTGCCACCCATACTCTCATTCAGTAGTACTTTAGACCATGAATACTTGCATTAATTTCATTGGAACTCCAAGCAGAGCAAGCCACATGCTGGCTCTGCTAGGAGATTAATGATCTGTACGGAGCCCTCTGACTCCCATCCCTAGACTCCTGTATTGTGGGTAAAAACCTGGGGGAAGGAAAGCAATTGTTGCTGGGATGCTGCTATTTCTCCTGTGCAGGTAGGCTGGTAGTGGGCCAGAAGTAGCAGAGAGTGGGTAGAGCCTTGACTTCACCTCTCTCTCCAGCCCCTGCATCTGAGTATGTACAGCCAGGGACATAAGATGTATCAGGAGAAGGGCTGACATAGCTTATTTCCCACCACAACCCCACCCCATGGGGAAAGCAGAAACCATATTTTGTGTCGGAGGTGCAACTCATTCCACTTACTGCCTGGGGACAGTACAGCTACTGCTGCCTCTTACTCAGGGTGGATTGAAGGGGCAAATCATCCTAATATGAATAAGGGTGGCAGAATATGGGCCACTTGTTTTTAAATTTGAACAAGCTGGTTAAGGAAAACGTGTTGGGTTTTCATCAATTACAACACAGAAAACTTCATATGCAATTATTACCACATCTATTTTGTCTATTCAGTGAAAAATAAAATAATCATACTAATTCTCTGTCAAGATATATGTAGAACAATAATAAAGCAGATGAAATACAGTACTGATTTTCTCACTTTAGCTGACATGTTGCCTCCAAATGGCTTGTTATGATCCTAGAATTGATGTTGGAAAATACATAGGTCTGACTTAAGCATTACTTTGATAGTTGTGACTGGTAGGAAGCTAGGTATAATTTTTCTTCATACCTCCATTGGTCTTGAATAGAAATGAGCATAATCTGTAAACCATCATTGTTATCAGTAATATTAGAGGCAGCTATTAAAGAAGCTGGGTTTCTCAGAAGGTGATATTCACAGCATATTTCAAGTATATTTCTTTGTCTGAAGTTTCTTTTTATAGAGGCTGCAAAAATGTGAAATTCATGTCTTCATGAGGAACAGCTTCTTTTTAGAAAGATAATCACAAATAAGTGGAGGAATAACTAAGTTTTCTTTTAACCAGCATGAACAAGATAGGCCAGCAGTGGAGAATACGAATATAGGAAATTACTAGAACAACCAAACAACAATTCCATCCACAGTCTTCACATTATTAAACAAAGTTCATCATTCAATGATAATTAAAAGACAAACGCAAGATAAAATGAAAATAGTTAAGGCAAGGCATTATTAGAAATTAAACTGATGTAATAAAAGCAAAGCCAGTAATCGTATGACATTTTCAATTTAGTAAAGCTCATTCTTTACAGAATTACTCCACATATTGTTAAACATCCATATTTTCCCATGATAAGTACAGTTCATTGTAGTTTATTTTTATAGGCTACCCTGATTCATCTTCCTCTGCCCTTACTCCAGTCCAGTCCACCTCCTTTTTTAAAAAAAATGGATAGTATGTTTTTCAGAATTGTACATAGTATGATTTAGAATGAAATTCAGATTCACCCAGCTCTTCTGTCTGTCCTGGAATTGCTTCAAATTGAGATTTTGGGTAGAGTGATTTAAGGTTGTTACTGCATCCTAAAGAATGGTGGGAATAAAGGAAATTGCCATGTATACAAAAATGGTATCAATTAAGTAGATAATTCCTACTGAGATAACCAAAGATGTAACCTTTTTTGGCTTTACACTGGTATAACTTCAATGGAGGTCTGATTTATAAAAGGGTGAGATAAGAATCAGGCCCCATAATTTTGAACTTTCACTTAATCACAATTCAAAAGCCCAGACCTGCAAACTTTTACTAATAAGAGTCAAGTCTGCTCATAAGAGTAAGAGTTTGCAGGGTTAGGCTGCAAATGAAGTGACTAAACTAGTAGTCTCAATAAAATATCTTTCTAGATATTCTGAGATTTCTGGATTTGTTTTCTGACTTTGATATACAATATCCACTAAAATTTCAAGTATAATGAATCTGAGCATTGGGCCAGATCCTCATCAGATGTAAATTAATATAATGAAGTCAATGGAATTATGCCAGTTGACACTAGCAGAGGATCTGGCCCAAGTTTCTGCTTGATTTCCAGGGAGCGCTTTGGAAGCAGTCATTTACTTGTAACTTTCTGTGGCATATTGAGACTAAACAAGGACACTGAGGTTTAGGACCTATGAACAGTCATTGGATTAATCGAGAAACAAATTATAGTAGAATCAAACCCTTTTAAAATTCTCAGTATTCAATGTTTGGTAAATCTACTGGTATTGCCTTTTTGATAAGGAACATAAAAGCCTCTCATTTTGGAAGCAATTATCCCTGTGAGAATCATCCCATAATAAACTAGGAAGACTCCTGTAAATAAGTGATCCTCAACCTGTGATTATAGAGTATCTTCAAGGCACTGCATTCAGTTTTTGTAGAGACTACATCTGAGGCAGTGAGTGCTGATCACAGGAACACTCCTCATACTGCGTGAAGCACAATATGGCTCAAGGAACACCGAAAAAATGGACTGGAATGTCAACATTCTTTCCAGTCCCACCAAGCAGTCAGAACTAAGGGAAAAAAAGGAAAACCAATTGATATTTCTTCCCAGTGGCCAGGAAGGAGAGAGAAAGCAGTCAATATTCTATATTAGCAACCAAGAAGGGAGAGAAGAGAAAGGAGGTATTGTGTTTTAAATGGCGATTAGTGCCAATAAACAGACATGTAAAGTTGACATGCTTGGGGAGGTTAGCATAATAACATTACATCAATGTATAATAGCATTGTGTTTTGGATGACTGCAATCTCCTGTTCCAAATGCTGCAATAGAATTTCAGGACAACAGCATGCAAGTTATTGGCTTTCCAGAGGCTAAGTTAGCTGACTAATTGGCTTATCGGCTGCACAAAGTTCAGGATCACTGCTGTACATAATGGACTGCTATGTAGTCTCTCTTTAGTACAAACGTTTCTGTATCATGGGGACTGTCTGCTTTCTCAATGCTTAATTTTATATAATGATTGCTGTGTATAACTAGTGACAGAGGAAATAAACAGGACAGCATCAGTGAAGAACTTGCCATCCTTTCAAAGACATTTGTATACCTGCAGATTCCCTGTAATGTTTCATATTTAAGGCCTACATCAACAAAGGCACGTAGGTACCTAAACCCCAGATCTAGGTGCCTAAATCTGGGTATAAGCACCAAAATCCCAGTTTCAGGACCACTGCAATTCACAAAACTGCCACTGAACCTGTAAGTGCCTAAGCTCATTTGGTGCCAAAGTTTTTTGCAGTAGAAGTTACCTAAGTGCTTATGTTTCAGTCTCTGGGCATGCACACTGCTGTTACTCTAGCCATCTGGCTGCCCATCTCCCACCCAACCTCTAGAGCAATTCACAAATTTGGGCAATCAGGACACCCAGAGCATGGAGTTGCATATCTGACCATCTTGGCTAATGGCCATTGATGGAACTATCCTCCGTGAACTTTCCTAATTCTTTTTTGAACCCCATTATAGTTTTGGCCTTCACAATGTATTTCTTGAATTATATCAATGTGGCCTTTTTGTTTAGACTAACTTAGTCTTTCTGTCTCCCTTTGAAACTTTTCCCATCAACATTTGTTGTTATAGGTGATTGTGACATTTTATGAATTTTCACATACTTTTACAAATGATCTTAAAATTAGGGTAAATTTATAGGCCCAGTTGTCAACAGATTCCCAGTTCAAGTCCCCTCCCCCTCCATCTGATAAGAGAAGGGTTTTGAACAGGGACCTGCCATCTCAGGTGAGTGTTCTAACCATCAGGCTACAGAGTCATTCTCCTGCTTATGCTCTCCCCCTCTGTCTCTGACCCAATAACTCTATATTTTATTTAAAGTATTTTCACATTAAGCAGGTTTCCTTGAAGAACTTGCCATAAATGAAGGGCTAATACTCTAATAATAGGGCTGTCCTCTGGGACAGCACATTTTATCCTAGGAGGATGACATCCTTTGAAGATTTTCGCATTGTATGGAAAGTTTCTGTTTTTGCCTCTGTGTCTAGGTTATTTTTCATTCGGAATAGTTCAGGAGTGCTTTGTCAGAATGTCCTGAGGGTGGAGAGAAATATGGTCTTTAAACTGTGGTAGTGGAGGATTTGCAGTACTTCTTTAAATAAACAAAATAGCGATGACGGTGGTGGTGGAGCTATTGAAAGCCGGGATGTCTGCTGACTAGCAGGGAAAAAGGAGAGAAGACAGAACTGGGAGGTTATCAGATCAGTATCTTAGATGTCTATAAACTTATGGGAAATAAGCAGGAAGAAATAGAAATGCCAGTAAATAAACTGACATAGTTGGCATCACAGAGACTTGGTTATTTTTATATAATATAATACACATGACTGGAATATTGGTATAGAAGGGTACAGCTTGCTCAGGAAGGACAGGCAGGGGAAAAAGGGAGGAAGTGTTGCCTTGTATGTACTTGGACTAAGGTTGAGATGGAAATAGGACACAGACTTGATGAAAGTCTCTGGGTAAGGATAAAATGGGTAAAAAACAAAGGTGATGTCATGGTAGGGGCAGGGCCGGCTGTAGGAATTTTGCTGTCCCAAGCAAAAAAAAATTTTGGCTGCCCCTGCTTTTTTTTGTGGCCCCTCAGCTCCGCCCCTTACCAACTCCTTCCCCAAATCCCCGGCCGCGCCTCCTCCCCTGGGCATGCAGCATTCCCACCCCCATTGCTTCCTGCGGCTCCCCCCACCCTAGCTCACCTCCACTCCGCCTGCTCCCCCCTCCCTCTCAGGCGAGGGAGAGGCAGTGCGTTCAGGGAAGCAGGCGGAGTGGAGGTGAGTGGGGGGGGGGAGGAGCGTAGGAAGTAACGGGGGGGTAGAGGAACTGCTTCCCGTCCCAGCTCCCCTCCGCTCCACCACCGCTGCCGCCTCCAAGCGCACTGCTGCTCGGCTTCTCCTCCCTCCCAGGCTTGCAGCATGAAACTGCTGTTTTGTGTGTAGCAAGCCTAGGAGGGAGGGGGGAGAAGCAGAGCGGCGGCGGTGCAGACTCCCCCTGCAGCAAGCATCCCTCCATCATTGCCTGCTATTAAATTATGGTTCAAATAGAATTGCCACTTACCTTTTGATTTCCCCCGTCCCATCTAATCCCTCTAAAGCTTGCTATGAGGAATTCTTGTCTATTCCTCTGTGACTGTAATATTAAAGATATGGAAGATAAAAGCATAAGCACAAGTTTGATGTATTTGGTAGGCATGGAGGGGAGATTGACTACTGCAAACACCTATGACTCTGTTGTACAAAAACCTCCAGGTCCACTCTGGGAGAATACCATAGGAAGTTGCAACATCACTAGATCTTTGAGTTTACGAAGAATTTAGGTAAATTCTTTGAGTCTTTTCTCTTAGCCATAATGGGCTTTGCTCTGGCCAACGTTCTGTACCATATACAATAACTTTTGCTTTGGGGATAGATGTAACAAACTTTTGCATTACAATCCCATGGTACATTTTTGTGTTTCCTGCCTACGGGAAAGACTTCTGAATCCAAATAGTCTCTCAAAGGAGAGTGCATTTAGATTTGCAAAGTTGATGGTTTCTACCTTCCACAATATGTCTCAACTTAATCTGATGTAAACCAAAGTTCTCAAACTTCATTGCACCATAACCCCCTTCTGACAACAAAAATTACTACATGACCGCAGGAGAGGAGAACTAAGCCTGAATCTGCCTGAGCTCTGCTGCCCTGGGTGGGGAGGCCAAAGCCCAAGCCCCACCACCCTGGGCAGGGCAAAGCCAAAGCCCAAAGGCTTCAGCCCCAGGTAGTTGGCTTGTAACCTGAGCCCTGCCACCCAGACCTTCAGTCCTCAGCCTTCAGCTTTTGGCCCCGGGTGGTGGGGTTTGAGCTTTGGTTTCGGCCCCAGCAAGTCTAAGCCAGCCTTAGCGAACCCATTAAGTTTGAGAACTGCTGATGTAGACTATTCCCACATCTACCAGTCTCACTTCCTGAGTCTGTGGGTGTTGATGACAGCTTCACTGTGGGATTATGCTAAAATGTGGATCTACAAGCCTAACTTTAAGCACCCATTTTTGAATATTTTGGCCAAAATGAAGTAAATATTTTAAGAAATTACACAGCAGGTATAGGAAATTTTTCTCTCCTCCCCCAAACAGAGTTATGTATTCGCTTCCCATTCTTTGTCCTACCTATTTCTCTGTCTTAGGTATCTCACTTTATCTAACTCTGTTATTGGCAACTCTAGGCTGTGGGGTCCTGATGGTAGACAGGTCAGGAAGACAGAGAGACCTGAAGGATATACCACATTTGTCCAGCTATTGTACATGCATTGATGGCAGAATGTGCGTGTGTGTGTATGGGAAGGGAAGTGGTTGTGTTAAGGTGAGTAACAGTGGTGTGGGGCGTGAAGGAAAGAGGTGGGTGGGAAGAGATTCCTCTTTTCTCAGAGGGAATGGGTCAGTCGACTTTTGTAAGTCAGATTTTGCTGAAGTTGAGTGTGTGTCAGGAGAGTGAAAATAAAGCATGGACAGATAGCAGTGAATCTTTAAGGTCTGTACTAAAATACAATTAGTAGTAATAATGATACTCAAATCACACACACGTAAATAAAATTGCGGAGTCCCTTGCTCCTATAACTGTATAATTATTGGTCTAATTAAACACCTTATGCTATAGATCAAACAATAGTTTTAAAAAGTATTGATTTAGGAAAAACGAATGGGATTAAGGTGTAATATCTCCTGGTTTTTCATCCTCCAACATAACTGGTTTACACATTTGTTGCCCTTACTTGTCTTCGGTTTCTTATTGTCTCTAAACTTTTAATAATTCTCTCTTATACATTTCTGAACTGACCTCATTGCTGAAATTAGTTTGATATTTTTGTCATCTCCTTCTGCAATAATACATGCTGCAGAACTACAATAAATAGTCCACTAAATTACCTTATTTTCCTTTTCTTTCCTGTAACTGAGTGCCAATAAGGCAAGAATATAAATGCACAGCTGATGCCACATAATCATGAATTCCACCTTTTCCCTGAGGCAGAAACTGCCCAGCTCAGAAGAGGGAGGGGAGAGAGAAGGGAAAGAGGAGTGATAGGAAAAACCTAATCCCTTATTACTGTTTCACTTAGCACTATTCTGCAATTACTTTTTTAAAGTTAAGTTTCAGAGTAACAGCCGTGTTCGTCTGTATTCGCAAAAAGAAAAGGAATACTTGTGGCACCTTAGAGACTAACCAATTTATTTGAGCATAAGCTTTCGTGAGCTACAGCTCAAGTGAGCTGTAGCTCACGAAAGCTTATGCTCAAATAAATTGGTTAGTCTCTAAGGTGCCACAAGTACTCCTTTTCTTTTTGCGAATATAGACCAAGTATCACAACAGGAGTACCTTGAGGCCCTAATCAAGACTGAGGCACTACTGTGCTAGGCACTGTGTAAGCATCTAGTAAGAGACAAGGCCTATCCTAAGAGGTTTCAGTCTAACTACACTGAACAAAAGGTGGGAGAGGGAACAGAGACAGAGATAAAGTGACTTGTCCATTGTTATACAGCAAGTTAATAGCAGAGCCAGAAATGGAACCTTGGTCTCTTCAGTTCCGGTTCATTGCCCTGACCACACTATTCCAGATAATCAATTTCCATGTCCAGAATTTATAGAGTAATTATTTAGAAAATGTGGGATGGGAGTCTACTTCAGATTAGATGCTTCCTTACCCTTTTAAAATTTCTCCTCACATTACCTAAACTCTGAAATTCTATTACTCGGATGAATAAAATGGGATTATTTTCTTTCCAATTCTGCTCCTTAAATGCATTTCTGACCGTCCCAATTATCACACAGATGTTTTGTAGGAAAATGTTATAACATTGAATACTTTTTTCCCCACAGCCCGTTTGAAATGGACGGATTAAAAATAATACCTTTTTGAGCATATCCATCTGAATGCATTAGTTTCTTTTCTAAGTTACTCTTTGTTTTTTGAAGTTTTTTCTTTTCAAGATAAAGTTTCCATGTTACTTAGATACTATTATGCATGCAAACCTGTCACTTTTGTAAAATGTTTCTTTAGTTGCATGACTGCTATCTGAGTTCTCACTAGTCAGTGAAGTGGGACCAAGAAAATTTAAGGAAAGCTACCTGCAGACTTTTCTCCTAATCAGGAACATTGTACACACTCTAATTTAAAACCATAGGGCCTGATGCTGTTCCCATGGAAGTTAGTGGCACAATTTCCACTAGACGCATTTTAATAGTTCACACCAAATGTGCTTTGAGCTTATTCGTCAGGGAAGGAATTGATAGTAATTCAAACATTGTTATAACATTCGTGTGAGACTTTTTTGTACTTTATGTTTATGCAAAATGTTTGATCTCCTGATTTACACTGCCGTTGGGACAGAATGGAAAATTCTACTGAAAGCTTTTTAGTTTCTGAGGCATTTAAGGTTGGGAGTCCCATGATCGGTTTTCAATATGTTAATTCTAGTGCTGTTTGTCCTGGTTTCATAACAATTTGTGCTAGTTTAATCATACAACTGGAAGGGTCCTCAAGAGGTCATCTAGTCCGGTCCCCTGCACTCATGGCAAGACAAATTATCTCGACCATTCCCGACAGGTTTTTGTCTAACTTGATCTTAAAAACCTCCAGTGGTGGAGATTCCACAACCTCTCTAGGCAATTTTATTTCAGTGCTTAACCACCCTGATAGTTGGGAAGTTTTTTCCTAATGTCCAACCTAAACCTCCCTTGCTGCAATTTAAGCCCATTGCTTCTTGTCCTGTCCATATTTAGCTTGTGATCCACTCTGACCCCCAAATCCCTTTCCATAGTACTGTTTTCTAGGCCAGGGGTGGGCAAACTTTTTGGCCTGAGGGGCACATCAGGGTGCAAAACTGTGTGGAGGGCCGGGTAGGGAAGGCTGTGCCCCCCAAATAGCCTGGCCTCTGCCCCCGACCACCCCCACCCACTTCCCGCCCCCCTCAGAACCTCCCACCCATCCAACCTCCCCCCCCGACCCCCAGCTCCTTGTCCCCCTGACTGCCGTCCTGGGACCCCACTCCCATCTAACCCCCCTGTTCCCTGACTGCCCCGCCCCAGAACCCTTTGCTCATAGCCGTGCTGCCTTGACAGAGCCAGCCATGCTGCCCGCGCGGTGGCATAACTGCGGGGGGAGGGGGAATAGCGGGGGAGGGGCCGGGGACTAGCTTCCTTGGCCAGGAGCTCAAGGACTGGGCAGGATGGTCCCGTGGGTTGGATGGGGCCTGTGGGCCATAGTTTGCCCACCTCTGTTCTAGGCAGTCATTTCCCACTTTGTATGTGTGCAACTGATTGTTCCTTCGTAAGTGGAGTACTTTGCATTTATCCTTATTGAATTTCATCCTATTTACTTCAGTTTGTCCATATCATTTTGAATTTTAATCCTATCCTCCAAAGCACTTGCAACCTCAGTTTCCTCTAGGCTGTGCAACCGCGTAGCTGCCTATTAACCCCCATGCAGGGGCTCAGGGCTGCAGTGGGGAGAGGCACCTCTTCTCCACCCCTGAGCTGCTGCAGCGAAAGAGGTCTGGGGAGAGTCATCTCTCTCCACTGCAGCCCTGGGGCAACCTGAACCCCAAACCTCTCATCCCTGGCTGCACCCTAGAGTCCACCTTCCCCTGCACCCAACCCTCTGCCCCAGCTCTGAGCTCCCTCCCACACTCCAAAGCTAAAGGAGTAACTCCATTAGATGTGAGTAAGCAGCAGACTCATGTTTGATTCAGGCCAGCATCTGAAGGGAAACGTGTTCCCTGTATTAAGCCAGTGTACTACACTAGCATAATAGGGTTCCTGTTGTTACCTATCCATTGCTGCTCTTTCCTGTGGTTCACTCCAAATTCCACTGAGGTTAATGCCAACTTTGATTGACTTCAGTAGGGGTTGCATTGGGCCCCTCGCTTGCATTGTCTTCATACTTTTTCAAGCTGCTGTAAATCTTGCTGAAACATCTTTTATTAAACTACTTCTTAAAGTGCTCTCTTTGCAATTTGCTCTTTGGGGAAAGTAATAAAATTGAGCCATACAGATCTCATTTTGTTTTTTGTTTTTTTTGTTGTTTGTTTGTTTGTTTTTAGTGAACACATTGCCCTTTAATGTTTGCAGAAATCATTTAAAGTGACTACATCAATGTAAGTGTCTGTTTAAAAGGAAACATATACTCACACTCAAAATCTGTCTTTAAAGTATCAGGCATTCAGTGAATCTAACTAAAATCTTCAGTTGTGAATACAGAGAAATTGAGAGGCAGATTCTGTACTGCTTCAGCAAGATGTAGTCAGCACAGGAGAGGGCAACCAGAGAGCCATTTATAGCTCCCTAATTCTGAAGCTACTGCCATTTGGCCATGGTCTAAATTAGAGCAGCCTAAGGGTTGCTGCGATTTATGCTATCTGGATATGGTCCTTAAGGGTATTTCTATACAGCAATTAAACACCCATGGCTGGTCCAGATCAGCTGACTCAGGCTTGCAGGGCTGTAAAATTGTGGTGTGGACATTTGGGCTTGGGCTAAAGCCAGGGCTCTGGGACTCTCTCCCCCCCCCATCACAGAGCACGGGTTCCCACCAAATAGCCCCTTAGCCCTAGCCCAGAGAGCCTGAGTCAGCTGACACGAGCCCCAGCAGTGTAGACATTTAATTGCAGTGTAGACATACCCTTAGGAACCACACAAAAGCTGAGAATTAACAGAGTGAAAATATGGGCTTCCCTATTGCTAATGCACCTGTTTTTCCCCTCCATCGTGCTCCCTATGCCCGACTTTATTAAGAAAATAGGAACTGGCTTCCCTGGCTTTACACAAGCTGTGAGGTCACTAAGCCTTGGGGAAGTTTTAACTGGGCAGTTGTGGCCAGATTCGGTATAGCCTGAATGGTGCTAAGAGGTCAGTTCAGGAAGGGGAACTCTAGCCCAAGAGCTGACTAGATGAGGTTCTTTTTGTGTAAGTACTTTGCTAAGAAAAGAATGTTTGCAATTCGGTGATTCTGATGTTTAAAACTTAAATCTCTTTCTGTGCAGGGACTTTTCAATTACTCATAGGAATCTTTCCTACAGTTCTTATCTAGTGAGTTCCTCAGTTAAACTATCACTTCTGAGACATGGCAATAAAAGACTAGAAGGTTAGTGGTCATGTTTTTAACATTTAGGGCTAACATGCAAACCCACCACAATACTTTTAACATGGATTTTTGTGTTTAATTTCTTTTGTATATTTTACAATAATATAGCCTACATTGACCTTTAATTTTTTTGTAGTAGGTTCTTTAGACTTACACTGGAATGTGCAACTATTGTGTACTCAGATCACAGCTGGCATTATCAGAAGTGTAGATTTGCATGTAATTAATTTTCCTATAATAAATCTCATCATGGTGATGTTGTGGTGTTGGCAGATAATAGCCAAGATTTGCACTGGAATTTTCATTGTAATCTCATGTTAACTGTATCTATTGCATTGAAATTGATTTCCTACATGGTCCCAACAGACTTGGAATAGCACATTAATGAAATAGTTGATATAA
Source organism: Natator depressus (assembly GCF_965152275.1). Lineage (NCBI taxonomy): Eukaryota > Metazoa > Chordata > Testudines > Cheloniidae > Natator > Natator depressus. Next base: position 197,593,194 of record NC_134235.1, on the reverse strand, counting down.
CATGAACTCCCTAATTTAAGTGACTGGGACATTTTATTTTATTTTCAAAACACCAAAAAATGTTTGTCTATATTCCAGATGATGATTGTTGTCTTCATCGTTGTTATACTTAGTTACTATATTTGAACTCCACTTGCTCCACAGTTGTTAATCTTACTCATTGTTTTCTTGGTCATGGTAAGAGTTTATAGAGGGTGATGAATACAAAATATGGGAATACAGTAGAATTGAGGCAGTATAGCTTGTAAGTTATGGTTGGTATAATAGTTTATAGCCATGGCTCAGCGTTCCGCTAGAGAGAGACACACATTTTTACCTCTGTCTTAAATATATAGCTAGAAGGCCAACAGAAATTTCCAAAAAAATTTCATTTGCTGTTGAGTGCTGGAGGAATGTGGGGTACCTTCCTGCTCCCCCAATAGTTGGGTCATTGAGGTACTGGTCTTATTCTCAATGTAAATCAGAACATCCTTCAGGATACTCTAATTTATGCTGATGGCCAATAGCCACCTGGGACCATTTGGGCAATCCAGGATCAACCAGACTCAAGAGAACTATGATCACAACCTCTTTTCCCTGAATCAGCTGTCTGGAAAATGATATAAGCTACCCTTCATCCTCCAAGGCTCCCCCCACACTGGAGAAATCCTCTAGTTACTGTGTATGCCAGCTTTAAGACTGGTCTGTGGCACTAGAGCATTGACAATCTCCCCTCGTGGATAGCAGAGTTGAGCCCATAAAGTCTGCTACTGTAAAGGAAAAAAAAGTCAGCTGAAAAATCATTCAAAATAAAATTAGTTATAATATTGAAAATACCATTCATAGAGGTTTTTTATTAGTCTGTTAAGGATCATTAGTGTGTTGAGTGCCCACAGATTCACCGTAGGCATCTGCTTTAAGCTCCCATTACTGGTCCTTACAGTTTTTAAATTGTTTCACTGTTAGCATTTTTAATATTGTATTTAGTGATGGTGAATTTGAGACTTAATCCGCTCACACACCTCTTGTGTGTTATTGGAATTAAGTGGTGGCAGAAACAGTGAAGGGGCAACCAGGTTAGTAAGTCCTCAGTGGATGCTCTGGGTTCTAGAATGCTGGTATAAGAGAGATGTGGCCAGTGCAGTCTCGCATGTGATATAGTACACACATTGGAACATAGTGAAATGTCAACGAACAAACCTAGACATGTACTACAGGTGGAATGATGCATTACTAAACGCTTCACCATTGCATTAAGTACAACCAGGTTATTATAAATCCTGTCAAATAGTCCATTTTTCTTTTTATTTTGAAGTTTGAAGAAAAAATGTACCATTAATCAAATGATTCCACAGATCAGCAATTACACATGTAATTGCTAAATACACAGATCTAAATAGAAGACTTCCATTATACCCTATCTCATTCTCTTTGCTGTATCTAAGATGCCTATGTATCTTTTCCATTTGTACTCCCCTCCCTTTCATCCATGTTACCGCTTACATTTGGAACAGTCTCTCACTATTTATTTATGAACCAATCAACCTTGCTACGGTTGTTGCCTATATAGGGAGAGTGTAAACAAATTAACGTTGTATTGAAGAGGTGTCTAAGAAATGACTTGCATGTAAAAATCAAATTGAGCAAGAGCAAATTTTCTTTCTGTGGTATGTATTATCAGAAAATACATGTATCACTAACAGGCACATTTTTCATGGAACTTCATTTTCAAAGTTCTGAAGTTATAGTAATTTCTAGTGACAAAAATTCATAAGACATATTTATGAAGTTATTGGTGATTAGCTTATTGGTATTGATATTGGAAACAAAGTTAAAGTCTCTCAAATTTGCCCCAACGTTTTTGTCTGTGATTGTCATTGTGAACTCTCTTTTTTTTTTTTTTCTGGATTGAGATATCTGATGTCTATCATTCATAGGAAACCTGGACAATGTAGCCAAAGAATAAAAGCAGTGAGTTCAAGGGATCGATTCTGAAAAATTAGATTGCTGTGGTACATGGGAACTAGATTACTCTGGGCCAATGTGACAAATGTACATTTAGGTAAGTATGGTATAAACAATATTCTCAAATGAAGCGTCCAGAAACTGCTTTTTCTTGTGTAAAACCATGGGAGCAATTGTTATCACAATAATAATCTGAACAATTGTCTCAATGTTTTCTCTTTGCTATACGAATCCTGTTAAATCATACTGTGCTGTGAATGGCTAAGTCTTGGAACACTGAAGTTACCATTTCAAGCAGTAATACTTACTTCATAGTGCAGAAGATGGAAATCTGACCATCAGTTTTGAAGTAAATACTTATTGTTGCTGTTTTGGTTCTTGCAACTTGTTTATTTATATCTTCTGCCACTGCTGTCAAGTGTGAAATGGATACATTTCTTAAGAGCTACTTAGTGATTTAGGAGGGTTTAAAGAGGATGGAAAACTTGGTGTGCCAGTGATCAGAGATAGTTGAGCTGACTGAAAATGAAGACCGCATCTTCCAATAAGCTCATTTTTACTTTCAAGACATGAAATGAAGTAAAAGGTGCTAGAATTTTCCAAAACATGTAATGATTAATTTCCTCTGCCTCGTGACTGAGAATAATTCTTTTAGACTGCTGAATTTTTACTCCCCAAATCCCTAGCAATTTAATACACTTCTTTAAAAAATATTTGTGGAATAGGTTGAATAAGCAATTATTACTAGTTTCTAAAATATAAACGTCTTTAATCCTAAAGAAGCTATAGAATGCTTTTATGCATAAACATGCTCTGTAATTTATCTGTTATCTTTGCATAATGATTTATAATGACTAGAGGCAATCTATGATGGTCCAAAAATGTGACTTCTGGAAGCTGAGTTGGCAAAATTATTTCTGCTTCCAGATGAAGTAAAGCAATATCTAACTCTGAGACTCCTTAATATGTAACTGAAGTAGTGGGGATTATATCCTGTCCCCACAGAATGTCTCCATCTGTAGCTGCAAATGAAAATGCACCTTTGAGACAGCATAGCACAGTTGGGAATTCAGAAACTGTGACAAAGTTCCTCCTCTGCCTTGGTGTGTCCTGCGCTTATTGGAAGATTTGCTCACCTCAGAGGTTCATGGCGGCCCTCAGTTTGGCCACTTCCGTGGCTCAAATCTGCTGTTCACTCAGTTAACCTCATTACTGGCCAGCATGGGGAAAAGGAAGAACACCAATCCCCGCAGTCTCTGCTGATCTACCTAGTGGATCGGGGAACAGGCCAGGGACCTTCCCCTCTGGTGGAACCCATGGTCCAGGTCAACTCCTCTGGTATCAAGTAGGGAGTTTGGGGGATAGAGGGATGGGGGGAACCCGGGCCCGCCCTCTACTCCAGGTTCCAGCCCAGGGCCCTGTGGATTGCAGCTGTCTACAGTGGCTCCTGTAACAGCTGCGTGACAGCTACAAGTCCCTGGGCTACTTCCCCATGGCCTCCTCCCAACATCATCTTTATTCTCACCACAGGACCTTCCTCCTGATGTCTGATAATGCTTGTACTTCTCAGTCTTCCAGTAGTACGCCTTCTCACTCTGCTTCTTGCGCCTCTTGCTCCCACCTCCTCTCACGCACACCACAAACTGAAGTGAGCTCCTTTTTAAACCCAGGTGCCCTGATTAGCCTGCCTGTCTTAATTGATTCTAGCAGCTTCTTGCTTGGCTGCAGGCGTTGTAATCAGCCTGTCTGCCTTAATTGTTTCCAGATAGTTCCTGGTTGTTCTGGAACCTTCCCTGTTGGAGGACGGGACTGTCCCTCGCTTGCTCCTCAGCTATCTGCTTTCTATTCTTTCCTAAAGCCCCCTGGCCTGGATTTTTCTTACTTTTGGACCCTGCCTTAGTCCCCCCCCCCCGGACCGGGCTGGACGCTTTGCTGATTTAGTTTGATTTTCTGCCGTTTTTTTTTTTTGCTTGGATTGTTGACAAGTCGCCATCTTGCAGTCAACACTATCCCCCCTCGCCTGCTTTCGGGCGCAGCTATTTGTCTCAGCTGAACCCCCGGAGGAGGGGGGGAAAGATTGCCGATTTTGCTGTTCGGAGGGGGAGTGAAAGCCCCCAGACCCAGCCGCTTTGCTGGCAGCTCGGACTATCTTTACAACATTCTTAGCATGCCGGAAGCCTTGGAACACAGCCAACACGGCCGGAGAAGAAGGACTTCAGAAGACAGGAGACATAATTTAAACAGCTACGAATCATCGTGACGGGTCGTAAGACTGAGGTTTTTTTTTTTTTTTTTTTTCGAATTCTACTCTCGTGGGGGGGAGTTGGACTGTGTTTTAATTGCATTTGTGGCGGCACAGGGGGTGTGGCAATAAGCTGCCCCCCTGATCCATCGGTGCCCGCTCCACCCCCCCCACCATTTCTACAACTGTCACGACCCCCCCGCCGCTTCGTCCCTGCTGGCAGTTTGCCATCCGCCTTCGGATCCAGCTGTTTGCTTTGAACTTTGCCTTTCGGACCGGACATAACAGCTGACCAAACGAGACTCTTTGGACAAATGTGCGTGGGTTTACATCCCCCCCCCCCTGGATTGCTTAGCTTATAGCTTGCCCCTATTATTGGATTTTCCCTCCCCCCCAGTTCACCCCATTTGGTATTCCTCTCCCCTCCTGTAGCTTAGTAGGGAGGAGTGGTTATTTTGTTTCCCCCCTCCCCCTTTTTCCTTCTGGTGTCTCTCCGTCCCTCCCTGCTTACAATGGCGGGGAATGAGGAAGGCGAGGCCCCTTAAAAAATTTAGCTGTTTTTCCCCCACCTCCCCCGCCCAACACCCAATCTTGCCCCCCCCCACCACGATTGCCAAAAAACCTGCCACCGCCCCTGCTGGGGCACCGGCAGCAGGAGGCACCAGAGTGATTACTGCTGCTGCTATGCCCCCTCCCACCTCAGGTTCTAGGAACCCTCTGCCAGCTGGCCGCAAAAGCCAGGACGGGCAGAAAAGAAAGGGCCCCGCCAAAACATCTGGGCCCTCCATGGCAGGGGCGGCCCCCACAGCCGTGGCCTCGTCATCGACCGCGGCGCCCCTCCCCGCAATTCCCTCCACCAGCGCTACATATGTCCCCCCCCCAGCCCCTAGGACGTATGCCCGGGCGGTGGCAGGCTCCCCCCTGCCTGCCGCCTCGTCATCTCGCCCACCCACTGCCTCCGCTACAATCACCAGCAGTCGGGGCCCTTTTTCCGCCCTGACCAGGAAGCACGGTGTCCGTTGCCTCCTGGTGCCCGCCTCGCCCCACGTGGAGACATACGTGCAGGCGTTGGCGAAGGTGGTAGGACCCACGGCTATTGTGGCGGCCTCCAAGATGTATGGGAAGGTCGTTTTTTTCTTAGCTACGGAGGCTGCCGCCCAAGAGGCGGTGGAGAGGGGCCTGGTGGTAGGGGGGGTGTTTGTCCCCCTAGAGCCGCTAGAAGACCTGGGTGTTGGCCTTGTCCTTACCTCCGTTCCCCCCTTTTTACCCAATGCTGCCCTGTTACCCGCTCTCTCCGCCCTGGGGAAGCTTACCTCTGTCATCAGCCCTCTCCCGTTGGGCTGCAGGGACCCCACCCTCCGTCACGTCCTTTCTTTCCGCCGGCAAGTGCAGCTTTTACTGCCGGCGGGGGTGCGTGACGGGGAGGCGCTCGAGGGGTCCTTCTTAGTCCCCTACCAGGGAGCCCGCTATCGGGTCTTCTACTCCACCGGAGAGGCCCGGTGCTACCTCTGCCGCTCGGCCAGGCATGTCCGCAGAGACTGCCCTTTGGCCCGGAGGGGGGGGGGCACCTGAAACCCCCGAGACCCGGCAGGATATCGGCCCCGTTGTTGCCGACGCCCCTGGCTGCCCAGCACCTGAAACCAACCCTCCTCCTACTCAATCGACTGCTGCTCCCGCCCGGGCCCAGGAGACTCCTTCCCTACTACGCCCGGGCGAGCAAGGGAGTCCCACACTTGCTACTACCACCTCAGTAGAGCCTATGGAGGAGGGCGCGACAAAGATATTATCGGGCATAGGAGAGGGCCCACCCCAAGGAGAACCCCCCCCTCCTCATGCTGCCTCACCGCTGCCCCCCCGAACCCCTGAACCATCATCTCCGCCCCCTGACACGACCCCTGCTAACCAGCCCCCGGACGACGCTATGGAGGACTGGAACTTAGTCCAGGGGAAACGGAGCAAGCGGAAGGCTCGAGCTCCGCTGCATCCATCCGACGCGGAAGCCCCCTGGAAGACCAGGAAGGGACGCACTGACATCGAGCCCTCCGCTACGACCACGAGTGAGGTCCATCCGCTGGTGTCGGGAGGAGAAGACAGACTGGCTTTGGAGGGCAGAACTCCCCCTCCTCGGGAGACCCTCCCCTCCGAGACCCCTGAGGACGCCCTTTCTGCTCGGATACCATCCGAACCCCCCACGAACCCCGAGGCGACCGCTGAGGCGGGCCCTAGAGGAGAGGCCCCCGGGGTAGCAGGCGTTGGCCTCTCCTCCGTGTACGCGGAGATTGAGGCCCTAGATTTGACCCCGGTCACCCAGGGAGAGGATGATCTACTCCCGGCTGGCCTCAGACTGGGCAACCTCACCCCAGCCCCTTTTTCCCCATACTCCCTCCCCCTGATTGCCTTCCCGGGCGAGCACCCTGCAGAAGGTGGTCCACCACCAGATGCCACGGCCGCCAAGACCACCGCGGGGCCAGCGCCTAGCATTACTGGGAGCCCCCTCCCTTACCCCTTAACCCTCGACTCTGCTCAGGAGGCACCTTCCTTCAGCTGCTTGCCTCCTGAATTTCAGAGCCTTACCTTTGCCCCTGCCCCCTCCCCTAGCCCCACCCAGTTTATCCCCTTCTGCGATGCTCCTGCTGCCCCTGGGGTCGTTTCATTTCCGCCTTCTGCAGATTCCCCCCAAGGAGCAGTTTTTGCACTTTCTAGTCGCGACCCATTAGGAGTTGCAATTTTTTCCCCGCCATTCCCTTCCACCTCAAGGCATGAAATGGATTTTATAACCCCAGCCTGTCAGACCCCCCGTCGGTGGTCCGCACCCTGCCTACCCGCCTTAGCGGACCTCGAGGCTATATTAAGAGCCCCACCGGGGAATACCCCGGGAACCGTAACCCCATCCCCCCATGAGCTGCGGCATGCACTACGGAAGTTCTTAGAACACACCCGTGGTGCCCGCAATAAGGTACAGCTAGCTCTTCAGCTCTGGGGGGACTTTGAGCAACTTTTTCGGACCACAAGGGCCGTTATAAAGGAGGGCAAAGGGCAAGGCAGGTGCGGTGCTGCGGCCTACGAGCAGGCTCGCAACTTCCAAAACGATCTACTCATCTATGAGATGGGTCACGGGTTGGTGCGCAACCCGCCGGGGGCCACAAACACCCCCGCCACCGAGAAACCTCCACCCCACCAGCCCTCCGAATGATGCCTACTCTTATTGCAACCTTGAATACCAGGGGCTGTAGGATGGCTCTCCGCAGGTCCCAGGTGCTCTCTTACCTTCGGGAAGGAGGGTACTCTGTAGTTTTCCTGCAGGAGACCCATACGGACCCGACCTTTGAGGACAGGTGGCGGCTGGAGTGGGGGGACGGGGTCTACTTTAGCCACTTCACGACTTGGCAAGCTGGAGTGGCGACCCTGTTCTCCCCCACCCTACGGCCCGAGGTGCTAGGGGTCACTGAGGTCGTGCCGGGCCACCTGCTGCACCTTCGAGTCCGTATGGAGGGGCTCGTGGTAAATCTTGTTAATATTTATGCCCCACAAATGAGCCCAAAGCGGCCACAATTTTACCAGCGGGTGTCCGACTTTCTCGGCACCCTAGATTTGCACGAGTGCCTGGTCCTGGGAGGAGACTTTAACACCACCCTCGAGGAACAGGACCGCTCAGGCGCCGAGCCGAGCCCGGCTGCCGCGAATATTCTTCGGGGAATAGTTGAATATCACTCCCTAGTGGACGTCTGGCGTGACCATCACCCAGATGACACCTCCACGTTCACTTTTGTCCGGGTGGAGGCCAATCGGTCACACCACTCTCGGTTGGACCGTATTTATTTATCCCGTTTCCATCTTTCACAGGCCCACTCCTCTACCATTCGGCCGGCCCCTTTTTCCGACCATCATTTAGTTACTATAACGGTCTCCCTCCGTGCAGAGAGACCGGGGCTGGCCTATTGGCACTTTAATAATAGCCTGTTGGAGGACGAGAGCTTCGTGACGTCCTTCCGGGAGTTTTGGCTCGCCTGGCGAGAGCAATGGCGTGCCTTTCCCTCGGTGCGGCGATGGTGGGATTTAGGGAAGGTCCGCGCCAAGCTCTTTTGCCGTGACTACACTCGGGGCACCAGCCGACGGAGAAATGCGGCGATAGAGCAGTTGGAACGGGAGGTCTTGGAGCTGGAGAGGCGCCTGGCCGCCGACCCCGAGGACCCGTCCCTCTGCGGAGCGTGCCGGGAGAAGCGGGAGGAGCTTCGGGCCCTCGAGGACCTCCGGGCCCGAGGTGCCTTCGTCCGGTCCCGCATCCGCCTCCTTCGGGAGATGGACCGCGGCTCCCGCTTCTTCTATGCCCTGGACAAAACGAGGGGGGCCAAGAAGCACGTCACCTGCCTTCTAGCAGAAGACGGCACCCCCCTCACGGATCCGGAGGAGATGTGTGGGAGAGCCCGCGACTTCTACACAAGCCTTTTCTCCCCGGATCCGACCGATCCTGGCGCTTGCGGGGTGCTCTGGGAGGACCTCCCCACAGTCAGCGTGGGCGACCGAGAGCGGCTAGAGCTGCCTCTCACCCTGGCCGAGTTCTCGGAAGCCCTCCGCCGCATGCCCACCAATAAATCTCCGGGCATGGACGGGCTGACCGTGGAGTTTTACCGCGCGTTCTGGGACATCCTCGGCCCAGACCTAGTTACTGTCTGGGCTGAGTCCTTGCAGGGCGGGATCCTCCCTCTGTCGTGCAGGCGAGCGGTGCTCGCCTTGCTGCCAAAGAAGGGGGACCTCCGCGATTTACGAAACTGGCGTCCCGTCTCACTCCTTAGCACGGATTACAAAATCGTAGCGAAAGCAATTTCGCTGCGGCTAGGGTCCGTGATGGCGGATGTGATCCACCCAAACCAGACCTATACTGTCCCAGGTCGCAGCATTTTTTGAGAACCTATTTCTAGTCCGAGACCTTTTGGCACTCGGGCGGAGAGATGGTCTGTCGTTCGCCCTCCTGTCCCTTGATCAGGAGAAGGCGTTCGACAGAGTAGACCATGGGTACCTCCTGAGCACTCTGCAGGCGTTTGGATTCGGACCTCAGTTTGTGAGTTTTCTCCGGGTGCTGTATGCCTCCGCGGAGTGTTTGGTTAGGCTCAACTGGACCCTGACCGAACCGGTCAGCTTCGGGCGAGGAGTGCGACAAGGGTGCCCCCTCTCGGGCCAGCTGTACGCTCTTGCGATCGAGCCTTTCCTCTGTCTCCTCCGCAGGAGGTTGACAGGGTTGGTGCTGCGGGAGCCGGAGCTGCGGCTGGTCCTGTCGGCGTACGCCGATGACGTACTTCTCGTGGTCCAGGACCCGGGCGACCTGGCGCGAGTGGAGGCATGCCAAGCCATCTATTCGGCAGCCTCCTCCGCCCGAGTCAACTGGGTCAAGAGCTCTGGCTTGGCGGTGGGGGACTGGCGGCGGGTAAGCTCCCTCCCACCCGCACTTCAGACCATCCGGTGGAGCGCGGGTCCTCTGCTCTATCTCGGCGTTTACCTTTCCGCCACGCACCCTTCCCCGCCGGAGAACTGGCAAAATGTGGAGGGCGGGGTGATAGAGCGGATCCGGAAATGGACAGGGCTACTCCGATGCCTCTCCCTCCGAGGGAGAGCACTGGTGCTTAACCAACTAGTCCTGTCCACGCTCTGGTACCGGCTCAACACCCTGGCCCCGGCCCCGGGTTTCCTGACCCACCTCCGGAGATTGATTCTAGAGTTCTTTTGGTCGGGAATGCACTGGGCCCCTGTTGGAGTTCTTCATTTACCCCTGAAGGAAGGAGGACAGGGCCTGAAGTGTCTGTACACTCAGGTCCGCGTTTTCCGCCTCCAGGCCCTGCAGAGGCTCCTTTACAGTGCAGGTAGTTCGACGTGGAGCATACTGGCGCACGCCTTCCTGCGCCGCTTCCAGGGGTTCCGATACGACCGGCAGCTCTTTTACCTTTGTTCGAGAGGTTTTCCGCGAGACCTCTCCGGGCTGCCGGTCTTCTACCAGGACCTCCTCCGGACCTGGAAACTGTTTCTAACGACCAGGTCCGTGGCGGCCACCGCGGGAGCAGATCTCCTTACGGAGCCCCTGCTACACAACCCCCAACTCCGTGTGCAGGTGGCAGAGTCCCGCTCGGTGCGCCAGAGGTTGGTCTTGGCGGAAGTCACGAAGGTCGGAGACCTCTGGACTATGACCGGAGAGACTGGCTGGATCCCCTGACGCTCGCTCGGCGCATGGGGCTCTCCAGCCCCCGTACTCCCCGGCGCGTACTTCAGGAGGTGAAGGCCGCCTTGACCCCTGCAGCTCGGGATTATGTCAACCGAGCCTTGCGCGAGGGCGCACCACGCCCATCCTCTACCCCGGGCCCGCCGGACCTTTCCATTGGGCCCCTACCCTGCCGATCCCGACAAACCCCTCACCCTTTCACTGCGAGCCGGCTGCATGAACTGCAACCGGTCAGTTTTCAACTTGCATCACGGAAATATTTGTATACACTCACGCCCACACCCTGGTGTCCCGCCCCGACACAAAGTGGCGGGACCTCCTGCCACCTTTGGAGGGTGAGCAACCTCGGTGGACCAGCTTGTATTCCACCTTGGTCCCGAGGCCCGTCGGAGACATCAGTTGGCGGCTCCTTCACGGAGCTGTGAGCACGGGCGTGTTTTTGACACGGTTTACTTCCATCCCGGATACTTGCCCTTTTTGTAATGTGAGGGAAACCCTGGCACACGTCTATTTAGAGTGTACCAGATTGCAGCCCCTTTTTCGGCTGCTCACAAATATTCTGTTGCGCTTTTGGCTTCATTTTTCTCCCCACCTCTTTATCTATACACTTCCCATCCACGGCCCCACAAAGTCGCGGGATCTCCTGGTTAACCTCCTCCTAGCTTTGGCAAAAACAGCCATTTATAAAACCAGAGAGAGGAGGTTGGCCCATGAAACGTCCTGCGATTGTAGGGCCTTTTTCCTATCCTCAGTACATTCACGTATCCGGGTGGAGTTTCTTTGGGCGGCGACCACCGACTCCCTTGACACCTTTGAAGAGCGGTGGGCGCTGTCCGGGGTTCTTTGCTCGGTGACCCCATCCGGTTCCCTCCGTCTAACCCTTTGCTAGGAGGGCCCTATAATACGTGGGTGTCTACCCCCCCCACCCCCAAACTGCCCACCCCGCAGCCGTGCCCATCTTGCCGGGCACTCTCGGGGGGGATAATTGGTGACACTGGGCGCGGCCCTAGGTAACTCGAGGGGGTGGAAGACCACGAGTGTTGAGGAAGCCCCCCACTCTAGGCCACCAGGTAACTCAGGAGGGTGGAAGACCAAGCCCCCCGCTCTGGGCCCAGGCTAGCCTGAACACTTCTCCCTCCTGAAAGCTGCTGTGTTATACCTTCTGTTTGCGTTGTTTTGTTGCATACTTTGATTTGGTTCTTGATAATTCTTGTAATTGTCACAATAAAAATTTTTTTTTCTGTTTCAATAAAAAAAAAAAAACCTTCCCTGTTGGAGGACGGGACTGTCCCTCGCTTGCTCCTCAGCTATCTGCTTTCTATTCTTTCCTAAAGCCCCCTGGCCTGGATTTTTCTTACTTTTTGGACCCTGCCTTAGTCCCCCCCCCCGACCGGGCTGGACGCTTTGCTGATTTGGTTTGATTTTCTGTCGGTTTTTTTTTGCTTTTTCCTTGATTGTTGATAAGCTGCCATCTTGCAGCCAGCACCACCACCCCCCTCGCCTGCTTTCGGGAGCAGCTATTTGTTTCAGCTGAACCCCGGAGGAGGGGGGGAAAGATTGCTGATTCTGCTATCCGGAGGGGGGAGTGAAAGCCCCCAGACCCAGCCGCTTTTCTGGCAGCTCGGACTATCTCTACAACATTCTTAGCATGCCGGAAGCCTTGGAACACAGCCAACACGGCCGGAGAAGAAGGATATCAGAAGACAGGAGAAATAATTTAAGAAGCTACGAATCATCGTGAAGGGGCCGTAAGACTGAGTAATTTTTCGAATTCTACTCTCGTGGGGGGGAGTCTGACTGTGTTTTAATTGCATTTGTGGCGGCACAGGGGGTGTGGCAATAAGCTACCCCCTGGTCCATCGGTGCCCGCTCCACCCCCCACCATTATTACAACTGTCACGGCCCCCCCGCCGCTTCGTCCCTGCTGGCAATCTGCCATCCGCCTTCGGATCCAGCTGTTTGCTTTGAACTTTGCCTTTCGGACCGGACATAACAGCCGACCAAACGAGACTCTTTGGACAAACGTGTGTGGGTTTGCACCCCCCCCCCCGGATTACTTAGTTTATAGCCTGCCCCTATTATTGGATTACCCCCCCCTTGTTTACCCCATTTGGTATTCCTCCCCCCTGCACCCTCCTGCAGTTTAGTAGGGAGGAGTGGTTAATCTATTTCACGCCCCCCCTTTTCTCCTTCCGGTGTCTCCCCGTCCCTCCCTGCTTACAATGGCGGGGAATGAGGAAGGCGAGGCCCCTTTCATAAATTTAGCTGTTTCTCCCCCACCCCCCCGCCCAACCCCCAACCTTGCCCCTCCCCACCACGATTGTCAAAATACCTGCCACCGCCCCTGCTGGGGCACCGGCAGCAGGAGGCACCGGAGTGATTACTGCTGCTGCTACGCCCTCTCCCCCCTCAGGTTCTAGGAACCCCCTGCCATCTGGCCGCAAAAGCCAGGACGGGCAGAAAAGAAAGGGCCCCGCCAAAACATCCGGGCCCTCCATGGCAGGGGCAGCCCCCACAGCCGTGGCCTCGTATCGACCGCGGCGCCCCTCCCCGCAATTCCCTCCACCAGCTCTGCATATGTCCCCCCCCCCCCCGGCCCCCAGGACGTATGCCCGGGCGGTGGCAGGCTCCCCCCTGCCTGCCGCCTCATCATCTCGCCCACCCACTGCCTCCGCTACAATCACCAGTAGTCGGGGCCCTTTTCCCACCTTGACCAGGAAGCACGGTGTCCGTTGCCTCCTGGTGCCCGCCTCGCCCCACGTGGAGACATACGTGCAGGCGTTGGCGAAGGTGGTAGGACCCACGGCTATTGTGGTGGCCTCCAAGATGTATGGGAAAGTCATTTTTTTTCTTAGCTACAGAGGCTGCCGCCCAAGAGGCGGTGGAGAGGGGCCTGGCGGTGGGGGGAGTGTTTGTCCCCCTAGAGCCGCTAGAAGACCTGGGCGTTCGCCTCGTCCTCACCTCCGTTCCCCCCTTTTTACCCAATGCTGCCCTGTTACCCGCTCTCTCCGCCCTGGGGAAGCTTACCTCTGTCATCAGCCCTCTCCCGTTGGGCTGCAAGGACCCCACACTCAGTCACGTCCTTTCTTTCCGCCGGCAAGTGCAGCTTCTACCGCCGGCGGGGGTGCGTGATGGGGAGGCGCTCGAGGGGTCCTTCCTAGTCCCCTACCAGGGAGCCCGCTATCGGGTCTTCTACTCCACCGGAGAGGCCCGGTGCTACCTCTGCCGCTCGGCCGGGCATGTCCGCAGAGACTGCCCTTTGGCCCGGAGGGGGGGGGGCACCTGAAACCCCCGAGACCCGGCGGGATATCGGCCCCGTTGTTGCCGACGCCCCTGGCTGCCCAGCACCTGAAACCAACCCTTCTCCTACTCAATCCATCGCTGCTCCCGCCCGGGCCCAGGAGACTCCTTCCCTACTACGCCTGGGCGAGCAAGGGAGTCCCACCCTTGCTATTACCACCTCAGCAGAGCCTATGGAGGAGGGTGCGACAAAGATATTATCGGGCATAGGAGAGGGCCCACCCCAAGGAGAACCCCCCCCCTCATGCTGCCTCACCGTTGCCCCCCTGAACCATCACCTCCGCCCCCCGACACGACCCCTGCTAACCAGCCCCCAGACGACGCTATGGAGGACTGGAACCTAGTTCAGGGGAAACGGAGCAACCGGAAGGCTCAAGCTCCGCTGCATCCATCCGACGCGGAAGCCCCCCGGAAGACCAGGAAGGGAGGCACTGACATCGAGCCCTCCGCTATGACCACGAGTGAGGTCCATCCGCTGGTGTTGGGAGGGGAAGACAGACTGGCTTTGGAGGGCAGAACTCCCCCTCCACGGGAGACCCTCCCCTCCGAGACCCCTAAGGACGCCCCTTCTGCCTGGATACCATCCGACCCCCCCGCGAACCCCGAGGCGACCGCTGAGGCGGGCCCTAGAGGAGAGGCCCCCGGGGTAGCAGGCGTTGGCCTCTCCTCCGTGTACGCGGAGATTGAGGCCCTAGATTTGACCCCGGTCACCCAGGGAGAGGATGATCTACTCCCGGCTGGCCTCGGGCTGGGCAACCTCACCCCAGCCCCTTTTTCCCCATACTCCCTCCCCCTGATTGCCTTCCCGGGCGAGCACCCTGCAGAAGGTGGTCCACCACCAGATGCCACGGCCGCCAAGACCACCGCGGGGCCAGCGCCTAGCATTACTGGGAGCCCCCTCCCTTACCCCTTAACCCTCGACTCTGCTCAGGAGGCACCTTCCTTCAGCTGCTTGCCTCCTGAATTTCAGAGCCTTACCTCTGCCCCTGCCCCCTCCCCAAGCCCCACCCAGTTTACCCCCTCCTGCAATGCTCCTGCCGCCCCTGGGGTCATTTCTTTTCCGCCTTTTGCAGATTCCCCCCAGGGAGCAGTCTTTGCACTTTCTAGTCGCGACCCATTAGGAGTTGCAATTTTTTCCCCCGCCATCCCTTTCCACCCCAAGGCATGAAATGGATTTCATAACCCCAGTCTGTCAGACGCCCCGTCGGTGGTCCGCACCCTGCCTACCCGCCTTAGCGGACCTCGAGGCTGTATTAAGAGCCCCACCGGGGAATACCCCGGGAACCGTAACCCCATCCCCCCATGAGCTACGGCATGCACTACGGAAGTTCTTAGAACACACCCGTGGTGCCCGCAATAAGGTACAGCTAGCTCGTCAGCTCTGGGGGGACTTTGAGCAAATTTTTCAGACCACAAGGGCCCTTATAAAGGAGGGCAGAGGGCAAGGCAAGCACGGTGCTGCGGCCTACGAGCGGGCCCGCAGCTTCCAAAGCGATCTACTCATCTACGAGATGGGTCACGGGTTGCTGCTCAACCCGCCGGGGGCCACAAACACCCCCGCCACCGAGAAACCTCCACCCCACCAGCCCTCCGCATGATGCCTATTCTTATTGCAACCTTGAATACCAGGGGCTGTAGGATGGCTCTCCGCAGGTCCCAGGTGCTCTCTTACCTTCGAGAAGGAGGGTACTCTGTAGTTTTCCTGTAGGAGACCCATACGGACCCGACCTTTGAGGACAGGTGGCGGCTGGAGTGGGGGGACGGGGTCTACTTTAGCCACTTCACGACTTGGCAAGCTGGAGTGGCGACCCTGTTCTCCCCCACCCTACGGCCCGAGGTGCTAGGGGTCACTGAGGTCGTGCCGGGCCACCTGCTGCACCTTCGAGTCCGTATGGAGGGGCTCGTGGTTAACCTTGTTAATATCTATGCCCCACAAATGAGCCCAGAGCGGCCACAATTTTACCAGCGGGTGTCCGACTTTCTCGGCACCCTAGATTTGCACGAGTGCCTGGTCCTGGGAGGAGACTTTTTAACACCACCCTCGAGGAACAGGACCGCTCAGGCACCGAGCCGAGCCCGGCTGCCGCGAATATTCTTCGGGGAATAGTTGAATATCACTCCCTAGTGGACGTCTGGCGTGACCATCACCCAGATGACGCCTCCACGTTCACTTTTGTCCGGGTGGAGGCCCATCGGTCACACCACTCTCGGTTGGACCGTATTTATTTATCCCGTTTCCATCTTTCACAGGCCCACTCCTCCACCATTCGGCCGGCTCCTTTTTCCGACCATCATTTAGTTACTATAACGGTCTCCCTCCATGCAGAGAGACTGGGCACGGCCTATTGGCACTTTAATAATAGCCTGTTGGAGGACGAGAGCTTCGTGACGTCCTTCTGGGAGTTTTGGCTCGCCTGGCGAGAGCAATGGCGTGCCTTTCCCTCGGTGCGGCGATGGTGGGATTTAGGGAAGGTCCGCGCCAAGCTCTTCTGCCGTGACTACACTCGGGGCACCAGCCGACGGAGAAATGCGGCTATAGAGCAGTTGGAACGGGAGGTCTTGGAGCTGGAGAGGCCCCTGGCCGCCGACCCCGAGGACCGGTCCCTCTGCGGAGCGTGCCGGGAGAAGCGGGAGGAGCTTCGGGCCCTCGAGGACCACCGGGCCCGAGGTGCCTTCGTCCGGTCCCGCATCCGCCTCCTTCGGGAGATGGACCGCGGCTCCCACTTCTTCTATGCCCTGGAGAAAACGAGGGGGGCCAAGAAGCACGTCACCTGCCTTCTAGCAGAAGACGGCACCCCCCTCACGGATCCAGAGGAGATGTGTGGGAGGGCCCGCGACTTCTACACAAGCCTTTTCTCCCCGGATCCGACCGATCCTGGCGCTTGCGGGGTGCTCTGGGAGGACCTCCCCACGGTCAGCGTGGGCGACCGAGAGCGGCTAGAGCTGCCTCTCACCCTGGCCGAGTTCTCGGAAGCCCTCCGCTGCATGCCCACCAATAAATCTCCGGGCATGGATGGGCTGACCGTGGAGTTTTACCGCGCGTTCTGGGACATCCTCGGCCCAGACCTAGTCACTGTCTGGGCTGAGTCCTTGCAGGCCGGGATCCTCCCTCTGTCGTGCAGGCGAGCGGTGCTCGCCTTGCTGCCGAAGAAGGGGGACCTCCCCAATTTACGAAACTGGCGTCCCGTCTCACTCCTTAGCACGGATTACAAAATCGTAGCGAAAGCAATTTCGCTGCGGCTAGGGTCCGTGATGGCGGATGTGATCCACCCAGACCAGACCTATACTGTCCCAGGTCGCAGCATTTTGACAACCTATTTCTAGTCCGAGACCTTTTGGCACTCGGGCGGAGAGATGGTCTGTCGTTCGCCCTCCTGTCCCTTGATCAGGAGAAGGCGTTCGATAGAGTAGACCATGGGTACCTCCTGAGCACTCTGCAGGCTTTTGGATTCGGACCTCAGTTTGTGAGTTTTCTCCGGGTGCTGTATGCCTCCGCGGAGTGTTTGGTTAGGCTCAACTGGACCCTGACCGAACCGGTCAGCTTCGGGCGAGGAGTGCGACAAGGGTGCCCCCTCTCGGGCCAGCTGTACGCTCTTGCGATCGAGCCTTTCCTCTGTCTCCTCCGCAGGAGGTTGACAGGGTTGATGCTGCGGGAGCCGGAGCTGCGGCTGGTCCTGTCGGCGTACGCCGATGACGTACTTCTCGTGGTCCAGGACCCGGGCGACCTGGCGCGAGTGGAGGCATGCCAAGCCATCTATTCGGCAGCCTCCTCCGCCCGAGTCAACTGGGTCAAGAGCTCTGGCTTGGTGGTGGGGGACTGGCGGCGGGTAAGCTCCCTCCCACCCGCACTTCAGACCATCCGGTGGAGCGCGGGTCCTCTGCTCTATCTCGGCGTTTACCTTTCCGCCACGCACCCTTCCCCGCCGGAGAACTGGCAAAATGTGGAGGGCGGGGTGATAGAGCGGATCCGGAAATGGACAGGGCTACTCCGATGTCTCTCCCTCCGAGGGAGAGCACTGGTGCTTAACCAACTAGTCCTGTCCACGCTCTGGTACCGGCTCAACACCCTGGCCCCGGCCCCGGGTTTCCTGACCCACCTCCGGAGATTGATTCTAGAGTTCTTTTGGTCGGGAATGCACTGGGCCCCTGTTGGAGTTCTTCATTTACCCCTGAAGGAAGGAGGACAGGGCCTGAAGTGTCTGTACACTCAGGTCCGCGTTTTCCGCCTCCAGGCCCTGCAGAGGCTCCTTTACAGTGCAGGTAGTTCGACGTGGAGCATACTGGCGCACGCCTTCCTGCGCCGCTTCCAGGGGTTCCGATACGACCGGCAGCTCTTTTACCTTTGTTCGAGAGGTTTTCCGCGAGACCTCTCCGGGCTGCCGGTCTTCTACCAGGACCTCCTCCGGACCTGGAAACTGTTTCTAACGACCAGGTCCGTGGCGGCCACCGCGGGAGCAGATCTCCTTACGGAGCCCCTGCTACACAACCCCCAACTCCGTGTGCAGGTGGCAGAGTCCCGCTCGGTGCGCCAGAGGTTGGTCTTGGCGGAAGTCACGAAGGTCGGAGACCTCTGGACTATGACCGGAGAGACTGGCTGGATCCCCTGACGCTCGCTCGGCGCATGGGGCTCTCCAGCCCCCGTACTCCCCGGCGCGTACTTCAGGAGGTGAAGGCCGCCTTGACCCCTGCAGCTCGGGATTATGTCAACCGAGCCTTGCGCGAGGGCGCACCACGCCCATCCTCTACCCCGGGCCCGCCGGACCTTTCCATTGGGCCCCTACCCTGCCGATCCCGACAAACCCCTCACCCTTTCACTGCGAGCCGGCTGCATGAACTGCAACCGGTCAGTTTTCAACTTGCATCACGGAAATATTTGTATACACTCACGCCCACACCCTGGTGTCCCGCCCCGACACAAAGTGGCGGGACCTCCTGCCACCTTTGGAGGGTGAGCAACCTCGGTGGACCAGCTTGTATTCCACCTTGGTCCCGAGGCCCGTCGGAGACATCAGTTGGCGGCTCCTTCACGGAGCTGTGAGCACGGGCGTGTTTTTGACACGGTTTACTTCCATCCCGGATACTTGCCCTTTTTGTAATGTGAGGGAAACCCTGGCGCATGTCTATTTAGAGTGTGCCAGATTGCAGCCCCTTTGTCGGCTCCTCACAAATATTTTGTTGCGCTTCTGGCTTCATTTTTCTCCCCACCTCTTTATCTATACACTTCCCATCCATGGCCCCACAAAGTCGCGGGATCTCCTGGTTAACCTCCTCCTAGCTTTGGCAAAAACAGCCATTTATAAAACCAGAGAGAGGAGGTTGGCCCATGAAACGTCCTGCGATTGTAGGGCCTTTTTCCTATCCTCAGTACATTCCCGTATCCGGGCGGAGTTCCTCTGGGCGGCGTCCACCGACTCCCTTGACACCTTTGAAGAGCGGTGGGCGCTGTCCGGGGTTCTCTGCTCAGTGACCCCATCCGGTTCCCTCCGTCTAACCCTTTGCTAGGAGGGCCCTACAATACGTGGGTGTCTACCCCCCCACCCCCAAATTGCCCACCCCGCAGCCGTGCCCATCTTGCCGGGCACTCTCGGGGGGGGATAATCGGTGACACTGGGCGCGGCACTAGGTAACTCGAGGGGGTGGAAGACCACGAGTGTCGAGGAAGCCCCCCACTCTAGGCCACCAGGTAACTCAGGAGGGTGGAAGACCAAACCCCCCCGCTCTGGGCCCAGGCTAGCCTGAACACTTCTCCCTCCTGAAAGCTGCTGTGTTATACCTTCTGTTTGCGTTGTTTTGTTGCATACTTTGATTTGGTTCTTTGGTAATTCTTGTAATTGTCACAATAAAATTTTTTTTTTCTGTTTCCAAAAAAAAAAAAAAACCCTTCCCTGTTACCTTACCCAGGGAAAAGGGACCTACTTAACCTGGGGCTAATATATCTGCCCTCTGCCACTCTCCTGTAGCCATCTGGCCTGACCCTGTCACAAAACTGAACAATAGGCATGTTTGAAATTAAATATTCATGGTCTATTGACAACTTAAATTAGCGGTTTAATGATTTGTCTATACTTATTTTTACGGGCTAGGTAAATCAACAGTAGTGCAGTTTTACCACTTTATGAAATCACTTTTCACTACTATGCTGAAATTATTGGTGTTAGTGTATAAAACAGAACAAATATGACCGGACACAAATGCGAAATACTACCAAGGGACCGTTCCTGAAATTCAAAAACACTGATTTCATCAGGAGATAAGCAAAAAGTTTTTCCCGACCATTAGGAAAGCTATTAAATAACACTTCAGATGATGTGAAAATCATTGTGTCATCATTGGTCAGGACATATCTTAATGGGACAATATAGTGCATTTCCACTGGCTTGACAGGAATCAGAAAAGGCTTTTTATGTGTTTATATATTTAAAATAAGGTAATATGCATTGCCATGTTTTCATTAAAGGATCTCTAATAGGTTAGAATCTCCAACTGTGAAGTATGCAGTGAGTTTCTAATCCAGAATTTCCAAGACTTGGTTTAAGTCTGAAAAAAAAAGAATAATGCACTTTGTGTTTCATCTGGCATTTATCTAGAATTTCTGTGTTTAAATCCTGGCCCCACTGAAGGTAATATAAAAACTCCCACTAACTCCAATGGAGTCAGGATATTTCTCTTTCTTTTTCTTCTTTCCCCTCCTCCCCCCCTCGGGTTTTATATTGCCACCCATCACAATAATATCTGAGTGCCTTCCGAGTAAAATCAGTGACAATAGTGAAGTCCCTACTGGATTTCATGGAGTCCTTAGCACTTCCCTTTTTGGGGTCAAAACTCTGCTTGAGGTAGTGGGGGGGGTTGGGTGGGGAGGAGTTGGTAGGTATGTGGGAATAAAATGGGTATTCACTTATAGTAGAAAGTCTTTCTCAAAGAAGATCTTACAACATTTCCAAAGACGGTCAGACTCTAGATTTGTCTGATAGTCTATGAAACAGGTTTCCAGGGAGGTACCCCTTGCAAAGCATGCTTCATCCCTCTCATGTGCTTCATCGTGGGATATGAGTTCTGCATTGTACCAAGGGAATGCAGCTGTGGCAGTGGTTAAGACCAAAATATCTTTGTAGTCAGGGCTTGATGTGTTCCTTACTATGAAAATAAGGAACAAGGCCTTAAAATGACATGGGAAGCTGACTAGTAGCCAATAGAGGGACTTGAGTACTGGCCATACGTGTGCAAGAAAAAGGCAGAAGGAGCTTGTGCATAGTCTTCACATTCAGCTTCGGCGACAATGAGTCATTGTAATCCAGCCTGGTGGTGACAAGTGTGTGGATTACTATGGCCAGGGAGAAAGTTTCCTAACAAGCTGGAGGAGAAAGAAGTGTTCTGTGATCGTATGGTTGTCGTCTTGATGATGGATCAGTACAAGCAGGCGGAATCCCTGGAACGATAACACAGGCATGTGCTCAGTAACAACAGAAGATGTGTTACTTACTGTAAGAGGGAACAGAGGCAGCTTCCCTCCTGAAGCTCGTGCTGCTGATGTTCCTTCCCTTAGAGCAAACACCCCAGCCCCGTCTCCCCCCCCCCCCCCCGCCAAGCTTCCTGAGTAGGATGTCCTTTCTTTCTGGGAGGAGCCGATGGCCTTTAGGGTCTGTCTGTGGATGTGCCACACACCCAGACCCAGCCAGCACAGTAACTGTTACAGAGGGCATTTCTGAAAACTGATGCTACCTGGTCATCCAGGCTTATCTTGATGTCAGAACCTAAGGATTCACACACCTTTGCAAATGGGGGCTGTAAGTCTTTAATAGAAAGTGGAGACCCTGAGTTGGCCATCTCTTTGCAGCATTTCTCCTTTCCAACCACCATCACTTGGTCTTGCTTGGCTCAGCCTGAGCCAGCTGCTCTTCATCCAAGAGCTGATTTCCTGTCAGCATTGTGACATTTTAATAGTGTCTGTGGTTGTATCAGTTGAGAATGAGATGTATAGCTGAGTGCTAATGGCATGCTGATGGAAGCCAAACTCATGGCATCTCATTAGATCTCCCAGTGACCACAGGTAGATATTAAAAAGAAGAGGGATAGTATGGATCCATGTGGAACCCTGCAGGAGGGGGCCCTCAGAGAGGAGGAGAAGTTACCCATCATTAGTCTGAGTTCTGCTGGAGAGGAATAATTGGTGCCGCTGTAGTGCTGAGCCATCTACTCCTGCTAGCTCATGTAATGTTAGTAGCATCTTTGGTCCACTTTGTCAAAGGCTACAGAGAGATCTGGCAGTATGTGCATGGGAGATCTTACCTGTGTCCATGGCTGTGAGGAGGTTATCTTTTAATGCCACTGGGGCTGTCTGTACTGTGCCCACCCAGTGAGGCATCCAGGATGTTGGCTCATAGATTCATAGATACCAAGGTCAGAAGGGACCATTATGATCATCTAGTTTGAACTCCTGCACAATGCAGGCCACCAAATCTCACCACCCACTCCTGTAATAAATCTCTCACCTATGTCTGAGCTATTGAAGTCCTCAAATCGTGATTTAAAGACTTCAAGGAGCAGAGAATCCTCCAGCAAGTGACCTGTGCCCTATGCTACAGAAGAAGGCGAAAAAGCCCCAGGGCCTCTTCCAATCTGCCCTGGAGGAAAATTCCTTCCCAACCCCAGATATGGCAATCAGCTAAACCCTGAGCATATGGGCAAGATTCACCAGCCAGATACTACAGAAAATTCTTTCCTGGATGACTCAGATCCCACTCCATCTAAAATCCCATCACAGGCCATTAGGCCTATTTACCATGAATATTTAAAGATCAATTAATTACAAAAATCATGTTATCCGATCATACCATCTCCTCTATAAACTTATCGACTTTAATCTTAAAGCCAGATAGATCTTTTGCCCCCACTGCTTCCCTTGTAAGGCTATTCCAAAACTTCACTCCTCTGATGGTTAGAAACCTTCGTCTAATTTCAAGTCTAAACTTCCTGGTAGCCAGTTTATATCCATTTGTGCTTGTGTCCACATTGGTACTGAGCTTAAATAATTCCTCTCCCTCTCCAGTATTTATCCCTTTGATATATTTAAAGAGAGCAATCATATCTCCCCTCAACCTTCTTTTAGTTAGGCTAAACAAGCCAAGCTCCTTGAGTCTCCTTTCATAAGACAAGTTTTCCATTCCTCGGATCATCCTAGTAGCCCTTCTCTGTACCTGTTCCAGTTTGAATTCATCCTTCTTAAACATGGGAGACCAGAACTGCACACAGTATTCCAGGTGAGGTCTCACCAGTGGCTTGTATAACAGTACTAAACCCTCCTTATCCCTACTGGAAATACCTCTCCTGTTGCATCCCAAGACCGCATTAGCTTTTTTCACAGCCATATCACATTGGCGGCTCATAGTCATCCTATGATCAACCAATACTCCAAGGTCCTTCTCCTCCTCCATTACTTCTAATTGATGCGTCCCCAGCTTATAACTAAAATTCTTATTATTAATCCCTAAATGCATAACCTTATACTTCTCACTATTAAATTTCATCCTATTGCTATTAGTCCAGTTTACAAGGTCATCCAGATCCTCCTGTATGATATCCTGGTCCTTCTCTAAATTAGCAATACCTCCCAGCTTTGTATCATCCGCAAACTTTATTAGCACACTCCCACTTCTTTTGCCGAGGTCAGTATTAAAAAGATTGGTCCCAAAACTGATCCTTGAGGAACTCCACTGGTAACCTCCCTCCAGCCTGACAGTTCAACTTTCAGTATGACCCGCTGTAGTCTCCCCTTTAACCAATTCCTTATCCACCTTTCAATTTTCATATTGATCCCCATCTTTTCCAATTTAACTAATTCTCCATGTGGCACGGTATCAAACGCCTTACTGAAATCTAGGTAAATTAGATCCACTGCATTTCCTTTGTCTAAAAAATCTGTTACCTTCTCAAAGGAGGAGATCAGGTTGGTTTGGCACGATCTACCTTTTGTAAAACCATGTTGTATTTTTTCCCATTTACCATTGACTTCAATATCCTTAACTACTTCAGATTTTTTTCCAAGACCTTGCATACTACAGATGTCAAACTAACAGGCCTGTAGTTACCCGGATCACTTTTTTTCCCTTTCTTAAAAATAGGAACTACGTTAGCAATTCTCCAATCATATGGTACAACTCCTGAGTTTACAGATTCATTAAAAATTCCTGCTAATGGGCTTGCAATTTCATGTGCCAATTCCTTTAATATTCTTGGATGAAGATTATCTGGGCCCCCCGATTTAGTCCCATTAAGCTGTATGAGTTTCGCATCTACCTCCATATTCTCATTCCTATTTGTCATGCTACCATTATCTCTAAAATGCTCTTTAGCCTTATTAAAGACTGAGGCAAAGTATTTGTTTAGCTATTGGGCCATGCCTAGATTATCCTTGACCTCCACTCCATCCTCAGTATTTAGCGGTCCCACTTCTTCTTTCTTTGTTTTCTTCTTCTTTATATGGCTATAGAACCTTTTACTATTGGTTTTAATTCCCTTTGCAAGGTCCAACTCTACTTGACTTTTTAGCCTGTCTCACTTTATCCCTACATGTTCTGACCTCAATAAGGTAGCTTTCCTTGCTGATCCCTCCCATCTTCCACTCCCTGTATGCTTTCTGCTTTTTTTAATCACCTCTGTGAGATGCTTGCTCATCCAGCTTGGTCTACAACCCCTGCCTGTCAGTTTTTTTCCCCTTTCTTGGGATGCAGGCTTCCAATAGCTTCTGCAGCTTTGATTTAAAGTAATCCCAGGCCTTCTCTACCTTTTTACAGCCATAAGTTCTTCAGTCCAATCCACTTCCCTAACTAATTTCCTTAATTTTTGAAAGTCAGCCCTTTTGAAATCAAAAACCCTAGTTGCAGATTTATTTTTGTTTATCCTTCCATTCAATTTGAACTGAATTAGCTCATGATCACTTGAACCAAGGTTGTCCCCTACAACCCTTTCTTCTATGAGGTCTTCACTACTCACCAAAACCAAATCTCAAATGGCATCCCCTCTTGTTGGTTCAGCAACTATTTGATGAAGGAATCCATCAGCTATTGCATCTAGGAAAATCTGAGCCCTATTATTATTATTAGCACTCGTCCTCCAGTCTATATCTGGGAAGTTAGTCTCCCATGATCACGCAGTTTCCATTAGTATTTACTTTATTAAAAACATTAAAGAGGGCTCTATCCATATCCAAATTAGATCCCAGCAGTCTATAGCACACCCCAAGCAGTATCCCAGGGGAGGCTCTAATAGTTTTCTTCCCCAGTTTAATTTTTGCCCAGACGGACTCTGTCTTATACATTCCATCGCTTCTTATTTCTTTACATTCTACCTCATCATTGATATACAATGCTACTCCACCACCTTTACCTTTATTTTGGTCTTTCCTAAACAGCACATACCCTTCAATACCTGTACTTCAGTCATGACTACTATTCCACCATGTTTCTGTTATCCCTATAATATCTGGTTTCACTTCCTGCACCAGTAGCTCTAGTTCCTCCATTTTGTTACCTAGGCTCCTCGCATTGGTGTACAAACATCTTAATTTTTGCTGTTTGGCCTCACTCACATTCTGTACCCTATTAGGCATGGTAATTCTACAGCCAGTATAACCTATTAGACTAGTATCCACACTGCCCTTCCTCCTTATATACATTCTCCTACCCACGGCTGTATCCTTTCTTACTTCGTTTTCTTCCCTCTCAATGCTAAAATCCGGCATGCAGATTACCTGGACATCTCCCAACCATCTCCCCCAGATTCCTAGTTTAAAGCTCTCTTAATCAGTTGTGCCAGCCTCCATCCTAGAAGTCTATTTCCTTCCCTACTCAGATGAAGTCTATCCCGAGAGAACTGTCCTCTGTCCATGAATGCCTCCCAGTGGCCATACATCCCAAAGCCCTCCTTATAACACCACTGCCTAAACCATCTGTTGATAGTCATAATCTTGTCACGCATTTGTTGCCCTTCTCTAGGAACAGGCAGAATCCCACTAAAGATCACCTGAGCCTTGATTTCCTTAAGCGTCTTCCCCAGCCTGACATAGTCTCCCTTAACACTTTTCAGCGAGAATCTAGCCATATCATTTGTTCCCACATGAAGGATAATTAGGGGATTCTTTCTTGCTCCCTTTAGGATCCTTTTCAACCTCAGGTCTACATCCCGTATCTTAGCACCTGGAAGACAGCACACCCTTCTATTCTCTGGATCAGCTCTGGTTACAGGCCTGTCTAGTCTTCTCAGTAGAGAGTCCCCAATCACATAGACCTGCCTTTTCCTGGTGACAGTGCTATTCTCCAGTCTATCCCCTGTTCCCTCTGGCTGCAAGTTCTTTCCATTCCTATTCTCCCTTGTAATCCTCTTCAACCCATCCTGTATCCTGCTGGGGCTCATTGACTCTTCCCCTTTTCCTATAGGACTAGCCGCTCTTCTCTTCTTCCTTGCCCTTCCACCTTCAGTGACTACCTGCTGAGCCCCTTCTTCATTTTCCAACTCTGCAAACCTGTTCTTGAGCTCTCTTTCCTTCACTAGCCTGTCTTTTCCTCTGCCTGGTTCTTTTAGTCACATGCTTCCACTGACCACTTTCCTCACCCAGTCTCCCCTCAGAATTCCCCAGTCCTGCTTCCATCTGCAAGTCTGAGCTTTTCCCTTCAGATACCTCATGTCTTTGCTCCATAATCTGCTCAAACACCTTCCTAAACTCAACCAGACTTTCCACCTGCATCTCCAAACCTTGGATCTTTTCCTCCATCAGCTCTATCAGACGGCATTTCATGCAGACAAAACTCTTACCAGGTAACCCCTCCAGGATCATGTACATACCGCAGCTTCCACATCCAGTCATCTTCATTATGTCATATGGTGTCAGAGCTTGGAAGTTACTACTTGTGTGTTTCCCCCACAAATGGGAGGTTGGAGATGGGATGGTAGTTGAAGAAATTTTGAGAGCAGGGTGTTAGCCTCTTGAGGATTGGGTGAACTTATTACATTTTTCAAGGAGTTTGATAGGTGTGCCTCTCTGAAAGAGGTTAAACAGGGTGGTCTTTCCCCTTTGAAGGGTATGGGCCTGGGGCAAGCCCACCCTGTTCTGTTATCAGACCTATTTGGGAAGGGGTCAGGTGATGGTAATAAATGAGATTAGAGAGTTAGTAGGAGCTGCAGGAGGGAGGTGGGCTTATCCTCCCTGAAGTAGGGGGGATTGAAAGGCAGACACACCCTTCCCTTCAGCAGTGAGAGAAATAAGGGGAAATGCATATGAGAGCCGTAGCCGATGGTGGGCTGAGGGAAGTGTTTTTGTTTTGATTTTTTCCCTAAATTTTATCTTTAAAACTGTCCTCTGAATGAAGTATGTGGAAAAAGAGTGGGGCATGGTACAGAGTTCTTTTTGGGGTGGAGAGGGATTCCACGAGGCTACAGAAACACTGTTTCCATTAGTAGTGGGCATCATTGTTCTTCCATGCCCCTCCAGGCTGGTAATACCAGTGATCTGTTTCACAGGTTGTGGCTCTAATGTTTCAGGGCTTCTTGAAATCTGGTAGGTCTGATGAGGCCAAACTCAGTCAGGGATGGTTGGGTGGATAATCCATCTCGTCAAGGAGTTTCTCTCTCTCTCTCTCTCTCTCTCTCGTTTAAAAATATTATTTGCAAAATACATATCTGATTATGATGAACTATATATATATATGATGGCAAATACAATATGCAAAGTGTAGATCCTCAGCTGGAATAAATTATCAGAGCTCCATGGAAATTAATGGTGCTGTGAACATTAATTCCAGCTGAGGAGCTCTCTCCTTGTGAACAATATATTAGATCCCACAGATACACAGTAGAAGGACAGACAGTTGATAGGATAATTAAGAAAATAAGTCTTGGCAATTACTTCTAAGCACTGTTGATTGCTTGATCGTTGTTAGTAGTAATACTTTTGCTAATATTTGGCTCTGATTTAAGGAAAGAACTTAAGCATGTGCATAACTGTAAGCACATTTAAATGAAACGAGTACAGAAGCAGTTTCCTTGTCAAATCTCTTTTAAACTTGCCCTTTTATATTTTTAATAGTTTACATTTAACACAGTACTATACAGTATTTGCCTTTTTGGATGTGTGTGTGGGTCTCCACTGCTGCCTGACTGCCTACTTCCAGTTCCAAATGAGGTGTGTGGTTAACCAGTCAGTTTGTAACTCTGGTGTTTATAACTCTGAGGTTCTACTGTATTGCTATTTATTTTTTTTAAGCCATTGTCTATTAAATCTATAGAGACACTGACCTATAGCTGTGGAAGAAAAGACCTAGAAAATGTAAGCAATACATCTGCCTACTTTGCTTTTTTAAAAAAAAAAACACTCATTCTCTGCAATGCAAACAAGCTCTTGAGAACTACAGTAACATGTCAGGAAATTAACTCCAGACCCTAACAAAGATTTTTTTTTCGATTAACAATTCTTCTTAAAATTAGCATATATATATATATATATATATATATATATATATATATATATATATATATATATATATAAAATGCTTTCTATCTTCAGTGCACTGTACAAGCATTAGCTAATTTAATTTAAGAATCTACTATAATTATCTCATTGTATTCACAAAACTTGGAGGGACTTAGACTGTGCAGGATACACATGGGCTTAAATATTTATAAATAATAGCCATGATAAAAGTTACAGGGTAGCTATTACCAAAAACGTTAAGCCTAAACTGATTATTTTATGTACAAAGTGCCTTCTTTCAGAGCCCTTAATGCAACATAATAATATAGTAACATAAGAACCACCTTGTTGAAATTTCCATTCAAAGGATTCAGTATAAAAATGCAGAAAAGGCAAGGTAATAAATATAAAAGTAAAAAAACCCACCACCAACAAAATTGTCTCGTGACAAGCCTGAAAAGCAGGAAGAGACAGAGCCTGGGAGAATGACTTTATATCACAACAAAGCAAAAATATGATCACCTGCCAACCTAACTCGCCATGTTTGGATCCATAAAAGGTAAGAGTTGTCCTTGTGGGTATCTGCTTTGTGATAACACTTGCTGAGGTGGTCTTCACCACCAGGGCTTACTTGGAGCTTTGAAACCTCACAGAGACAACTTACTCAGTTCACAATTTTGTAGGTGAAAATATAAAGAACACAGAGCAGGCATAACATATTCATGGTTGCTTAAATCAGTGAACAGCATAAAATAAAAGTGGTGGTGCTGCCCTACGGAAGTGATCATGATCATGAGAAATATGTTGTTCAGAGATGATCACAGTATATAAGGTCATAACTTGAGCTGGACAAAAGTTTTTGGATGAAATTTTTTTAGATGGAAAATGCAGATTCAGTAACACTTAATACACGGGTGAATGTTGGTTTCACTAAATTGTTTGTGATGGGGAAAACAAAATTACAAAAGTCAAAACTGAGTAGGGTGCAGTGCAGGGAGAGGGTAGTGGCATGTTAAAAGGACATTCATTCATTGGACTTTCATACCACAAGGTGGGAAACTGAGGCAAGGGACACTGACGAATGTACTGTGGTGCAGGCATTTGCTTAATGGTTACATGCTTTTGAATCCTGGTTGTGATGTTTTCTCAAACTAATGCTGTGTTCCCTTTCCTTTCTAATAACTTTCCTTTTGTTATACAGGTTCATTGCTTGTGAGTGGGGAAGTATTACCTCTCAGAGGCGCTCAGGGATGGTGTTTAATTTTCCCGGGTTATTGGGTGGGGCCTTGAGCTGCATCTCTTTTGTATTAAGAGGACCTCTAGATAGTGAACCCAACCCTTGTGGCTGCAGACACCACCTGCCCAAAAGGGTTACATATGGACTTAGCACAGTATCTAAGCTATCTGATGCCTGGAGATGATAGCTAGCAGACATAGCGCCTCCCTGCAGCCTGGATTTAGGCTCCTAAGTCTGTGAGCAGGCTGGGTCTCGGCTTGCACCACTTTCATTGGCATCTCCCATTGCAGGTAGCTTCCTGCCTACCATGCTGGCTTTTGTGGATCCAATTCTTCAGCACTTCTCTCTCCATTCATTGCATAGGGAGCCTAGACACCTGACTCAGGCCTTGTCAATCCCATTGTTGTTCCTGTACGTTTCGAAGTAACTAAAAGTTAGACATTGCAGTGCCAAGTGTTGCAATGCCTAAGTCCCTTTGTGGATCCAGGCCTGGATGTTTTAGAGCTGTGTTCTGCCTTATCCGATGCTGTTTACATTGCTATGTTCGATCATTACTCACAGCTTAGCTTGTTTGATGGGAATGCCCCCAGAGTTGGTTTGGTTGACTTAAAGGTGTGAATTTAGTCTATCGTTTGTTTGTTTGTTTTTTTTTAATTCCTGGACAAGGTGGTGGAATTAAGAGCTTTTCATTTTTAGTATTCTGAAGTTAAGGTGTATATCTTATAAAAACTAAGTAAATCCTTCTCCTTTGATTCACAAGGCTAGCTGCACATTTCATAGATTTCAAGGTTAGAGCCACAAAGTATTTCTGTTCTAGTCCTCACCTACTTACTCATATAATGGATAAAACGACCATTCAAAAATAGGCTGCCACTTCAGATTCACCAGTCATAGTTTTATCTCTGCTGAATTCACTAAAATTCAGGGCATAATGTAGTGCCTTGTTGTTCGTAAAACCTTTTATTTGTGGGTTTGGCATGGAAGCGATTGAAATTTCATTTTTTTTAAGTGGTAAGAATTTTGTTTGTCAGTTTGGATTTTGGTTATTTAATTGGCTCATTTCAGTTTTGTCGATGTGTTTAAAGGAATGCAATAAGTTCATTTTGTAAGCTTAAACTAACTTTAGCAAGGGATTCTTCTTCTGTTGTTCATCTTAAAACTGAGTATGCTGTCGGTGTCGTCTAAGGTAGCTTGAAGCAGACAATTAATTTAGGTCAGTGTTTTCCATCCTGGGGCATTATTCTGGTGTGGACCTCTTCGGGAGTCCCAGACTAGTTAAGAGGGGTAGAGAAGAGGGTGAGTCTGAGCAGGAAAACTGTAGGGCCCTAGATTCACCCTGCACATGTGCAAAGCAAACCTCCTATTTCACTGGCAAAAAAAGCACCATTTGGCTCCTAGAAGGCTACTCACATATGCTCCTGTTTTATCACCTGGTATAACTGGCTGCAGTAGCAGCTAACATATAGTGGAAGCTCACCAGCCCAAGCTTCTCTCCTTTGTCCAGGGCCTCCAGCTCCGTTTCAGGTGGCACCAGTAGATGCCCTTCGCTCCTCAGAGCCAGTAATGAGGAGTGGGGTCAGAATTATCAGAGGGTAGAGTGGAGCACAGAGGAGAAGAGTTACAAGAACACTTGTATAAGAGTAACAAAGGAAAAGGATGAAAAAGGGGATGTGGGGGGAGGAAGGGAATGTCAAGGTGGAGCAGGAAAAAGACTCCAGAAACAAACACAAAAAGTTAGAGAGAATAAAGTAGAGATGGCAGCAACTACGTCAAGTCTGAGGGGACCTGAATATGATGGGAGTCGAGGGTGGGAAAGCACCCATCCATCAGCCCATCCCAAGATGGGCTTTAACAACAAGAAGTTGGGAACTTCTGATTTGAGCCCTTTAACAGGCTGAGACCCACTGTAATGTGCTTTATGCTGAAAGCTGATGCAAGATCACCAGGACTAACAACCTATACTAGGTTATTTTATTTGGTGGAAACGAACAAAGTTGCTTTTTTTAGAGTGTGTGTGGGGGGGGGGGGCAACATCATGTTAAAATCTTGGAATAATGAAGCAGGACTATCCATCAATACGGTGGACTTCTGTAGGCCGGATGTATATGGGACGTGTCCTCAGAAAAGTGAGCAATGTGGCCACAATTCTGCTTCTTTAATAATCTGTGTCCAGTGGTTCTCCTCTAGTGAAGGATGTCAAATCACAGACATCAGAACAAATTCATCCCAGGGTTTATGCCAAATTCACTGGTGTATACCCAGACATAGGCTTCTAGTGAGGCAAATCTGCCAGGGGCGCAGCTGCAACTTTCCCAGTGTTGAGTGCACAGGAAGCTAGCACAGCCTAAGAAGCAACTGAGCTAAGATGTATCCATTATTTCCTGCATTACCTCCTCTGTTGGGGTTCCTGTGGATACCACTGAAACTGATGATCCCCTCCCCCACCCCACACACCTGGTAGAAAACCTAAAGTAGGGCAGCAGAATAACACAACTGTCCTCTATTCTGAGTGAAGGTCACCTGGTGTTAAGAGGGATTACCTGTTACATGGTGGTGCACCAGGTTCAATGAATCTGGTCCAAGGTCTGAACAGATTAAGATGAAATTTGGAACTATATTACATCACATTGCAAAAAGATAGGACTCTCCCCAAAATTAAACACACATGGTTAACAATATTCTTCATCTGCTCAAGAAAAATTGTACATTCTACTTCAGCCTATCCTGATTCTATAGTTGTCTCACAAGTGTAGTGTACATGTCATTATCTAATGACTGGAAGGTGAAGCTAGACAAATTCAAACAGGAAATAAGGCATAAATTTTTAACAATGAGGAGCAATAAATTGTTGGAACAATTTAAGGGTTGTGGTGGATTCTCCATCACTGGCAACTTTTAAATGAAGATTGGATGTTTCTCTAATAGGTATACATTCTAGTTCAAATAGGAGTTACTTTGGAAAGTTCTGTGGCCTATGCTAGACAGGAGGTCAGAGTAGATGATCACAGTGGTCCCTTCTGGACTTCGCATCTATGAATTATATCTGAGTTGCAGGCACCTTTATACTGAGAACAGATGAAACAGGTGCAGTGGAAGAACTGCTGTATTATGTGGCTGTTGGGCAAAAAAGTTCTCCATTCATTTGAATCTTACTTTCTGTGACAGTTCCCTCTCCACCATTGCCTTGCCCTGTGCTGTTACTGATGAATGAAAATGCTGAGTGCTCTCTCAAGTCTTTCTTTATTCTGCTGCATACACTTGGCAGGACTTATATAACATGAAGCACACTAGGTTTGACACTAATAAGAGAGAGGGGAAGAAGAGATGACCGTTTCAGCCATGACCATTTCAAGTCTATTGTTAAAGAATCTTATTGATTTGGTTAATGATGTGTGGTAGGGATCTGTTGTTTTAACAAACTGAACCAAAAGAATAATTATTCAGTAGATGATTGATATTGTGAGATCTGAACAGTTTCAGGTATTTCAACCTGATCCAGAGCAGGAAGAGAGCACCAGTAATTCCCAACGGATCTTGGTTACAAAAAGTTTTTGCCTGCTTTTCCTAGTGTATTGCCATCTCTGTGGTGAAGCACAGAGGTTAAGCAAGGAAGTAGGGTTAGCTCAATAACATACAGATTGGAAGAAAAGATGCAAAATTACCTTTTTAAAATGGTCTCAAGTATCTTGTGTTAGTTAGAAAATTTTACATCTTATTCCTCAACAGTTTAGGAGGTTGGAATTAAAATTTCAAACAACTGTGTGAAATATCTCCTCATTGAAAAGTCTGTTGGCAAATCTCTCAATCTTTTGTTTTGGAGCTACTACTGCTGTGGTTTTATTACTTCTAAACTTTCAAAGCTTATTAACTTAACAAGCAATTTCCCCACAGAATAATCATGCACTCCCTACAGACACAGATGCACTAGATGACAAGAGACAAACTGTGAAGGAATAGAAACACATTTTTGAGATTGTCAAATATTTTCCAGACTGACATGTTGAAAGTTGTTCTGTGCCATTCTTTGCAGAGGGAAGGAATTAAAAAAACCCAGGTTCAGCAAGAGAATAAATAGTGGAACATCTGTTCAAGAAGAAGCTGTATGATTATTATAGAAGAGGAGGGGATATAGGGGTTTGGAAACAAACTACATTAGTTGGCACTAAAATCAACAGCAACCTAAAATGTTTACATCCTTATTTACCATTTTACCATGACTTTGTGATTAAAAAAAATGATCTTTTAATTAAAATGGTGAAAATTACTGGATTGTTTTTACCATTATTCCCTCAGTAAATATTTTCTGAGAGGCAGAAGAATATTATTTAAATCAGAGCATAATTTGCCAGTTGCTGGTGGGGGGAAAGCATCTATTTAACTGAAACATTTTTCAAAAGAAGTGAAATCTAATCTGTATTACCAGATTCCTATCTGTTACATTAAGGTAACTCCATTAAAGTCAATTGAGTTACTTTGGATTTACACTGGTGTAATAGAGAGCATGGAAAATTTGATGGTTTTTATTTGTAAGGAGGGACACAATAGATCTGTTTCTGAAGATGGAAAAATTATGCTTTGACTAAAATGGCATTCATTCCGCCTCATTAAGAACATAATTCCTAAGGAGTTCAGGGAGAGGAAATTGTGATGAAGTTCAGGGAAGATGTTTATTTTCTGCTGTTCCCTACTTTTTCATTATTTTTGCATGATAAGAGAAGAAAGGAAATTATTTAAGTTTTGTTCTTAGGCCTGGATGCACAAAAGGTGTTAGACACCTAAACCCTGGTCTGCACTACAAACTTATGTCTAGGTAACTGTCTCTCAAAGGTGTGAATTTTCAACACCCCTGAGTGACGCAATTATATCCCCCTAACTCCTGGTGTGGACAGTGCTATGTTCCCAGGAGAGCTTCTCCCATTGACATAGCTACTGATTCTTGGAGAAGTGGATTAACTATGCTGACAGGAGAAGCTGCAGTGTTGTAAGTGTAAACAAGCCCTTAGTCCCTCCTGCTGAAGACCCTCTAGGTGCCTAAATTCACTTCGTGCCAAGGTTTTTTGCAGTACAGATCTGCTAGGCACTTATGTTTCTGGCTCTGAGCCTGTGCATTGCTGCCTCCCTTTAGGCACCCAGGTACCTCTATCTCCCACTTAAGGCCCCAAGCAATTTACAAACCAGGGGAAGATGTGTGTTTGGCCACCTTACTCGCATGCATTGCCTGATCTGGTAGGTGTGCTCAGAGAGCACCCACTGAGTCAGGCCCCACAGCCAAGTTCACACAAAACAGATGGAGGTGGAAGGGAGGGTAAAGTCATTCATTTAGGAGTCATTCCCTCGTAATTTTTAGCCCACCGGTCAGGGTACTCCTCCGGTTATGGGAGACCGCCAGTTCAAGTCCTACCCCCACCCCTGAAGGGGAGAAGGGATTTGAACAAGGATCTTCTAACCCCTGTTCTGTGGGCTATTCTGGTGGGAGGGGGGCAGTTCCTCAATCTCTCCTGTCACAACTAGAAAACAAAGCCAGAAAATACCTGAGCATCTTGTCTTCTCAGAAGCTGGATGCTGCTGACTTAAGTTTGTTTTGTACAAAGTGGTTCATAAAAGTTTTGGATCTTCATCTAGCTGGGAAAACAGATCTACCTAATAATTACTTATCAGCAATTATTTGCAGGGAAAAAAACCCTGAATTCAATTTCTTTCCCCCCTTCATATTAATTGAGAGACTGATGCTATGAGAAATTAATCAAGGGGCTGCAGGGTTAATGGCATATTTAGAATGGCATGGCTGTCATTACGACTCCATTTGAAATGAACAGATGTATTGGTTAAAAGGAGCAAGTGCTTGTTTCCAAATAAGCACAGATGCCAACAACTGGGCATTGAATCTGTTGTAACTAACTGCACTGAATCTGGAATGAGGTACAGGCTGGTGAAGAAAGTCAGCTAGCTCAGCAGTTAAACAAAATCTTTCATCAAGAGAGATACGTATCCAAGACTTTTCTTGAGCCTTAGTTACAGCAAAAGTTATTGCTAAAAATAGAACCAAAGGGACTTTGGGTTGCAACATGCCTGAAGAAGCTTCTTTTGACTTCACTTGTATCAAGTGAGAGACGTAATTTCAAAACTTTGTGGATTTGGCATTTGACCACTTGGGAAAGGATTGAAGTTGATGGACAATGGGTTTCTGATTTTCCACTGCCTTGGACCATATCCTCCTGTGCCTTTGTGATTATCGGAGGATTATCCCGGGGGGTGTGTGTGTGTAATCAGGTGGTAGAGAACCAGCTGGCTCTGTGCTGCAACCTCTTTCCTGGCACAAGGGACATGGCCAGGAAATAGGGGCCTGATATGGGGCCCTTGGCCTGATTGCTTTGCTGTAGCTGCGGAAATTTTCTCCTCGGGCCATGGGCAGCAGGGCTTGATCTCGAGCAATCCAGTGTAAGTTAGAGGAAAAATTGGGTCCAGTATTGATTTTTAACTGGAAGAAACACAATGTTTGGAACAGCTAAGATGGACAGGTTGATAAAACAAAAATCTAAAGCAAAAGGCATGTTAGTGGCCATACCATATGGATGGGTGTTCTGATGAGTACAATAGCAAACAACAATGTAGGGATGTGTATACTATACAATTACTGAAAATTGCTGTACTGTGGTGAATCAGTAAATACACAATTCCTTCCATCTGATTGGCTGAGACTACTTCATTTTAGCAAAACTGTATAGCAAATTGATTTGTATTAATGGATGTTTCAGTAATGATTGCTACCATGTTACATATTCATAGATATAATTACTGCATAAAACTTAAATCAAGAAAATTCAGTTCACCTAAGAGTTCTGCCATTTTTTTGTTGTTGTTAAGCCAGCACTTGTGGGTATTATGCTATACAGTGGTTCTCAAACTGTGGGTCGGGACTCCATTGTAATGGGATCGCCATGCCAGGGCTGGCTTAGATTTGCTAGGGCCCAAGACCCACCACCCAAAGCTGAAGCCTGAGGCCCACCACCTGAGGCCGAAGCCCAAGAGCTTTAGCCCTGGGTGACCGGGCTCAGCTTACAGGCTCGCTGCTGGGGCTGAGGCCCTTGAGCTTTGGCCTCTTGGCCCGGGTGGTGGGGCTCAGGATTTGGCTTTGGCCTCCCCACCTGGATGGTGGGGCTCAGGCTTCGGTCCCCACTCCTGTGGTCCTGTAGTAATTTTTGTTGTCAGGAGGGGGTCGTGGTGCAATGAAGTTTGAGAACCCCTGTGCTATGATAGTTATGTGAGTAGCAGTCAGACAAAGCAGGTTGCTTGTTGCAATTGCTTTTTAAGATGCTGAAACAATGGGTCTGTACAGTAGCTCCTCACTTAGTCGTCCCGGTTAACGTTGTTTCATTGTTACATTGCTGATCAATTAGGGAACGTGCTTGTTTTAAGTTGCGCAATGCTCCCTTATAACATTGTTTGGCAGCCACCTGCTTTGTCCACTGCTTGCAGAAAGAGCATCCCATTGGAGCTAGCTGGTGGGGGCTTGGAATCAGGGTGGACTGGCAGTTCCCCGCTCCCCTAAGTTCCCTGTGTGGCAGCCGCCTAGCAGGCTATCAATTGCTGGCAGTTCAGCTGTCCCTCCCCCCCACTGCCATGTGCTGCTCCTGCCCTCTGCCTTGGAGCTGCTCCTGGAAGCCTCCTGCTTGCTGTGCAGGGGGGGTGTCTCCGTCCCCCTCTCCCCCCCTCAGCTCCTGCCTCTTGCTTACCCCATTTCCATAGAGCAGGAGGGCGATACGACAGGGCTCAGGATGGAGGGAGCGTGCTGGCAGCAGGGACTGTCTCAACTTGCTGATCTGCTTAAAAAGGCAATGTATTTAGAGTGGAGTCAGCATACTTAAAGGGGCAATGCACATCTCTATTACACACACAGGGTGTGTCTCTGTCTACCATGCTGTTTCCCCTACCTCCATTTGTGCTGCCTTGTAGAGCTTGAGGCTACATTAACAACAATGTGTTAACCCTTGAGGGCTCAGCCAAGTGCTAGTTCATCATTTAGCAGCAAGGCATTCCCTGGGAAATATCTCACCCTTTTCCACCCTCTGACTTCACCTCAACCAAGCTTCGTAATCATCATTGCTGTGTACAGTATTACATTGTTTAAAACTTATACTGTGTGTGTGTGTGTAATATAATCTTTTGTCTGGTGAAAAAAATTTCCCTGGAACCTAACCACCCCCATTTACATTCATTCTTATGGGAAAATTGGATTTGCTTAACATTGTTTAGCTTAAAGTCGCATTTTTCAGGAACATAACTACAACATTAAGTGAGGAGTTACTGTATTTAATAAGGGGAAGGCCTTTATACACCATATGGTCTTTTCCTGGCCCTGAATGCACTTTATGTTCTTAAACCAAACATAGACTATGCAAATTAGGGCCTTGGGAGGTATTCGCAGTCACCACCAAGACAACAAGCCCAAATGCACTGCACTGTGCTTGACACACTGACATCAACATCATTGCTTTAGGCAAAAGTATCGGCCAATATGTTGTTAACAATGTTGCTTAACTACCAACAATCCTGTGTCCTAGGAAATGTGCTGATTAACAAAGTTAAAACACCTATAGAATGCAGCTGTCACATGGCTGAGGCACGTACTTGTCTCTTCTTGGATAACAGAATTCTTGGAATGCTACATAATTTGCATATTCATTCTGTTACAGACCTTGCTTCTGTTTAACATTTTACAGGGAAAAAAACTCATCCCAGTATGACCTTCTAGCATACAGCATATTGTAAAGGTATAAACATTCTACCAGAAATATTGTTTTCAAATAAGAAAGCATATTGGATTTGAAGATGAGAAAATAGGTCATTTGACTCCTTCAATCTGATTCCAATTAAAGAAAGCAATTTAAGAAGGAAGATTTAGTCATTTAGCTTTAGAAGCTGTAAATGATTGGATCAATTAATATTGGCTCCCAGGTTTTAAAGTAAAACTAGCAGTACTAAGTCTAACAATGAAAGATTAATGTGGAAAATTGGGAAATGTAACAATCATCTATTTACCAAAGTTAACCAGCCCATCTATTTTATAAATAATATAATGAAGAACACAGGCGTGCGTTTGGGGTGTGCCCAGGCACACCTTAATGTCTCAAAGAAAAAAAAAAGTAGCTTTGAGTTTTTAATTTAATCGCATGATACACTCTTTTAGTTTTAGAGTATGGATTGTTGTATTATGCAATAAGTGCCGAATTGCATAATATAGATGTTGCAGAAATGTATAGAAAGCCCTCGTTCGCTCGCAGCATGCGTCCCCACTACTGCTGCACCGCATTACCATTGGTCCTCCCTTCCCCCTCAGACTACTATTCTAGAAAATTCTTTGACCTATATAAGCGGCTTCGTCAGGTGTGCCCAGCGTAGTGTCTACAATATTTGTATTCTTTGTCACTATACTCTACTGAAATAGCATAACAAGCCCGTGGCCTTACGTTTTAATTCAATCATATGATACCCCCTTTAATTTTAAAATATGGATCTGTCCGTTGTTAAGATAAGAAAAGGAGCAGACAAACTGAATTATAATAAATGTACTGATAGTAGTGCAAATACCTTGGACTGCTCGGTTAAGAACTTACATGAAGATAATGTCGCCACCAGTTCCAGTGCGTGCAATAAACTGAGTAATGACCAGCAAACAGACTTTGTCTCTTAGTTCAGGTCAGTGTAGTTCCTATTCAAAGCTATCAAAAACATTCCATCTGATGACCTGGTCTGTGATAATCCAAAAAATAGATTAGAACGCTGGTCTCGATTATCTAGAGGTCCTTATCAGCCTAGATTGAGCATGTTTCCTAGAAGTAAAATAGGGAATAAACAAAAGTTTTCAGTCCGATTGGTATGAAAAAGTATAGGTGGTTAGAATATAGCCCATCAAAGGACGCAGCGTTTTGCTTTTACTGCCATTTCTTCTCCTAACGATGCAGCAAACAAAGGTCATACTGATCCAGCATTTATTGATAAGGGATTCAAAAACTGGCATAGGGCTAACAAATGTTTTAAAAACCACCAACTGTCAAAATCTCATGTGTTGAGCTGTTCTTCATGGTCAAGTTTTAATGAAGGGAAACCTACTGATGTATTGTTGGATGAGAGCAAGCAGGCTTATCTGTCTAAACAAGAAGAACAGTGCCATAACCGAAGTGTAATGGAGCAACTGATTGATATTCTGTGTTTGGCAAAAGGTAGGAGACCATTCAGGGGTCACAATGAAAAAGATGACAGTTCTGAGAGGTTTATTTTTAAATCTTGTCACTATGCTCCAAAAATATGATCCCATAATGGCAAAGCATGTGCAACAATCTCCTCGAAACGCTACCTATCTGAGTAATAGTATCCAGAATGATTTAATTGTGGCCTTGCACAACGTTGTGCAACAAAAGACTGTCTTCACTAAATGGAAAAATGGTCTCAATAATTGCCGATGACACTACTGACTGTGGACACCATGAACAGATGTCCATTGTGGTGCGGTATTTTGACAATGGAAAAACATAGTCCATTTGCACATTTTGTGTCTGTTCAGAGACTATTAACAGTTGATGCTCAGTCTGTTTTTGACCAGTTAAATGACGTCTTTGGCATTCTTAAAATTGACCATCAGTGATGTCTGTCTGTTTTGATGGTGCATCTACTATGTCTGGATGTACTGCGGGAGTTCAAACGAAATGTAAAGATAGAAACCGTGAAATACTCTATGTACACTGCTATGCGCATTGTTTCTACCTTATCCTAGTAGATGCATGCACTTCAAATAAACAAAACAGAACTGTCTTTGATTTTTTTTTTTGGTGTTATTCAGACTCTTTATGCCTTCATGGAGGGGAGTCCTGTGCGACATGCAGTAATGGAGAGGATTTCACAAGAAGTAGGATCCCAGTTGAAGACTTTGAAATCCCTGTCAAACACAAGATGGGCATGCAGAACAGAAGCAATGGCTGCTGTAAAACAAAACTACTCCATCATTTTACAAGCTTTACAAGAGATTATCGAAACAACTCGCCTTGCTGTCGCTAAAATAAAAGCCAGGGGCCTGATCCATGAACTAAATTAATTAAAGTTCATCTTTGCCCTTCACATGATGCACCCTATTCTTCAGATGGTGGTAAAAGTGAGTAAGCCTCTTCAAGCTCCAGATCTCAACTTACTTACTGCAATGACAGGGGTGAAAACCTTGTGCAACTCTTTGGCTGCGATGAGAAGTGGCCCAGAATATTTTCAATCTATTTTCAACGACAGTGTGAAAATGTGTGTAGAGAATGATATATCAATTCCTTCAGTTAAGAAGAGAAAAATGTCCACTCGTATTGATGACACATTTGAGTCCCAGCATTACTTTGATACAAAAGAGGAGCAGGAGAGAATAACTTCATTTTACCCACTCCTAGACTCAGTGATTACTCGCATTGACCAGTGATTTGAACAGGAGACTTGTAAAATTGTGACTGCAATGGGAAAACTGCTGAGCTTAGACATTGGCAGGGACAATATGAGAATCATTGCTAACAAATTAAAGTGTCCTTGGATGAGTTGGAAGCTGAAGTCAGATTGCTTCAGGGTTATGACGGATCTGTTCCTAAAGGTAGCACTACGAACACCACCAGAGAGTGGCTTGATTGGCTAAAGGAATCAGATCAGTCTTCCATGTTCCAGGCCTTTTACAAATCTATTCAATGCTTTGCAGTCTTACCTGTTACAAGCTGTTCCTGTGAAAGAGCCTTTTCGAAACTAGCACATGTAAAAGACAAACTAAGAAGTACAATGTCCCAACAGCATCTCGACTCACTCATGATTTTGTACATTGAACAAGAATTGGCTTTGTCAGTTAATTACAATAATTGAGAATTTAAGTCCATAACACCTGGTGAGCGACGTCTCATTCTCTAGGACAGGAAGATGAAGAAACCTTAATCTGTTTTGGTCAATTTGGGTTGGCTCATTATCTGGTTAAAGATAAAGATCATGAAAATTGACTGTATCTTTGTATACGCCTGGTTATCACTACAGCAAAAATTTGGTATTTTTTGTCTCATTTTTTAAGTTTGTATTTTTAAGTAAAGTTTTTAGTTAACTAAACTAAACTTGTTATTTTTTTAAATTAAGTTTTAGTTTCTTTAGTTTGTTTGATGAATAAAAATGTCCTTTATGATTGAGAATTCAATAAATGTTCGCCTTTAAAAAATAAATAAAATTTCCTGGGTGCACACCTTAATGAAATGTGCTTTGCACGCCTGTGATAAAGAATGTGAAAGTTAAATGTGCTTTAATCAAAATTTGCGATTAAATTTGTAGAGAAAAAAGTATGTAACAGAAAATCCTAGGGTCCTCAGTGTAACCAGGACTGTTGGATTTATGCTGTATTTTGCTCTCCACTTTTTATGGAAATTTGAATTTTGCATAGGCTGTTACCTAGGGTTTCAAATCTATGCTATTGGCGCAGATCTGATTGCACTCATGTGCTGATCACATCACCACAAGACTTGTGTGGGGGTCATTGGTCCAAACGGAAAGAACCTGCTGGGGGCCACAAGGCCTTTCTCAAGGACAATAGAAGTAAATAAACGGGGGAGGGATCCTTGAGACTTGAGGAGGAAGGATGGCTGCTGGTTGGAGGAAGACTGCTGAGAAGGGGTTGTGTGAACAACCTCAGTCCATGATGAACTTGTATTGACAAAGTGAGGTTCAAGAATAGGATGAAGCTCAAAATCATGATGATCTCAATTGGTTCAGGGTTTGGTGCAAATGTTTTACCTTGTCTGCTTAATTAGGTCCCTGTTTATTGAAGCAATCCAAAGACAACTATCATAAATGCACAGCACCCTTTTTCCAAAAATTAATTCTGCTCAAACAAGAGGTGGTTCTGGAAATGATAATGGCAATTTGGTTCACCACAGACATCTCTGATACATAATCTTTTTAGTTGCTTAAAGACAGTAGAGAATTTGAATGACCTCTACCACCAACAGTGATTGCTGAGAAGGAAACCTACATCCCACTCCCAAACCATACAGTAGTTTGAGTGGTACTTAGGTAATCATTTCTCATTGTAGCAGACATCACAAACTGCCTTTCTTCCAGAGTAAAACGAGAACCTACTAGAGAGCTGACTCCAATTTCAGCTGCCGTTACCTTGGATCTCTCCCAATCAGATTTCTATGCCAGGATGTGGAGCTGAGACAGAACTGGTTATGCTGATGGATCACCTCCTCTTGTCCATGGACGTGGGGCGGACACACACACCTTGGTCTCTGAAGCATTTGAAACTATTCATCAAATATCACTTTCCCCATGTTTGAGAAATGTCCAAGGTGACTGGAAATGTGCTGCATTTGGTCCACTCCTTTCTTTTGGGCTGTCTTCCCAAACTTGGAATGAGGCATAATAAGCAAGTGCACCTCCTCATCCAAAGCCCTCAGCTACGGAATTTCTCAAGGCTCTACCTTTCCCCTCATCTAATTCAATATCTTTATGAAGCTACCAGAGGGAGATTGTGTAACATAGGAAACAAGACCAGCAGCATTCCATCAACATGCATCTCTAAATCTCTTTTTCATCAAACATAAACAGCACCATCACCCAGTTTTCTCAGTGCCTGGCTA
This sequence comes from Natator depressus, assembly GCF_965152275.1. Taxonomy (NCBI): domain Eukaryota; kingdom Metazoa; phylum Chordata; order Testudines; family Cheloniidae; genus Natator; species Natator depressus. The sequence continues at coordinate 197,550,168 of NC_134235.1, read as the reverse complement.
AAATAAGCACCTGGATGAAGAGCAGCTGGCTAAAGATGAGCCTAGGCTAGGCTGCTTCCAGGATAAAGTGCCAAACTAATGTGCTTGACTTTAACTTCTGTACAATCATTTATTTTTTGAAAAAATGATTCAAAACAAATTATTACTACCTGTGGGAAGGAGAAGAGAAGGGACAGACACTATTATTGCATATTTTTTTGATTTTTTTTTTGAGTGCATTAGATACCATAGTAATGGGTGTAGTAAAGCACCTAATTAGCATATAAAATATTAAAACAAATTCCTTCCTGTAAAGTCTAAAGTAATGTCAAAAGATCTGAAAGACTTAAAAAATAAATATACATGACATGATATAGACTCATTCCTTGATATTACCTAGTCCCATTTCCTGGTGAATAATTATAGTAACAATTATTATCTTTACAGTATGTCCTCAGTCAAAGGAGATTTAAAGAATAATACTTGGTAACAAACGTCTCACTAGTTGAAAAGCTAGTAAAAACAAAATCTTTATTTTTCCATTCATATTAACTTAGTTCATTCCATTTTCATTTTAAATGATTTTTAAAATACAAATTTTTCTTACCATACTCTGGAATCAACTATGCTCAGTTGATTATCTTAAGATCTCTGTTTCAAATGGTAGTATATGGAAAACATATGTAAATTTTATTCATTTTTGTCTCCTTTTTACATCTGGTAAGATGCAGGTGAAGGAGGAACAATATAGCATATTAAGATATAGATCTGGAAACCAACATTACTGGAAAATGGTAAAGTACCTCCAAATCAGCCGTATGGTAGATGAATTGATCTCTGCCCCTGTAATGCACAAGTTATGCCAAATTCTGAAGCTCTGGAGAGGAGAGCTGAATCAAGCTCTAGAACTGGATGGAGAAAGATTCTTTGATACAGATGAGAAATAAAGATTGGCGTAGTCAAATAAGTTTTCAGAAATCAATTATTCTATTTTTGCTACTAGCCAATGTCTTGCAAGATATATTTCTACAAAAACATCAAATTTGACATTACCTATCTGTGTATATTATAACCATCTTTGAAAAGCTATCTGAAACGTAACCACATAAATCTAAAAAGAGCTTATTTTGGAAACTGGATGGAGAGATACTAATGCAAAGTGTGGGACACCTTCAGGTCTGTTATCCCAGCTTCCACTAGTATAACTAAGGCCTGGAGTACACTACAAAGTTAGGTGGAGGCACAGCAGCTTACATTGAGCTAACTGTAAGTTTCGACACTAAACTGTCGTTCCCACCAATGTAACTCCACCCACTACACCAACTTAACTCCTTCTCTGCAAGAGGCATAACACTTAGGTCAATGTAGTTAGGGTGATGCAGTGTCCGTATAGACACTGCATTACTTACGTTAACTTTAGTGGCCTCTTGTAGGTGTTGCACAATGCCCCACCATGACTGCTCTGGTCACCATTTTGAACTCTGCTGCACACCGGCCAGGTACATGTGCCTCCCCTTTTAAACCTGCAATTTTTTGAAATTCCATTTCCTGTTTGCTCAGCATGGAGACCTCACCTAGCAACTGCCCAGCTGACCATGTCGGCGCCACGCTGCTGACAGACTCCTGCCTGGAGTACACAGGAAGTATTGGATCTCCTGGGTCTGTGGGGAGAAGAGGCTGTGCACGCACAGCTCCAATCCAGCCATAGAAGCAAATTGCGATATCTACAAGCAGATTGCTCAGGGTTTGGGTGAAAAGGGCTAAAGGAGAGACCCACAGCAGTGCCACGTGAAAGTCAAGGAGCTTCGCCAGGTGTACCAGATGGCAAGGGAGGCTAACAGTCGCTCCAGTGTGGAACAGCAGACATGCTACTTTTACAAAGAGCTGTGTGCCATCCTTGGTGGAGAGCCCACTATCAACCGAATGGATACTTCAGGGGAACTGGACTCAGTGGCCCCCAGAGGGAACATTTTAAGGAGAAGGTGTTGGGAGGAGGAGGAGTATAAGGGACGGGTGACTGTGGGATCCAGTGATGCAGTGAGCCAGGACCTGTTTTTTGACTCCAGAGCAATTGAGCCAGTCCCTACAGTCCAGCACGGGCGAGCCTGATGCAGGGGAAGGAACCTCTAGTAAGTAGGCAGTTTGCTTTGATATTGCAGGGACACATCTGTTCATTTACTCTCTCTTTAATCATGCTAGAAGAGGTAGTGAAATCATCAGTAGCGGTAGAGTTGTGATCTGCTTCTCATTCCCCTGTACGGTTAGACAGAGGAGGCCCTGAAGAACAGCTTATGTGCACCGGGATGTCATGTGAATCCTTCATAGAAATCTTGAGGAAACTTTCCTGAAGATAGTCTCAATCCTCTGCTGAAGGTTTCTGAGGAGGGCTACCTTATTTCTTCCTCCATGGCAGGACACTTTCCAACGCTACTCCATAGTTACTTCATAAGGCACCATTACGGCACACAAGCTAGCAGCATATAGACCCAGTCCACAGCTGGATGCCTGCAGGAGCTGTTCCCTTTCAGCCTCTATGGAATGAGATTGGCTAAAATCACCACAACCTGTGGAAAACACTGCAGTATTCAGTTCAGTTGCCCTATCTGCATATACTCATGCCCGAGAGCTGCCCCCCCCCCGCATATTGCCCTAACTGCCCCCTGGGACATACTCCCCATGGCTGAGACTGCCACTGTGCTCTATGAATCCCAAGGAGAAGTAAGAATGCAGTGCTTGCAACTTGTGCGGATCAAGGGGAGTGAGTTCAGTTTACCAAATTTCTATTTACCCTGTGAATACATTCACAATAGTACCTCTGTGTAGCTTTTGCAGCTGGAAATGTGGGCTTGAAGGTCTCTCCATCCACACCAGCAGAGCGGCTCAGCCACGTAAGGAGGAGAGAACCTGATTTTTAGAGGGTTATATATTATAGGCTTGCCAATGATCTGACTAGAAGATAATCAAGTTCTTGTCTTGGAAATCAGGCTACACAGAATTAAATGTAGAGAGGTCAATACTTTTTGTAAGGACCCTTGGAGTGTGGGGCAAGAACAGTCATGCTAAGAACAAAGCCAAGCTTTAGAGATTTTTACTAAAATAAAGGGAAAAGTTATCAAAGGTCCAAACCACAGAATCAAGCAGAAATAATACAGTTCTGGGGGTTCCTATGGTATCATTTGTTATAAAGTCTACTTTCTTGGGGACCTGGTGATAAGAGACAAAGGACCATCCTCATCTCTGGCATGCCAAATGAGTCCAATGGTCCAGGTTCCTCAATATCCGAGATTGATGGTTGGAGAAAAGGGTCAAATGTTGAGTAGTGTGTCAGGGTCAGGCCAGATGGCTACCAGGAGAGTGATAGAAGGCAGATATATTAGCCCCAGGTTAAGTAGGTCCCTTTTCCCTGGGTAAGGCAACAGGGAAGGTTCCAGAACAATCAGGAACTTTCTGGAAACAATTAAGGCAGACAGGCTGATTAGAACACCTGCAGCCAATCAAGAAGCTGCTAGAATCAATTAAGGCAGGCTAATCAGGGCACCTGGTTTAAAAAGCTCACTTCAGTTTGTGGCGCATGTGAGGAGCTGGGAGCAAGAGGCACTAGGAGCTGAGAATGAGAATGCATACTGTTGGAGGATTGAGGAGTACAAGCATTATCAGACACCAGGAGGAAAGTCCTATGGTGAGGATAAAGGTGTTGGGAGGAGGCCATGGGGAAGTAGCCCAGGGAGTTGTAGCTGTTGCACAGCTGTTCCCGGAGGCACTCTAGACAGCTGCATTCCACAGGGCCCTGGGCTGGAACCCGGAGTAGAGGGCGGTCCCGGGTTCCCCCCAAACCTCCCAAGTCCTGGTCAGACACAGGAGGAGTTGACCTGTACTGTGGGTTCACAAAAACGGGCAAACTGAGGGGTGCCGTGAATCTCCGAGGCGAGCAGATCCACCAATAAGTGCAAGACCCACCAAGGTAGAGGAGGAACTTTGTCACAGTAGCTAATTTATGATGAAAAGCTAAGCTAAAAATTAAAAGGAAAAAGAAAAGGGGGAACTAAACATGATAACCACATGGTAGTTTGCCCTCTGATAGGGTCTTGGCGCTATCCTGAATATTCATGTCAGTGCCCAACCTTCCAGGCCCAAATCTAATTTCCTCACCCACATAACCTTACAATACACTTACTCTGTAGGCTAGCATATTCATAAATATTAATCCCAGTTATCTCCTTCTCAAAACCAGTTACCTTTGGCCTGAACCATATTCTTCCATATTACTTCCATATTCTTGCAGTGTACCTTGTGGTTACCAGCAGGTCCCAAAATTCTGGTGAACTTTCAGTTCCGTAAAATCTAAAAGATAAATGGCCTACGAGATACCTATGCCAAAGATTACAACCACTCATGTTAAGACTAAGGCCTTGTTTTTTGTTGGCATCCTTTTCTCCACAAAAGACTGTGGGAATTGCGGCCTATGATGTAGATGGTTTGCAATGCCTCATGTGACTGAATAGTCCAGTCTGAGATTTGCATTATCTTTGGCAGTTGTTGCAAATGTTTGTATCTTGGTTTGGAGCTGCTTGCTTCCTACAGGCTCTTTTCTCTTCAAACTGTAGGAGCCAGCTCCTGTCATGGACTTTGATACCCTCATGGAGACAATGGCGTCACTTGTTACAATCACTTGCTAAGATTTCCTATTGGTCAGGATCAATTCCAAATTCCTTCATATCTTGCATGTGTCTTTATAGCAAAGCTTGGGAGATCCTGTTATCATGTTCCCTCTGATAGCTCCCCATATAGCATGTCCTTGAGTATGTATCTGTCTTCCAACCTATTCAGGTGGCCCAGCCAGCGCAGTTGTCTTTGCTTGAGCAGGGCTGTCACGCTTAGTGTAAAGAACCTCTGCATTGGTGACTTTATCTTGCCATCTTGGTGTTGAGTATGCAGCATAAACAGCGCAGATGGAAACTCTTGCTGCTAAGAGAGCAGCAACATCAGTGAATAGAAGTTCCCTGATTGCTTTAGTTAATCATACAGACCTGTAGATTTCTTGCATTACAGCCAAGTATGAAGTAATGTCTATTGAAATTATTCAGTACAAAAAATATAAGCCTAATATAACCAATCAAACCGGTAATTAAAGACGGTATGATATAACAAGCTAGCAGGCTAGCCCTATAGGCTAGAGAACATATTCCAAGTGATTCCCAAGCCTTTGGTGCTTAGGATATCGAATACAGGGCTTGGAGGATCACCCTCATGGACAGGGATAAAGCGGAGAAGAGAAAAGCACAGGAAAAGGTGAGAGATGTGCCAGCAGGGGATGCCAGTGCTTCTCAAGCAGCAAACAGACATGCTGGAGACTCGTGTTGACCTTCAGGTTCAATAGACCCATGCTTGCCTCCCTTTTCAGCCCTTAGAGAACTGCATTCTGGGACCTCCCTACACCCCTTCTCCCGATATTACATAGGTTGCGTCTGGGGCCTCTGCACTACCCCCCACCACTCTGCCCTTGGGGAGAGTACAGACCATCTCAACCACACATACTCTGATCTGTGAGAGACGCAGTTGATGTATGTTTGTGAAATGAAAATGACTGTTCTTTTCCATGTGTTCATAAAGTGTCATTCAGTTACAAATATGTCTGTGTTCATGGGTTTGGAATAAAACTCTATTTTATGGAAACTTAATTAATCTTTATTAGTTAAGTTTATTAGCTGGATGGGGCTGACGACATGCACAGATGATAGCAATAGGTGCATTTGCAATGTTATATTACTATACACTCAGCACTCATTACAAGTTCATTCCGGGGTACAAAAAGGATGCCAGGCAGAGCACACTACAGCAACAAACATTAGTGTGGCTCACTATTAAAATGGTCTTTCAAAGCCTCCCTGAGCTATATAGGTTCCTGTTGAGCTCTTCTTATAGCCCTGGTAGGTGGCTGCTCAAAATCAGCAGACAGCTGTTCCATCTCTGCCCTCCTCCTTCCCCATCCCCTGCGGAAACTTTCCCCCTTTGATTCACAGATATTATAAAGCACACAGCAGCTAGCTATAACCATTGGGAAATTCTTTTCACTGTGGTCTAATCTCATGAGTAGACAGCGCTAGCAGTCTTTCAAATGGCCAAAGGCACATTCAACTGTCATTCTGCACCTGCTGCTGTCGAGGTGGCTGGTGCACAACTTCATGAGCCACGATAGTGAGGGGTAGGCTGGGTCTCCCAGGATCACTATTGGCATTTCAACATCCCCAGTGGTAACCAGTGGTTGGAAAAGCTTGCAGCTTTCTGAACAGGCCTGTGTTCTTAAAGATGCATGTGTCATGCACCTTCCCTAACCATCCTGCGCTGATGTTGGTAAAATGTCCCTAATCATCCACCAGAGCTTGCAATACCTTAGAAAAGTAGACCTTTCTGTTGATGTACTCTGTGGCAAGGTCATCTGGTGCCAAAATAGGGATATATGTGCCATATATCTCCCCTCCGCAGTTAGGAATCACCATTGCTGCAAAATCATCCACTGTGTTCTACAAATTGCCTAGAGTCAGTCCTTCACAGCAGGATGTGACTAATGGCTCTGCACATTTGCATTACAATAGCCCCCACAATGGATTTCCCAACTCCAAACTGATTCCCGACTGATCGGTAGCAATCTGGCATTGCAAGCTGCCACACAGCGATAGCCACTTGCTTCTCCATGGTCAGTGCAGCTCTCATTTTGTTGTCTCTCTGCTGGATGGCTGGACGAGCGCCACACACGCTTCCAGGAATGTGTCTTTGTGCATCATCTGAAAGTTCTGCAGCCACTGCTCATCATCCCATACCTGCATAAGGATGTGATCCCACCAGTCATTGCTTGTTTCTTGGGCCCAGAACCAGCACTCCACCGTTTGCAGCTGCTCCATGAATGCCCGCAACAACCTTGAATTGTTTCTTTCTATGTCCCACAGCAAGCTAGCCTCCAAAGAATCATCATGTTCCCCATGCCTCTTCTGGTGGGTCTGCAAATACTGCAGGATCAGGTGCATTGTGCTTACAACAGTCATGACAATAATGCAGAGCTGTGCAGGATCCATGCTTCTCGCAGAGAGGGTGTACACGTGGGTTTGCGGCACTTTTGAAAAGAGCAATGAAACATGGGATAAAGAAAACTGCATCATGGCACATTGAAACCATGTTTCCAGTCACCCCTGCGTGACTTGTTTGCCCCCATGAGGCATTGCAAACCCTTTCCAATACACTCTGCGCTAGATGGTGGCAAGTTGCACGGTGGGATAGCTATCCAGGGTGCACTGCTTTCTGCATCCATGCAAGCACTGCTAGAGAAGACATGCATCACCGACACAAGGAATATTGTGTGCACATGCAAAAGCGATTTAATTACTGCGGAGTCTGTATGTCAACATAACTTAGGTCAACTTAATTTTGTAATTTAGACTTGCCCTTGGGGCACAGGATCCATATTGTGGGAAAGTCGTCTTAAAGTGGTTTGGCAAAACACAGTGCCCCCAGGCCCACTCCACTTTGGGCTATGGAGTCACCACCATCAAATGTCGGTGGCTCTTGCTGAGGATGAGGTACAGCTAAAAGATGGGCTAGTTGAATATATCTCCTGATCATCTATCAAGTCCCACCCAAAAGATGCCCTGCCCCACCAGTAGTATGAATCCCTAACCAAGGAGAAAAATGATTCTTTAAAGTTTGTCTTTTTTTTTTCTATGAAGACTGCTTGGTACCAGGAACCGTAGCCCTTTGCCACTGTGAGAGAAGTGGTCTAAATAACAACAGTTACTATCCTCTCATTTTAAAAAAAAAAATCTCGGTAGAAAATAAAGATTGAGTACTCTAGAGCTGATGGGAATAGACTTTCTCCAATTTAATGAAGATTGATCTCTCACTTTCTCAATAGTTCTTTAGTCCTAAAGGGACCAAGGCATTCACTATTTGGATGTCGAAATCACAGGTATCTGTCTTGCTTTACTCTTGATCTGCTCCTTCTCCTTTTCTACATAAACAGATTAATGATCCATTAGTGCCTAATGTACTTACTTACACAGTAGACTCTGCCTATCTTTGTCAATTTCATTGTAATTCTCTTTATTCCTTGCAATACTTTATAGAATTGTCCTCCTAAAAGACACAACAGCAACTAAAATGCATCAGAACAGTTTCCCCAAAACTAATAAGGCAAAAATGAATTCTTTTGAACGAAATTGCATTTGATATCTTCTGTATTAGTATTGCTAAATGTAATTATTGGGGTGCCTGGGATGGTGTTTGAAGATCCACCCACACACCCAATCATTACATTTAGAATGTCAATAGACAGTACTATTGGCTATGTAACTGCTATTTGAAGGCTTCTCCTTTGCTCATTTCAAGATACATTTAAAAAAAACTTTATTGAAATATCATCAGTGTATTACAATGCACACAGCTACATAATTTCTTTTCTCATGTGTTGCAACAGCCATTTCATTTCCATTGTTCCATTATGGAGAATATATCCCAAGTATAAGATGACTATTGGGAGAACCAGTATCCATCCTCTCCCATGTGCTCCTTTTATACTGTCGTGATCTCATATGAAACACAAATTTGTTGTTTGTTAGAGAGAAAATTACAGAGCATTGCTGTGTGAGGTTCATCTTTGTAACTGGGTGGTCTGACCCTTAAGGGCCAGCTGAAGCTAGCTGGGCCAGTTAGATTATCAGACCCAGCTAGGAAGGGATCAACTAATTATAAAAGCCAGAAAGTGGCTCAGGGAAGAGAGCGGCAGGAGGGAGGCTGACTCCTCTGATTGGCTTTTGGAGCAGAGAGAGAGAGGGGTATAGAGTAAAAGGTGCAGCCTATGTTGGTCAGGGGCATTAGCTTTGTTGAGTGTTACTACTTGAGTTCTTCTTGACTGAATTAATAAATTGTGGCCTAAGAAAAGGGCCTGAAAGATTCTGGGGAAGACAGGCCAACAGCCCTACTTTGGCTTTTCAATTTACTTCAGTATCAGTTTCATTTCACATATATCTATTGCAGAGCATGTCTATATAGGGACACTCAGGAAAATGAAGGCAAATCAGCTAACGGTGTGAAGTAAATGTGTGTAAGCCAAAGCAAGTTAAATTAGGGTGACCAGATAGCAAGGGTGAAAAATTGGGACTGGGTGGAGTAATAGGATCCTATAGAAATCCCTCATATCAGGACAATCTCGATAAAATAGGTACATCTGGTCACCCTAAGTTAAACCCTCATGTGGATGCCTCATTAAAGAGTAAAGAGGCCTTTGACTCATGGACATTAACTTTACACCTAGTTGATTAGCCTTGACTTTCCTCAGCGTGCCCATGAAGACAAGCTCTTACTGTTGGATTACCATCTTCTTGGAAGATGGATCCTTCTGAAGCCAAAGTTGTTTGGTTTTCTAAAGTGTCTTTTTCAAACTGAATGAGTTAATTAGCACAGTCATAGTAACAATTAGTGCATCTTGTAGTTTTGAAATGTTCTTTAGAGTATGGTGGTTGTTGGTATTTTCTGAAGAAATAATGAATCTCTTTCTCTGGGGCAAGTTCTATACCAACTTCATGAAAACCAAAACCTAGTTCTTATTGAAGTCATGGAAATTTTTCAATTTACTTACAAAGAACCAGGATTTGGCCTAACCAAGAAAATGGAATTTTGCCATTTTTCTTTGTAAACACTATGTTAGTAGAAAGAGTTACATTTTGCTCAGGTTCATACAACTATCAACTGGGCATTGCAGCCTCTGCAACCCATAAGAATTCAGTTCATCCCAAGAATTCCTCAAATCCTATTTCATAAATTACTGGACTAATACAATTATATTTATGAAGATGCATAAGCTAAGTGCGGCTCACTTTCCATGTAATAGTCACACAGGGGTCTTTTTTACAAACCTGACACTGGGCCAGGACAGGAAGAGGTTAATGCTTTGACCTGCAGCAGGGGCTGATGTGATGTGCAACTGACAACACTTCTCAGAAATGGCAAGCTTATTTCATAGATCACAGTAGTCTCTCTATCCTTGTGTTCACCTCCCCATCTATTTATTGTATTCACCTGTTGTTTCTTGCCCCATGCTAAGGGCTGGTCTACACAGTGAGTTACTGCATGGCAAGCCAAGGTGTGAAACTACAACACATCATGAGGACGCTGCAACAGCACAGTGAAGCCCTGCCATGCGGCTTAGCATAACACTACTTGAAAGCAAAATATGAGAAGTTCAGGCTATGGATTGTTCATCCATCCGTTCAGAGACTGAGAAGGCTGGCCAAGTTTCCCTGAGGCAAGGGAAAGCCTGGGGAACAACAGTATGGGGGAGGGCTTTTCCCTCTGAGTTGAGGTTATAAATTGTTTTGAAATCCGAGGGAAAAGGAAGTCTGGGAATAGTCTAGAGGTGGTGAATATTTTTTCCCCCTCTTGAAGGAATCCTCATTTATTCCTAGTTAGGATGACCTATTATTGAGTCTTTGGAATAATTACTTTGATTAAAGAGTCGTTTTCCTGTTTTATCCTACAACATGCTTTCTTTTCCGCTCCTGGTGTGGCGAGTCAGCTTTCTCATGACATGGCTCCCACACTGGCTTACATATTTACCTGAAACACAACACGGTAGCATTCAAGTTCCAGTCTCTTTATTAAACTGTGCAGTTTATTCATCTTGTGTGTGATGAGAGAGTGGATCAAAAGAAACTGATTATAGAAAATTGTTTAACTGAGAGGTATGAAATGCAATTGTGCATTTTCTTTGTTTCAAAATGCTACAGCCATTGTGATACTCAGTTCATATCTATTCTAAAACAGTGTCATGTTGAGCATAAAAATAGCTCTTACATCAGTTTCTTTTTGAAAATGCTCTTATGTAGTTAAGAACTGCAAAAAAAGACAGATATAATGTAAGAGCTAAAAATCAAGCAGAATACAGACAAGTATACAGTTATGTCTACCTTATAAAACTACAGGTGAAGAGGATGAATGTAGAAAGGGGGTTAATAAGTGTCACAGAGCAGCTGGCAGTATGCATGTTACAATGTCAGCAGATTGAACAAAAACATTTCACTCTTACAAGGCTGAGAGGAAGGAAAGAGCTGAGTGACAAGTCCAGCAATACCAGTTTTGAAGATTAAAGGTCACGGCCAGAAGATATCCATCATCACAGAAAACTCTCTGCATAAGCCCTTTTCTAGTGTTTTTATTCATACTAAAGCTTAACTGTGTGTAGTTTATTTAATGTACATTTTGGATGCATATGACTTAGTGGAGATGGAATATAATTAGATTTCTTTACTCCTGTCATGTTGAGTTTAGCTTACACTTTCTCTCTTTTCCTTGGGGAGCCAATATTTAATAATGGTCTCTTCAATCCAGTAGAGAAACATATAATGCAACTAAATGGTTGGAGTTTGTAGCTAGCCAAATTTAGACTGGAAATAAGGCGTAAATTTTTGACAGTGTTATAATTAACCATTGGAACAATTTACCAAGGGTCATTGTAGATTCTCCATCACTAACAATTTTAAAGTCAAGATTGGATGTTTTTCTAAATGGTATGTTCTAGAAACTGTTTGGGGGAAGACTAAATTATCACAACAGTCCCTTCTGCCTTGGAATCTGTGAATCTATTAAACCTTTGAGCTTACTGGTCAACAGAAGATGATTTGCTACTTGGATAGCTTTCCTTGGCATACAATTATCAGCAAAGTTTCAGAGGTGCTCATGTATCTTTTGACCCTGACAAAAGCAAAGGACGAGTGTGAAGCCTGTGGGAGAGAGAAAATTGTACTGTTCTCCAGCCTAATCACTTTAGGATAATATAAAGAGGAGGAGCTGGGATGATTTCCCTTCCAATCTATCTTATTAGGCATTGTTTTCCTTTTTATTTGTGAGCAGTGTACAAATATAGGACCCGATCCTGAAAGGTACTGAACTAAAACTCCAGTTGACTTCAATGTGTGTTGAGGAATCGCAGCACAAGACTCTATGAACTTTACTGATATATAGTTCATCTCACTTATGCTTGTTTATTAACTGACTTGTTTAATATCACTAAATGTTCTTACATAGAAAGGGTTTGATTGTTGGCTGGCCAATACACTGGAGTGTGGGATGTGGGCAGGGGAGAAGAGGGCAGGAGGAGCCTTCTCTACTCATTACATGGCTAGCATATGTGCCAGTCACAATTGCAATCCTTGCATTCAAGGGAGGAAGGTTTATCTGTGGCATTAGCAGAGGGGGAGGGGTCAGACAGCCTCATCCTATAGGGAGAAAGCAGCAACATTTCCCTGCACACTGGCCTGTTCAGAGAGAATTGTGCCTTCCTGAAGCAGAGCTCCACCCAAGATCTTAATGTGTTAGTCCAGCTCCTTCCTCTCTGCCCCTAACACAGACCAGTGGCTCAATGATACAGTTGTGGCATTGAGTTACTGGCTTGCATTTATTGGGCAGCTCTGCTGGCTGAGGTGTATCGGGGTGATGGGGACAACTCCATTCCAGGAGACAGGAAGTAAATTCTGTAAGCTGATGAGCACTCTTGTCAAATCATGAAGCCCCTCATTCAATCTCATTTCTCAAGAGGAATGTATGAAGTGATGAGAGTGCCACTATGTTCTTGTTCTTTCTACAGCTTTTCATTTTATTGACAAAAACATCTTTTTAAAGGCATACATTGTATGCCTAAGAATGATTTGTTCTGTAAAGTCCCGTCTACAGCTAAGGGCAATATGATGAATGAAAGTAGGTGGAAGTCCCCAGGAATACTGGATCATCCATTCTGTGAAATATGTATCTCCTGCAACATTCATCACAGAGTAGTGAGGTTCTACAGATAGCACAAAGAAGGCTTTGATATAAGCTAAATCATTGAGAACAGGAAGATTACAATTCCCCCCCTCCTAAATATTATCAGCATTTGCAGAGACATATACATGAAAGGGCAGAGATAAAGCCTGAGAGCTGTTTGTTAATGTAATGGTATGCAGTGTCTGTGTGGGTGAGAGAGTGGCCTTCCAATTCACCGTAGGACAATGGTTTGCTTCTAAGGGAGGCCAAACTTCAGATTGTGATGTCTGGCTCACTAATCAAAAAACCAAACTTACAGCAAAAAACAGACACCATGATCAGTTGTTCTTTGGATAAACTGACTAAATCCCAAAATAAATCTGTTCTCAAAACCAGTCAGAATATAGGACACTAAGGGTATGTCTACACTAGGAAATTAGGTTGATTTTATAGAAGTCAAACTTTAGAAAGTGATTTTATACAGTCGATTGTGTATGTCCCTACTAAGTGCATTAAGTCGGCTGAGTGCATCCTCAATACCGTGGCTAGCATCAACTCACGGAGCGGTGCACTGTGGGTAGCTATCCCACAGTTTCCACAGTCTCTGCTGCCCATTGGAATTCTGGGTTAAGCTCCCAGAGCCTGATGGGGCAAAAACATTGTCGCAGGTGATTTTGGGTAGATGTCGTCAGTCTCCCCTCCCTCCGTGAAGGCATTAGCAGACAATTATTTTGTGCCCTTTTTCCTGGGTTACCCATGCAGGCACCATAGCATGGCAAGCATGGAGCCTGCTCAGCTCACCGTGGCTGTTTGTGAGCATTGTAAACATTTCGTGCATTATCCTGCAGTATGTGCAGAACCAAGCTAGGAGACATCAGGACGAGGACAGTTGTGAGGAGGACATGGACACAAACATTCCTGAAAACATGGGCTGTGGCATTTGGGACATCATGGTGGCAGTGGGGCAGGTTGATACAGTGGAACGCCGATTCTGGGCCTGGCAAACAAGCACAGACTGGTGGGACCGCATAGTGTTGTAGGTATGGTATGATTCCCAATGGCTGCGAAACTTTTGCATGCATAAGGCCACTTTCCTGGAACTTTGTAAGTTGCTTTCCCCCACCCTGAAGTGCAGGAATACCAAGATGAGAGCTGCCCTGACAGTTGAGAAGCGAGTGGCGATAGCCCTGTGGAAGCTTGCTTACTGGTCAGTCGGGAATCAATTTGGAGTGAGCAAATCTACTCTGATCCAAGTAGCCAGTGCAATCACTGACCTTCTACTAGCAAGGGTAGTGACTCTGGGAAATGTGCAGGTCATAGTGGATGGCTTTGCTGCAATGGGGTTCCCTAACTGTGGTGGGGCAATAGACGGAATGCATATCGCTATCTTGGCACTGGACCACCTTGCCAATCGGTATGTAAACCGCAAGTGGTACTTCTCAGTGGTGCTGCAAGCACTGGTGGATCACAAGGGACGTTTCACCGACATCAGTGTGGCATGGCCGGGAAAGGGCATGATGCTCGCATCTTTAGGAACTCCGGGCTGTTCGAGCAGCTGCAAGAAGGGACTTACTTCCCAGACCAGAAAATTACTGTTGGGCATGTTGAAATGCCAATAGTTATCCTTGGGGACCCAGCCTACCCCTCGCTTCTATGGCTTACAAAGCTGTACACAGGCAGCCTGGACAGTAGTAAGGAGCAGTTCAACTATAGGCTGAGCAAGTGCAGAATGGTGGTAGAATGTGCCTTTGGACGTTTAGAAGCTCGCTGGCACTGTTTGCTGACTAGGTTAGACCTCAACACAACCAACATTCCCATTGTTATTGCTGCTTGCTGTGTGCTCCATAATATCTGTGAGAGTAAGAAGGAGATGTTTATGGCTGGGTGGGAGGTGGAGGCAAATCGCCTGGCAGCTGATTTTGAGCAGCCAGACACCAGGGCAATTAGAAGAGCACAACAGGGTGCGCTGCGCATCAGAGAGGCTTTGAAAACCAGTTTCATGACTGGCCAGGCTACGGTGTGACAGTTGTGTGTTTCTCCTTGCTGTAAACCCGCCCCCTTTGTTGATTTTAATTCCCTGTAAGCCAACTATCCTTCCCCCTTTGATCACAGCTGGCAAAGAAAATAAAGTCACTCTTGTTATGAAACCATGCATTCTTTATTAATGGAAAAAAAAGTGAGATAACGGACAAGGTAGTCCCGGTGGGGTGGGAGAGAAGGGAAGGACAAGGCCACATTGCTTATTGTAGCCACCCTATAAATCAAAACTGTTTGAATGACAGCCTTCTGTTGCTTAGGCCATCCTCTGGAGTGGAGTGGCTGGGTGCCTGGAGCCTCCCTCCCCACGTTCTTGGGCGTCTGGTGAGGGGGATATGGAACCTGGGGAGAAGAGCAGGGAGTTGTATAGTGGCAGTCTGTGCTCTTGTTTCCTTTTCTGCAGCTCCACTAGACACCTGAGCATGGCCGTTTGCTCCCCCATTAGCCTCAGCATTGCCTTCTGCCTCTTCTCATTGTGCTCACCTAATGCTTCCCTGGCCTCTGACACTGAATACCTCCATGCATTCAGCTGTGCCCTATCAGTGTGGGAGACTGCATGAGCTCGGAAAACATGTCATTGCCAGTGTGTTTTTGTTCGCCTTCTGATCTGCGATAACCTCACGAACGAAGATGATAGGGGGAGCATAGAAACCTTTGCACCTGCAGGGCGGATAAAAAGGGAGAGTAAAATTTAAGATGCTACATTTCTGAGAACAAAAAGGAGACTTTCACAGAGAATCAAGCAATTCATAGCAGACAGCACATGTGCTTTAGGTACAAGGTCGAATTTTGCCTTTTATATTGAGCGCCTGCCGATATGGTGACATCGCACATGGCTGGGCAACAGAATTCGGTTTTCAGGCAGCCATGGTAAGCCAAAGGGTATGCGGGGTTGGCTTCTTCCACCTTCAGAACATGTGGGAATGGTTTCAAACTGCAGCACCCTCCTTTCCCATAGCAAATAATGCTGGTTGGGTTTGCCATTTAAAAGGAGGGGCTGTAGTTTTCAGGTGGATGTGCAGCAGACACCTCCCCCCACCCCACGATCCTTTTCAGCCAAGCGCAAAGAGCCCAGCATGAACGGGGTACTTTTACTGTTCCCTTACAAAAATTCCCCTATTTCAACCAGGTGACCATGAATGATATTGCTCTCCTGAGGCAGAAAGATATCGACTGAATGTTGCTTGAATGCGACCAAAAGCCAGGACCATTCGCTGCTTTGTGCTGCAATGATTCCAGACTACGTGGTGCTGGCTTGGAGTGGTAAAGTGTTCTGCCATGGAGGACTAAATAAGGCAGCCTTCCCCAGAAACCTCCTGCAAAGGCTTTCAGAGTACCTCCAGGAGAGCTTCATAGAGATGTCCCTGGAGGATTCCCGCTCCATTCCCAGACACGTTAAGACTTTTCCAGTAGCTGTACTAGTCGCAAATGCATCCCAATTCTTCAGGGCAAATCAAACATTAAACAATATTGCTTTTAAACCCTGTACTGTAATTAGAAATGTGCACTCACCAGAGGTGCCTTCTCCAACTTCAGGGTCCAGGATCCTGCCTTGAGAAGGTATTGGGTCCAGGTTGATGAAAAGGTCCTGGCTCCCAGGGAGAACGGATTCACCGCTTGTCTGCTGCACATTCTCCACCTCCTCCTCCTCATCCACAAAATCCTCCTCCCTGTTGCATGAGACTCCCCCTCTTGCAGGTGTCCACAGACAATGGTGGGGTAGTGGTAGGGTCCCCCTGCCCTAGAATGCCATGCAGCTGATCATAGAAGTGGCATGTATGGGGCTGTGACCCAGAGCAACCATTGGCCTCCTTTGTCTTTTGGTAGGCTTGCCTGAGCTCCTTAACTTTCACTACTGTGTGTCCCTGTTGTAACCTCTCTCCACCATGCCCTGTGCGATTTTGGCGTATATATTAGCATTTCTTCTTTTTGATCGGAGTTCGGCCTGCACAGATTCTTCTCCCCATACAGCAATCAGATCCAGTGTCTCCCGTTCGGTCCATGCTGGAGCTCGTTTGCGATTCTGGGGGGACTGCATGGTCACCTGTGCTGCTGAGCTCACCACGCTGACCAAACAGGAAATGAAATTCAAAATTTCCCAGGGCTTTTCCTGTGTACCTGGCTAGTGCATTGGAGTTAAAAGCGCTGTCCAGAGCGGTCACATTGGAGCACTCTGGGATAGCTCCCGGAGGCCAATACCGTAGAATTGCATCTGCACTACCCCAATTTCGACCCAGTAAGGTCTATTTTAACACTACTCCCCTCGCTGGGGAGGAGTATAGAAGTCTATTTTAAGAGCCCTTTAGGTCAACGGAACAGGGTTGGTTGTGGAGACGCATTGTTTATAAATTTGACCTAACCTCGTAGTGTAGACCAGGGCTAATACTGAATCAACTTCCATAAAAAACAAAAACTTCTCGGGTGGGAGTAGCATATTGTAATTTAACAATAGAAAATTAATATAGTCATCTAGAAAATGAATATTTTGGGTGTACCTCAACGTATCGGGCTCAAAAGGATGTGCTAGACGAGGGAACAGTGGACGAGTATACGCCAGTAGCAGGAGTTCCTTGAGCCAGTGGAACTCAGACTAACACAATGCCTTCCAGAACACAGGAAGAACATAGCTACCACACCAATCTGAGAGATTGCTTCAGTGGTAGTGGGGTAGATGAACCTCTCTTGGAAACTGTAACAAGGCCATAGCGTTGCCCTTTCCCCTTCCTGGCCTCTATGGGGAGACTAGCCCTGGAGTCCCTGTTAGCCTGGAGTAGTCATTGTGCTCCCATTGTGCCTGACTCCTATACAGGGATACAAAGTGGGGAGGACTTCTATGAATGCAAGTATGAACAAATGGGCTTATAGGTAGCAGCAGGAGGCCTTTATTCTTGTAGCATCTTTCTTTTTCCTTGATAAATGCTCCTAATAAAAAGAGCTTCTTTGCTGTCACAAGCTGAAGAAAATGTAGTCCCAGCTCAAAATATTGTTATGGTTCAAATAGGTCTACCTTTTGGCTTATTATTCATAGTTTTGGAATATTGCTTACCTACATTTAATTATATCAATTGAAACTATTATTCACAATAGTAATCATCTGTATCAAATAGTTGATCTACTCTACCTGTTTTGAGAATGTCGGATACTTTTCTGGAAGAGAAAGGAACAAGGATCATTTGTTTTGTAAATTGTTTTAATTTAGCTGTTATTGGACCCTTGAAGCCTAATGCTGTACAAATACAGAAGTAGATATGATCCCTGCCTCAACGCATTCACATTCTACTTATCTATTTGGGGAACTGAAACACGCTTTCCCCTCTATTTCTGATGGTTAAATTTGAATGAGTAACACAATTACTGACCTTTTCAGAGTAATCTCCTCCTGAGGAAGAGTCAAAGGAATACTGCTGCTAATAGAATTTGAACTTGAAGAATTTACATAATAAGGCATCTGTTATCAAATAATGTAATTATGGGTGATGCCAGATATGTATTTCACTTTTCTTGGACATTGTACTTTTGATTGACCACAGAGCACGAGTTTTTATTCCCCAAGAATGTTAAATACTTGTACAAAAAAAAAAAAAAAAAAACCAACCCCCCAGAAACACATAGCAAAATTGTGTAAATTCATTATCACCTATTTTCTCTCCCCCACAGCCATCATTCCTTTTTTTTCTTGTCACATATGCATATTACATCTCATCTCAAATTATGCTAATGCTCCTCAAGGTGGGGACTGTATCCATCTGTTGGTCTCTTTCTCATAATTTTGTACTACCACCAATCACTGTAGTATCTAAGCACCTTCCGTATAAAATAGAGTGGCAATGACAAAGTTGCCAGTGGACTTCATCGAGTTTGACTCTTCTCCCTTTTTGGGTTATAGAAACTTCTGCTGTGGTTTGTTTGTTTGTTTGTTTTAAAATTATTTTTAAAGCATAGTGGTAGATGTCATAAATGGGATTTTGGTGAGAAACTTTATTAAATAGGAAGGTTAACGATGTTTCCTAAAGGTGGCCAGATTCTGACTTCATCTAATCTCCCTTGGAAGTCCATTCCACTATCAGATCCCCTGAGCTGAAAATGTTTAACTCCTGATGCACTTAATTGTGGACTTTATGCTTTGCATTATCCCAGAGGACAGCAACTTCCATGCTGTTCATAGAGGGAGATGTGGCTTCCAGTCTAGTCATGACCTGATCAATTAGTGGCTTTGAAGATTGACCAGTGTCCTGAACGGGCAGTGGATGAGAAGTGGGAGCCAACTGAGTGACCAGGGCACAAGCCCAGTGTGCTCACTTGAGCAAAACTGGGATGGATATAGACAGCTGTCATTTGCTCCAGACTTTGCATTGTCTTCATATTCATCTTCAGATACAATGAATTGTAGTGCTCCAATATGGTGGTGACAAATGCATGGATCGCTGTGGCCAGGGCTTCATCTAGCAGGAAGGGATGGTATTTCTTAGCAAGTTGGAGGTAAAAGGAAGCGTTTCTAGCCACTGAAGTGGCCTGCTCATCCAAGTTCACTGTCCTCCTCTGTGTTTGTGTAGCATCTAGCACAATATGGAGCTCCAATTTTGAGTGTAGTCTTTTGGCACTACCACACTATAAATACAGTAACTGCTAAAGGCTCATCTAGGATATTAGTTACATGACATGCATTACTGCATAGTTGGTAAAAACCGGCACTGTGATACAGCCACACACAATACCTAAGATCAGAGTCAGACCACTAGATGGTGCTAAAGATACTAATGGTGAATTAAATAGTGCAAATTAGAGACGGGGAAGTCCCGTACAAGATTGACCCATTTCTACTAGTATCTTAACAGTTATATTGGCCAATAATCCCAAACCTGTAATACACCTAATTAATTATTCAATGTTTTATTTGGTAGGTCTGAAGGAAAATTCCATACTAACTTCCACAAAATTACTGTGGCAAAATTACTCAAGGCAAAAGATTTGACTATATAAATTTTGGGCCAACATTTTCAAACACGAGTGCCTAAATTAAGCAGCAAACCCAAATTTGATAGTTATAGACTTTTTTGTGGGGTGGAGGGTGGAGAGAAAAGGGGGTAGAGGCGGAAAAATATATCGTGCAGACTTTTCTATCGAAAATAAGACTGTACTGAGAAGTGAGATTTTCTTAAAATAAGGACTTTTTTTTAAATTAGAGCTAAGGGAATAATTCATAATGAATCATTTATTTGATATATTTTGTCTCTACACAGATTGCAATTTTCTCAAGTTTACTTATTATCTTGAGAGAATTATTTGAATGTAAGATCACGTGTGAGCAATTTTATATGAGTATCTGGGATGTGAAGTCTGAGATTTGAGCTGTGCAAAATTAGTTAAGTCATGAGGTACATTTCTGTTCCTTGCTGAGAACTTTTAGAATCAGGTTTTCCAGTGTGTGTGTTCGTGGCAAGTGAATTTTAAATTTGGTATTTGGGGATATTCTCCAGTATGTTCGTAAAAATTGCTGTTTCTGTGAGCATTTAATTCTTAGTCAATATTTGCTGAAAGTATTTTGAAGTGTCTGCCTAACTTTACATAAAAGCAACCCAGTGTCCACCATTCTGCAAACACTACTAGACACAGTACTTACTACAATAAGTAATCTCATTGAAGGCTCATTAAATTTACTCATGGTAATAAGTATTACACTATTTTCAGTATCAGTCCTAGTTTTGTGGCTATTCCAGTGGAAAAGGTATGTTTTCCACCCACGTTTTGGGACTGCAATCCCCAAAACTTCTCCTACCTAGAGTCACATCCTGTGGGGCATCTGAGTCACGTAGCACCTGGATTTCAGTGGGAGTTGAGGTAGCTCAGCCTCTCATTAGATGGGCCCCATTGTCGGTTCTAGTTCTGGGTTGTTATAGGGTCCCACACAAGAGCAAGCCCCACATTCACAGAAGCAACTCACCGGGCAACACCCCCTTGTGGCTAGGTGAAAGGCCTTTCCCTTGGTAGGTTCCTCCTGTTGGATCTCTCTCTGGGCCTTCGGTGGCCGCCTCCTCTGGCCAGGTCAGTGAAAAGTTCCGTCCCCTCCAGAGGTATTAAACTTCCCAAACTGAGTACCACTTTCAACTACGGTCCCAAGATCACACAAACACTCCTCCTAGGCTCAACTCGCTGTTCTCACTCTTATCAGCCTGCTGACTCCCTAGGTGTCAAGGTTCCTCCCCCACTCTGAACTCTAGGGTACAGATGTGGGGACCTGCATGAAAACCTCCTAAGCTTACTTTTACCAGCTTAGGTTAAAACTTCCCCAAGGTACAAATTAATTTTACCCTTTGCCCTTGGAATTTCCATTGCCATCACCAAACTTTAACTGAGTTTACTGGGAAACGTAGTTTGGACACGTCTTTCCCCCCAGAATCCTCCCAAACCTTGCACCCCACTTCCTGGGGAAGGTTTGGTAAAAATCCTCACCAATTTGCATAGGTGACCACAGACCCAAACCCTTGGATCTTAGAACAATGAAAAAGCATTCAGTTTTCTTACAAGAAGACTGTTAATAGAAGTAAAGGAATCACCTCTGTAAAATCAGGATGGTAGATACCTTATAGGGTAATTAGATTCAAAACACAGAGAATCCCTCTAGGCAAAACCTTAAGTTACAAAAAAGACACACAGACAGGGATAGTCATTCTATTCAGCACAATTCTTTTCTCAGCCATTTAAAGAAATCATAATCTAACACATACCTAGCTAGATTACTTACTAAAAGTTCTAAGACTCCATTCCTGTTTTATCACTGGCAAAAGCAGCATACAGACAGACACAGACCCTTTGTTTTTCTCCCTCCTCCCAGCTTTTGAAAGTATCTTGTCTCCTCATTGGTCATTTTGGTCAGGTGCCAGCGAGGTTACCTTTAGCTTCTTAACCCTTTACAGGTGAGAGGATTTTTCCTCTGGCCAGGAGGGATTTTAAAGGGGTTTACCCTTCCCTTTAAATTTATGACCCGCCCCCCAAATCACAGATAGGGTGAAACGCTGGCTGTGATTTCTTCATGGAGCTCTAGGAGAAAACAGAGTTAATAAGACACATGCACCTCTAAATATACTACCAAGTATATAAAGACTAACAATATTTTCCACATCTCAAGGATGATTTTAACCAATTGATTCTGGGAAACTTTCACAGTAGAGTGCATCAGCCACTTTGTTAGAAGCTCCTGAGATGTGTTGGATGTCGAAATCAAAATCTTAGAGAGCTAAACTCCACCGAAGAAGTTTTTTGTTATTTCCCATGGCGGTATGAAGCCACTGTCGTGCAGCATGGTCGGTTTGCAGGTGGAAACGCCATCTCCAAACATATGGGCGCAGCTTTTCCAGGGCGTAGACAATGGCGTAACATTCTTTTTCACTGACTGACCAGTTGCTTTCCCTCTCAGACAGTTTTTTGCTGAGAAACACTACAGGGTGGAATTCTTGATCAGGTCCTTTCTGCATTAAAACTGCTCCCACACCACGCTCGGATGCATCTGTGGTTACTAGGAACGGTTTCTCAAAGTCTCGGGCCCTTAGTACAGGGTCAGACATGAGGGTCGCTTTAAGCTTGTTAAAGGCCTTCTGACACTTTTTGGTCCACTGAACGGCATTTGGCTGTTTCTTTTTGGTTAGGTCTGTCAGTGGGGCAGCGATTTGGCTGTACTGCGGTACAAATCGTCTGTAATAACTGGCCAAGCCTAAGAAGGATTGAACCTGTTTCTTTGACTTTGGGACAGGCCACTTTTGGATAGCATCCTCTTTGGCCTGTAGCGGGCTGATAGTTCCTTGATCCACCTGGTGTCCAAGGTAAGTCACTCTCTTTAGGCCTATTTGACACTTCTTAGCCTTAACAGTTAGTCCTGCCTCCCTTATGCGCTCAAGGACTTTTTGTAGATGTTCCAGGTGTTCTGCCCAGGAATCCGAAAATATGGCCACATCGTCAAGGTAGGCGACTGCATATTCTCCTAATCCTGCTAGGAGACCATCTACAAGTCTTTGGAAGGTGGCGGGTGCATTTCGCAGCCCGAAAGGGAGGACATTAAATTCATACAGCCCGAGATGTGTGGTGAAGGCTGACCTTTTCTTGGCGGACTCATCTAGCGGTACCTGCCAGTACCCCTTAGTTAAGTCCAAGGTAGAGATGAACTGGGCCTGTCCCAGTTTCTCTAATAGTTCATCTGTGCGTGGCATTGGATAGTTGTCTGGACGAGTTACAGCATTTACCTTATGGTAGTCCATGCAAAAACGTATTTCCCCATCTGGTTTGGGAACTAGAACCACTGGAGATGCCCATGCACTTCCAGAGGGGCGGATTACACCCATCTGTAACATATCCTGGATCTCCCATTCTATAGCAGTTTTAGCTTGAGGAGACACCCGGTAAGGTTGGACTTTAATTGGGCGAGCATTACCTGTGTCAATGGAGTGGTATGCCCGTTCAGTCAGTCCTGGGGTGGCTGAGAACGTTGGCACGTAGCTAGTGCGCAGCTCCTTGATCTACTGTCGCTGCATACGCCCAAGGGTCATGGAGAGGTTCACCTCTTCCACACCACCAGCACTTTTCCCTTCGTAGTAGACACCTTCAGGCCACTCAGCGCCGTCTCCTCCCTGGGGTGTAAACTGACAAACCTTTAATTCTCTGGAATAAAAGGGCTGTAGAGAATTAATATGGTACACCTTAGGCTTTTGGTTGGAGGTGGGGAATGCTATGAGATAATTAACATCTCCCAGGTGCTCCTGGACCGTGAATGGCCCTTCCACGATGTTTCCATTTTATGGGCATGGAGCGCCTTTAAGACCATGACCTGGTCCCCTACTTTGAAGGAACGCTCTCTGGCATGTTTATCATACCAGGTTTTTTGCTCTTTTTGAGCATCCTGTAAGTTTTCTTTAGCAAGGGCTAAAGAGGTTCGGAGGGTGTTTTGTAGGTTGGTTACAAAGTCCAGAATGTTAGTTCCTGGAGAAGGTGTAAATCCCTCCCATTGCTGCTTCACCAACTGTAATGGCCCCTTAACCTCATGGCCATATACAAGTTCAAATGGGGAAAACCCTAAACTGGGATGTGGTACAGCTCTGTAGGCAAAGAACAACTGCTGCAACACTAGGTCCCAATCATTGGAGTGCTCATTTATGAATTATTTACGTATCATGGCCCCCAAAGTTCCATTAAACTTCTCCACCATGCCATTTGTTTGGTGGTGGTAAGGAGTGGCAACCAAGTGATTTACCCCATGAGCTTCCCAAAGTTTTTCCATAGTTCCTGCCAGGAAATTAGTCCCCGCATCTGTGAGGATGTCGGAGGGCCAACCTATCCTGGCAAAAATGTTGGCTAGTGCCTGGCACACACTTTTAGCCCTGGTGTTGCTTAGAGCTACTGCTTCCGGCCATCGGGTGGCAAAATCCATGGAAGTCAGTATGTACTGCTTTCCTCTGGGTGTCTTTTTCGGAAAAGGACCCAGAATATCCACAGCTACTCGCTGAAATGGAACTTCAATGATGGGGAGTGGCTGGAGAGGGGCTTTGACCTGGTCTTGGGGTTTTCCCACTCTTTTTGGCATACTTCACAAGACCGGACATAGGTAGAAACATCCTTGCCCATTCCCTCCCAGTGGAATGACCCCCCGAAATGGTCTTTGGTCCTGTTCACCCCAGCATGGCCACTAGGATGATCGTGGGCTAAGCTCAAGAGCTTGGCCCGGTATTTAGTTGGAACTTCCAACGGTCTCTGAGGATGCCAGTCTTCCTGATGTCCACCAGAAAGAGTTTTCTTGTATAAAAGTCCTCTATCACAAACCTGGATCGATTAGAAGAGCTGAGAGGCGGTGGGTTGCTCCGTGCCGCTGCCCAAGCTCTCTGGAGGCTTCCATCTGCTTCCTGTTCGGTCTGGAACTGTTCCCTTGATGCTGGAGACATCAGTTCCTCATTGGATTGTGGACCTATGCTTGGTCCCTCTGGAAGCGATGTAGGGGATGGGGCTGTTTCCGTTGACTGTGAACCGCTCTCCGCTGGGAGACACTGTTGGGGTTCAGGCTCCGGCTGAGCCTCTTGTGTAGGGTTATGGGCTGCTGCCGGTTCAGGTTTGGTGGGGCCCTCTGGTGTTGAGGTTGCAAGTACTGGATTCAGTGCTGGCAGCGGGTCTGGTGTTGGTTGTTCCGCTGGTTCCGGTTCTGGGACTGGTTCCATCTGGGTCTCTGGGACTGGATCCACTACTGCTGTTGCAGACATTGGCCTGGGGTCCGGGTCCATCACCTCTGACTGGATCCTGATAGAAGTTTCCGGAACAGAGCTAGGCCTCACGGCTTGTTTAGCCTGGCTGCGGGTGACCATTCCCACCCTCTTGGCCCGCTTCAAATGATTGACCAAGTCTTCCCCCAACAGCATAGGGATGGGATAATCATCAAAGACTGCAAAAGTCCATGTTCCTGACCAGCCCTGTTACTGGACAGGCAACTTGGCTGTAGGCAAATTGAAAGAGTTGGACTTGAAGGGTTGAATCGTCACTTGGATCTCTGAGTTGATTAAATTGGGGTCCACTAAGGAAGCATGGATAGCTGACACTTGTGCTCCGGTGTCCCTCCATGCGGTGAGCTTCTTCCCGCCCACACTCACAGTTTCCCTGCGCTCCAAGGGTATCTGGGAGGTATCTGGGCCTGCGGACCTCTGGTGTGATCCCGGTGCAATGAACTGTAATCTGTTGGGGTTCTTGGGGCAGTTGGCCTTTACATGCCCCAGTTCGTTACATTTAAAACATCGTCCAGCTGACGGGTTGCTGGAGAATGGGATGGTGGGACGATAAGGGGTCTGGAGGGTTCTTTGGGAGGTAGGTGGGGCCTTGGGTGGCCCCCGGTAATAGGGTGTGGTCTGGGGTTGTCCCTTCTGGTCTCCACTCCACTGCGACCAGTTTTCTTCTTCTCTGCCACCTCCACCCATCTGGCTCCAATCTCTCCTGCCTCGATTACAGTTTTGGGCTTCCCATCTAGGATGTATCTTTCTATTTCTTCAGGAACACCCTCTAAGAATTGTTCCATTTGCATTAGGAAGGGCAAATTTACTGGAGATTCAACATTTGCTCCTGATATCTAGGCATCCCAATGTTTCACAATGTGGTAGACATGTCGGGTAGATGACACGTCTGGTTTCCACCTTAGGGCTCTGAACCTCCGACGAGAATGCTTGGGTGTTATCCCCATTCTGACTCTCGCCTTGGATTTAAACAGTTCATACTTGTTCATGTGTTCTTTAGGCATTTCAGCCGCCATCTCAGCTAAGGGTCCACTGAGCTGCGGCCTCAGCTCTACCATGTATTGGTCGGTAGAGATGCTGTACCCAAGGCAGGCCCTTTCAAAGTTTTCTAAGAAGGCCTCTGTATCATCACCTGCCTTGTAGGTGGGGAACTTTCTGGGATGGGAAGTGGTACCTGGAGAAGGATTGCTAGGGTTTCTTGGTATATTCTGCTGAGCCTTTATCTTCTCCATCTCCTCCACATGCTTCCTCTCTTTGTCCCTTGCCTCCATTTCTTTGTCCCTTGCCTCCATAGCTCTCCTGTGAGCAGCCGCTTGGTGGTGTTCTGCCTCTTTCGCTGCCTCCCTTTCTTTGTCCCTTGCCTCCATTGCTCTCCTGTGAGCAGCTTCTAGAGCTTTTCCGGTTTCTTTCATTGTTCCCAGTTTGGCTAACTCCAATTTGTGTCGTGCCTTGGTGTCTGTCATCTTTACCTCTCTTTTTAACTAACTTTACACCCGAGGGTTAGAAATAAAACAAACAAAACTTGGCTTGTAAAATTTTGCTGTGCTGGAATAGGATACCTATTCTCTGATAGTGATTGTCAGCCTACAGAAAAAGACAATTCCCTTTGTCTCTGCTCTGGCCCCAAATCAAAGCAAAAAACCTCCAACTACTTGGAAACCTGCTTACCAGCAGCCCAAAGGAAAAAAAAATCCTTTTCAAACCTGTGCTCCTTGGGGGTGAGGGGAATCAAAATCCTAAAAAAAACCAAAAAACCCTACCACTTTTGTCTCTAGGCAAATGGGTATAGAACACCCCCCTATTTACTTTTAGGGGGAAAAAAAAAACCTCTGGTTTGCGAAGACTGTGAATTTCCCTGCAGGAGGTTAAGTACCCTGCCTCCCGACAAAGAAAACCTGCAATTCACAAAGATAATCCCCTTTTGTCTCTGCTCTGGCCCCAAAACAGAGAAAAAACTAGCTGCTTTCAGTTGTACCTCCTTTCCAGCAGCCCCAAAGGAAAAAAAAATCCTTTTTAAAATCTATTTCTGGTTCAAAAAAATCTCAAATTGATCTGAAAATGATTTCAGGTTAATCCCACCACTCTGCCACCATGTCAAGGTTCCTCCCCCACTCTGAACTCTAGGGTACAGATGTGGGGACCTGCATGAAAACCTCCTAAGCTTACTTTTACCAGCTTAGGTTAAAACTTTCCCAAGGTACAAATTAATTTTACTCTTTGCCCTTGGAATTTCCACTGCCACCACCAAACTTTAACTGAGTTTACTGGGAAATGTAGTTTGGACACGTCTTTCCCCCAAAAATCCTTCCAACCCTTGCACCCCACTTCCTGGGGAAGGTTTGGTAAAAATCCTCACCAATTTGCATAGGTGACCACAGACCCAAACCCTTGGATCTTAGAACAATGAAAAAGTATTCAGTTTTCTTACAAGAAGACTTTTAATAGAAATAGAAGTAAATAGAAATAAAGGAATCACCTCTGTAAAATCAGGATGGTAGATACCTTACAGGGTAATTAGATTCAAAACACAGAGAATCCCTCTAGGCAAAACCTTAAGTTACAAAAAAAGACACACAGATAGGGATAGTCATTCTATTCAGCACAGTTCTTTTCTCAGCCATTTAAAGAAATCATAATCTAACACATACCTAGCTAGATTATTTACTAAAAGTTCTAAGACTCCATTCCTGTTCTATCCCTGGGAAAAGCAGCATGCAGACAGACACAGACCCTTTGTTTTTCTCCCTCCTCCCAGCTTTTGAAAGTATCTTGTCTCCTCATTGGTCATTTTGGTCAGGTGCCAGCGAGGTTACCTTTAGCTTCTTAATCCTTTACAGGTGAGAGGATTTTTCCTCTGGCCAGGAGGGATTTTAAAGGGGTTTACCCTTCCCTTTATATTTATGACACTAGGCTTTTCACTACTGGATGTCCAAGTATATCATAAACCAAAATAGTCTCCTTCCCATATAGCTTCTCTTCAGATGCCTCTTCCTTATGGAATGCTGGCCTCAGAATCACATTCCAGGGGCCTACCACAGGAGTTCATGCTAGTCTCCTTTACAGCTGTCTCCACGCTAACAGTCTTCCTCCCTACATACGCCACAGTTGTTGCAGGGTGGGGCTAATTAAACAGGGTTGGTCAGCCCCAGGCCCCCTGGCCTATAAAGGGGCTGGTCACCCTGTTTCATGGACACTTTAGAGCTACTTGACTGGGTTGAGCAAAGGTATGTTTGTACCCTGCATTTGTAAATGTTGCCTAACTATGAACACATTTATGCAATGAACTAAATCAATGTCAGCCTTCACTTGGAGAGACTTGGCCAATTAATTCAATTGTAGAGTTTACAGTGATGGGTCCTGTATTCATGAGAAAGTACAGACTTGCACTTCGTTATGTAACATTTCTATCTTCCTCAGTGCCACTCAAAATGCGTTTAAAGATATAATATTCCCATAACCCAGAATGGGGAGAGGTACTAGTTAACTATCTGCTTTATTGCAGTTCACTTAAGTGTAAGTAAATCCTTGTCTCCTTATTCAGATGAGTAGTCTGATAGTCTTCAATGGGCCATACTCATCCGAGGAAGATTTGGCCCTCAGAGTGAGTTATAAAATGCTCCCATCCTCAAGTCCACTATGGAGACAATTTATGTTTGTTGAAAATACGTCTGGGATTAAAGCAGTTTCTGTTACATTTGTTGGCCTTAATATTTTCAGCTGCTATTTTAGTCATTCAGTATACTCATATTTATTATTGTTACTTATTAGGACCCATTCTTGCAGCCCTAACTTGGGCAAAACTGCCATTAACTGACTCCCATTGTGAGTTGCCTGAGCAGGAACTGTTGGATTAGGCCTAAATATCATAGCTCCTCTGATTTGGAAGGATTCTGAAGCACCCTCCAATCTATATATTAGCATTGTGTAAATTATTTACTCAATTAATTTAGCCTCTTTGTCTTCTCTAGAGGTTTGAGTTATATATTGTTTTTTTCCACTCTGATCATGAACAGTTTGCTGAAAAGTATTTAATACTTAGTATGTGTGGTTAGATGGTGATAGATGTTTAGCTGCATCTGTGTATTTAAACTTAACACTGATAGTCAATGGTGATTGGTCACATAAGTAATAAGATATAGTTTCTGTTCCCTGACTGGAAAAAGAGGACAACAGATTGCAGAAACCATTAGAGCTCTGACTCTAAGGGAGAGATACCAAGTTAGACAAAGATAGAAGCACAATTGTGGTATTTTTTTAAAATGGTAGATCATTTTCGTTCTGGGCTTTATCCAGATCTACTGCAGGATTGTTCCTAGAAAAAATTAGGCTACTCTAAGATTTATTGGCTGGGTGCCAAATTTGTTGTGTGTGTTTTGTTTGGTTCTAGTTATGAAAGGTATAATTAGAATTATTCTTGTTCAACTTGTTCAATTGACTGAGTCTTTGCCAGGGGTTTGGTGAGGGTTTTTGGAATTCCTGTTAACTTTCTGTGCTTCATACATGCTTTCTGTAGGCATTCATGACAGTAAAACTGAATTAGTTGGAAGTTCACAGAAAAGGAATGCAAAGGTGCATAAACGTAGCTGAAACCATTTTACTTTTAAATCTAGGTGAATACTTGTGTAATGTTTTTTATAGCATGCACTCAATTCTGCTATATATCTACAGGAATTGCTTCATGAAAAATTTGTTTTTCTAAGTTTATTGCCTTTTCTTTGGCATACAAATTTCCAAAAATGTCCTTCAAACTTGGCCTGCAAATTTGCATACATAACTAGTTTTTTTTCATCCAAAGTTCACACTTGCATGCACTTGGAAATAAATTATAAAGTATCCAGCATGCCAGTTAGGTACCCATCATTTGAGTTGGGATGAATTCGGCTGTTCACACATTGCTCAGAAGTATCGTTTCAGGGTGTCTGCAGACACAAGGAAGCATCACTTACATGTGGCCCACATTCCAAAGCTTATCTTCACCACCTTAAGCACTAGAGATTTAAACTTTTTAAAGGAAATCTGGAGCACAGTTGTGCAGCAGGTCCTCCCCCCGAAGCTGTATTTATGTGGCCATTAGCGGGGTCTCTCATAATTTTTAATCATTCAGTCTTTTAAAGCATTATCAGATTGCCATACTTGAGCACTGTCCCCATTCATCCTTTACTCGTGAGCTGTTCAGCAAGTGACACTTGACTTGAGACGGCACACAGAAGGATTTACATTGAGTGAAACAACTAAATGGGAATTAAGACGTGGCCTTTTACCAATTTTATTTTAAGAGAAATATGATCAGTGGTTTCTACACACATGCGGAAACAAATGCACCAGTGAACTGTTTTGTATTGCCCACAGTAACCCTTCTACTGTAAATTACAATATAAACCAGTGGTACCAAAACTTTTCCTGTCATATTCTTCCACCCCCCGCCCCCCAGTAATGGAATCTGTCCATAACCTCCCTACGTTACTGCACAGTTGGCACAGCAGAGGAGTTTGAGCTGAAGGTGTAGTTGGGGGCAGAACTGGAGCTAGTGATGGAGGTGGGCTGGGCTGGGCGCGGAGCAGAGCTATGGCTGGGGGAAGAGCGGAGATTGGGGTGGGGGTGCAGCTGTGCTGGGGCCAGCTGGGTGGTACTCCCTCCCTACCCCCTGTGGGGGCTGGCCCAGGCACCACCGCACACCCGCCATCCATTCCTCTGCCCCCCCCCCCCCCAAGGGTGGTGCACCCCACAGTTTGGGGACCACTGATGTAACTCCTTCTTCCTCAGCTTCCAGCCTACAGATTTCTAATTTGTATACTAATTCATTCTTTCTACTTTTGTATTTTTCGATATGACTGGTTTTCAGTAAAGCCCGTTGAATTTAATGTCAAAGCTTTTTTTGTGTCACGTTAAACCTGATGAATCTGTTGTTTCTATGGTCCATTTGTGGAATATTGCTGCAGAATGTATGCACAAAACAAGAGTGTGATTTTATTTCAAGATTCAAAATTGTGGAAATAAACCACTATTAAATCAAATTACTTAGTTGCAAAGAAATGTTATGCCAGTATACATTTAAAATAGTATTTAACAGTTTCTTTTTTGGAATCTTTTAAATTAATGAAAAGATCAATTTTTGTTTAGAATCCACTGGGCCTACATATAAACTATTTTTTGCACAAGTGTTGAAGCAACTCTTACAACTGTTAATTGCTGAGGCAGTGGAAATGTTTATTCTCTCTTTTGGTCTTTGTTTATCTCATAGGTAACTATGATTTATACTTTAAGTAGAATTATAACTTCATAATTTGTAGTTAATTTAAGCAGAATATGCAAATCAGGAAATAGAGACTATGGCCCTGATCCTGCACCATTAAAGTCAGTAGGAGTTTTGCCATTGACTTTAATGAGTATATGATCGAGCCCTAGAAACCTGATCCAACATATTTTAAAGACAGTGGAAAGACTCTGTAGTGAAGCAAGACTCACCGGCACGGCACCTCCTGCTGGTAGTCTCAGGAATTAGCTCTTTTCCAGCTTTGGAGTGCCCTCTGCTGGCTGATATCCTGTGTCCCTTCCGGACCCCAGTGCCTCTTTACCTTGGGGTGTTGCCCCCTGGCAATGCCCCCACACTCTGGGTCTCCCCTCCCAGGGGAACCCCCAACCTTCTAAACCCACCTTGCCTCAGTGGCTACTGCCAGTCCTCATCCAGCCCCTGCCCACTGGGGCAGACTGCAGTCTGTAATCCCCTCCTTATTGGCAAGTGAGGGGGTTTGACCTGCTGCCTCTGCCTACCCCGGGCTGCACCTTTGCAGCCCCGATACCTGTTTTGGCCTTTGACCAGGCCTGCAGCCTGGGGATTTGCCAGGCTGGAGCTACCCAGCTCCTCCTCCTCCCTTTCCCCAGCACTGCTCTGTCTCAAGTACCCTTCTCTCTCAAGACCTAGAGAGAGACTGACCCAACTTCTCCCTGAGCCCTTATAACCGGGCCAGGTGTGGCCTGATTGGGGCATGGCCCCGGCTGTGACTGCTTCCCCAATCAGCCTGGTCTTTTCTCTAGGAGCGGGGTAACTGCCCTGCTACAGACTCCAATTGAGTTCAGTGGGCTTTGGATCATGCTCTTTGAGCAATTTTTTTCTCTGATTTATGCAGCAGCACTGATGTCAATGGACCAACCCCAATGTACTTACTTCATTGTAACTGCTGGTAGAATTTGCCCCTATTCCATAATTTACAAGTTCTTGGTATATTTGTTATTTTCTAATCTATTCCTGTATCTAAAAACACATTCAAGCTCTCCTACAATTAGGTAGCATTCTCTAGAACCCTTTTTGTCCATTCAGTGTTCCAGTCTGCTTCGTGCCTCTGACATTGAATTAGATAGAAAGAGATACATGACTTTGCAGTGGATAATTGTAATTTAAACAATAAGAAACCCAGAAATAAATTAAGTTTATAACTATAGTTGCTTTTGGGATGTGAGATCCATCACTTTTATATTGTTGCACTGCAACTTAATGATGGTGCTAGCATATGATTTTAATTCTTTTGGCAGTATGGGGATTTGATTTTGTGTTGACAGCAGGAGCAGTATGCCAATGTAGAATTGGTAATATTTATTCCCTAGTTAGGCAAATAAAAATGACAGGCTGAGGAGTTAAACAATACATTGAACTAATCTAGATTTTTTTTAAAAATAGATATGTGGCAGACAAATAGTATCTATTTGAATTTCATAAACAATTTTGGAAAGATCTTTAATTAGATAGGAGCAAAGAGTGAGTAATTGAACCCAGACATGTGAAGTGTAAACCCCTGAAGGCAAACCTATCCTAAGAAAACTCTGCATTGTCCTAAAAATACTGGAGTCCCAGCAAATATCAGCCAACATTTCTCACTATGGTGTAAATAAGGAGTAACTCAGCTGAAGTCAGTAGGGGGAGGGATAGCTTAGTGGTTTGAGCATTGGCGTGGGATCTGGGGCAAAAATTGGGGATTGGTCCTGCTTTGAGCAGGGTGTTGGACTAGATGACCTCTTGAGGTCCCTTCCAACCCTGATACTCTATGATTTCACTGATCTAAAACCTACTTATGAGGAGAATCAAGCCAACTGTTTCTTCCTGTAGGTTTATAAACTGTCTCCCCCAACAAACAGTTATGAATACTTTATTGTTTACATATTTAGATTTATACATTGTGCAGACTGACCCAAGCCATTATCCGCTTATGAATATTTATCAAGGGATGCATTTTATTCAGCATCTTCCCCCTCACCACACAAACAGTTCTAAACAATGAAAGATGTCTGCTTTGGGAGAAAGCTGCACCTGAGTCCCCTTTAGGATGCAGTAGGGTAAACACATTAATGAGCAGAATACAAGAAAAATACTGGCTTTTGGCATTCAGGATGAAGTTTGGACAGATGACGAAAGGCCCCCTACAACACTGAAGCCCTGCATTTTACCTTGATGGTAGGAGAAGCACAGGCGAAAAGGCTGTGTAACTGGACCTATACACCATATGGAGGGGGTGCCATACTAGTCCAAAAGAGACCAGAACAGAGGGGGCTGCTGAGTTAGGGTGATTGTGTGGTCCTAGTGAGCCAAAAACCCCAAAAGGAGTTGCAGTCGCTTTCAGATTTGTCCACCGGGGACTGAAGTGAACTGTTGCCTACAATTTGAAAGGTTTAAACTGGATTCATTTGAACCTCCAATCAAAAACTCCAATAGCCAGCCCCTCTTTATTTCCATGCCACTTCAGCATCTCCCAGGACCTCCACCCGCTTCTTCAGTGTCTCTAATGTGATTCATTTTGCCTATTAAAATGTTTGGAGAGGAGCAGAATTTGCCAGCTTTTCAGATGGGCAAACAATTTCAGGCCATGATTCTGAAATTTCACATGAATAGTAGAAGTTTGCAAACACATTGAACTTTGAAACCAAGACTGAGTTTGAGTGGGCTTGTGATTTAATATCACTGTTGCATACAACAGCTTCAGTCTCTAGATAAGTCATGATTCAGATGTGGTACATAACTAAATGATTGGAAATTTACCTCTATTTCATGTGATTTTTGTCTTTGTTGTAAACTACCATTATATTCTGAACAGTGGTTCACTGTGACATTATACCAAAGATCACTAAACGTTAGGAATTATCAAATAAAATTTGATTGTAAGTACCCCCTAACCAGTATCACTGTTATTCTTCAAGTAGAGTTATATGGAGCCTACCATGAGTTCTAGGCCAGCCGCTGCAACAAGAGAACTAAGATACAGATTAATGTATACAGTGGTTGTGATTCACCTTCCTGTGAATTCTACAGTATTCCTGTCTCTGCTGATATGGGGCCAAAGCTAAAATCATTAGAACATTAGCTCATTAGCATGCACTTTTAAGAAATGTGTTTAGAAAAATGCACTTCTCATTTCTTATACACCTTCCAAATTAACTTCTTTGTAATGTATATTAAATGCTTGATCAGCTTGGCTGGAGACAAGGCACAAAGTTGTCTTTTAATTAGGTGAGCAGCAGCTTAGACTTCTGGAAACAAGTTTGAAATATTTGAGAAGCAACAATGAGGGATTGAGAAAGATTCAGGAGAAAGGTGATTGAAATTAGGATCTCTCTCTTATGATGTGGTCTCAAGAATGAAGAAGTTGAAGCACTAATATAGGGCCTGATTTTCAAAGGTATTAGGTTCATGAAGATACAGATGGTCACCAAATGAGATTTTCAAAGGCACCTGCACAGATTAGATATTTTAGGCATCTAGGGTTTCATCATTGGCTAATTTTTCCTTAAAGATTTTTTAAATGCTCTTCTGAGCTACTCCGCTATTAATTTTTAAGTTACCATTGCCTTAGTAAGATAAAGGTTAGTCCTTTTGTTTTCCTTCTTAAAATCAATTTGTATGAAATGACTCTTGCTCACATTTTAAAACACATCGCAAATAAAACTATGCGGTTTAATAAGAATGCTAATATTAAAAGGGGCAAATTCTGTGGTTCTTAATTGAGCAAAACTCTCATTCACTTCAATGGGAGGCTTGCTCGATTAAGAGTTTTGTCCCAAAAGTGTTTTTTTTTTTTAAATCATCATATAACATGGTTATAGACCTTTTTAAATAATTCTGTTTTTTAAGTGAATCTAGTGCTTGTGAAAAGCATTTGTATGACAGCTTTTTAGACTGAAATCTTCTGCATCCCCAAAGAGGAGATACATCCTGAGAAGTAAGAGGGCAGCGTTCTCCAAAATGCTTCACCAGCATGCGTCAATCCCACCTTCAGGGATGCCTCAAGAGATACTGTAAAGGGGTATTTAAGTTCTTCTCATTCAGGCTTCTCTGCTAAGGTGCTCAGTTGTGGTTGTTTTGATATATTGACAGCAGTCCACTAAAAAGTGCTCTGAGATCATTAACTTATTTTAAAAATACCACACTGATCATGAAGAGCCATTTGAATGGTAATGTCTTTTGGCCACTGGACTTAATCTAAATTCAGTCTAGTGAGTGAGAAATGGAAGTTTCAGTCTTATCCCTCTCTCCCACAACCCCTGAGTCATGGGATAGGTAAAGTTGGGAGCATTGGTTTCTTACTATTCTCTTTATTTCAACCCAATAACATACTTGTGTTTTACACAGGCTGGCTTTATGTATTAATGCACAGTTGTGGTTTCCATCATAGCTATACAAAGGACTATCTATGATAGACGTGCTGTAATTCAGTCTGTAATTAATGTTTTACTTCTGTGTTCCTCTACAGATAGTAACTTCATCCTTGCAAATGCTCAGGTGGCTAAGGGATTCCCTATAGTTTACTGTTCAGATGGCTTCTGTGAGCTTGCTGGATTTGCACGAACTGAAGTCATGCAGAAGAGCTGCAGCTGTAAATTTTTACTTGGTGCTGAAACAAATGAGCAGATGATTCTTCAAATTGAAAAGTCACTGGAAGATAAGGTGGAATTCAAAGGAGAAGTCATGTTTTATAAGAAGAACGGTGAGTTTTATTGCTTTCATCAGTGTTCTATTAGTTCCAGACAAGCTGAAATTTACCATTATTTAGCATAGTAGTTATATATCCACTGTATTTAACGATACTGCATGTGAATGTTCAGAAGGCTACAGAAATTGATTTGAATTAGGGCAGGGCTGTTATGGTGGTAGAAGTGCAAATATATAGGTAGAAGTGGTAATATCTATGTGATAAATTGCAGGGTATTGTAAAAAGCTGAAGAAATATTGTGGAGCACTGACTTATTCAGTGTAGAAGGTGCACCATATAAAGTTGTCTACTCATCTTGTAATCAAACATTGACCTGGTCTCGTTGAAACTTCAAAACAAAAATTAAATTAAAACTCACCTACAGACAGAGACTAAGCATGGAAAATTTCAGCCTGATAGAGATGGTTGGAAAATTTACAGTGAAACTGTTTTTCCTTGGGGAAATTCCATTTTGACCAAAAAAAAAAAACCCAAAAAACCCCACGTTTTTTTTCACAAAATGGCTTAATTTTGAGAAAATTTCCCACAAAATTTGTTCAGAATTGGAACGAACGAGTTGGAATATCAAAATATTTTGCCAAATGGAAATTCCAAGTTTCAACCAGCTCTACTGATGCTGAAATTTTCAGAAAGTTTTGAATGTCTTATAGAAGCTAGAGAAAGAGAGCACTCTAATACATATAATAACCAAGGTTTAAAAAAAACAACAAAAAAAACAGGTGCCTAGAGTTAGTTCAGTGGGTATTGGATTGGGACCCAAAAGCACAAGCCCCTACTTACTTACAGCTAAAGGAGTTCATATTTGCATGAAGAGGTAGAGGCTTGTGTGTTTTGTGCTGAAGGCCCCAAGTTTGATCCCCATTTATGACTGTGATATCTGTATGTGTCTGCACAGAAGATATATCAGCAATGATACCACAAAGGGAAAAAAAGAGACTTGGGTTTGCAGCAGCATGTCTGTAGCCGAGTGATATAGACCATTCTTCCACCCATTCTATTGATGGCAGGCTCCTTTACTCCACCTCTTAGAACTCCTGTCTCACTCGTTGCTAAGTGTTTTGATTGTGTTGCCTTTGAAGTGAAGCACTGGCCATATGTGATGCTCAAGCACAAGGAACCAATGGGAGAGCAAACCTGACATACTGCCGTGAGAATGGTCTCAAGCAATTAAAAAATATTTACGGCTTGAGGCTGTAGTTCACTGTGTATCAGCTTTCGTTTTTATTTTTTAAGCTTAGAATTTGTGAACAAATGTTCTGGCTAGGTGTCGTCTTCACAATTCTTGCTTAATATTTATGTGCTGTTGAAATGTTTTTCTGTAGAATTATATTACTTTGGTATTATACATTTTTACAGACGAGCATTTTAAAATAATGGATATACTCTGAGGAAAGGGAAGACAATGTATTGAAAATACTAGGAGAAAAATTGTCCCCTTTTCTGACTGCAATATGAGAGGGAAAAGAGTCGTTTAGTCTATAGGCTCACAAACCTCAGGCTAATACACACTCCATATTTAAAGTGTCATATTATGTAAAAACATTTTGAAGATGCAATAAAATGCTTCCCTCTCCTACTTTTAAAAGAAAACATTGCAATGTGTCTGGAGCACATGTTCTATGAATCAGCTTCATAGAAGTTAATTACTGATTTACTAATCTTTCTTGGATATGAAAAATGTTCCAGAAATTTCAAGGGCCACTTTTTTCCCCCATTGTTGGATAGTGGTGACTAAACAAAGTCATGAGAGAGGATTTAAAATTAGGTGAATGGAAGAATTAGGGCCAGTTGTACTCACTGGCTTTTACTTGGGATGTAAATTGAATTCTCACTGCACCATCAGGAATGAATATTGCCTGTAGCGCTTAAGGTGGTAACAAAGGCAGAAAGAAATGATCATGGAATTGTAGGTAGAGTTCCTTAGCAATTAAGGAGTTGGATCACAGATTAGTTGGGATGGACAAACTGGTTTGGATAAAAAATTTCCCACCTAGTCTCACCTCTTAAACATTTGTGTATAATTTGAATCAAACTCATCAAATCATTTTCAAAGTACAAACAAATTCCTCTTACTACCCGTTATATTTTATTTTCAAGTTTTTATGCACCATCTGGAAGTGCTGAAATATCATGGGACCGTTTTTGCATTAAAAGCAAAAAAGGCAAGAAATCTCACAAGAAAGGTTATTCTTGTGATTTTTCAACTCAGTGTTGCAGACCCAGAAAATTTGGCAAAGCATCCATAATTTATGTATCTGAACAAAATGGAATTGCTGAAACTCTGAGATTTGCCCAGAAATTGCAGACATAAGACAGTGTGTGGATTTTTTTATTTTATTTTAGCTCTTTAAAGGCATCTACGGAATACAAAAAAAGTGGTTTTTTTTTTTAATTTAAAAAACAAAAGAAAAATTAAAAGGCGTACTTGTGGCACCTTAGAGATTAACCAATTTATTTGAGCATAAGCTTTTGTGAGCTACAGCTCACTTCATCGGATGTATGCATCCGATGAAGTGAGCTGTAGCTCACGAAAGCTTATGCTCAAATAAATTGGTTAGTCTCTAAGGTGCCACAAGTACTCCTTTTCTTTTTGCGAATACAGACTAACACGGCTGTTACTCTGAAAAAAGAAAAATTGAAACCCTTTCATTGAAAGCAGTCCCTTTACTAAGCCCTGTCCCGGCTGTCCCGACTTTTTTGGCAGAACTGTTGGCAAGAGCAAATGGGACAACTGCCCACTTTTTGTCCAAAAAAAAAAAAAAAGGGAGGGGGTGCGGAGGAATGTGCGGGGGGGAAAAGGGGGAGAGGGTGAGGGTGAGTGGCGATGCCAGCCCCATGCAGTGTCCTGTTTTTCCCTTTGGGAAATATGGTCACCCTAATCATCAGTCATATGAATATTCACATGACTATCTGGGTTTAGGACACTGTTCACAGGTGCAGACTCACCTTGGGTGTTAGACCAATGGGGATTGATTGCACATAGTAGTATACATGATTAAGAGTCTGCTTAATTACAGAAAGTGATAGAAAAAGGGAGAGCAATAAGGTTCTGTTGGGAGAAACCCTAAAACAGTCTGCACAGGCTAAGCCTCTGCTAGGTAAGATTTATGTTGTAAGAGTAGTCAGGCCTCAGGCTTCAGATACATGACCTAAAAATAAAAATCTAACCCAGGAAGGAGGTGAGTTTAGATCATAAAACCTTGTACGTGTTCCTCGTGGGAAGCAGTGCTTACTCCCATTTGCAACATGTTTAAGCACAGAAGTTATTAAAAATCATTATAACTTTTCTTTTAAAAGTGATCTTCATGCTGAGAACTAATTACTTACCAAATTTCTTATTAGATTTGTACAGCTTCAAAAACCACTGTTAAAAATCCAGTAGATTTGTCCATCTCTTCTCAGTGTGACACTTCACTTTCTTCAGTATGTCCTTTAGCATGGTTATTTGCTTATTTTTTGGCTCTCCATCTGATACTAGGCATGCATCTCTCCATGTATTGTGACAAATATCGTTATTAAGTTATAACTCACAGGGACACAGCATCAGTGTGCCCCCTGAACTTAGTTGCTTTATATAGCAATATGATTGGGCTGGAAGTCTGAGAGTTTTGCTCTGGGAATGGGTTGGCTATTGGATAGCTGTATCCCTGATCCAACTAGTGAGGAACGTACCTCCCTGCAACCTATGTTGCCCAGATGGTTCTTTTGCCTATCCTGCATGAGGAGTCATGTAACATAGAATAAATTCTCAAAGTTCTGACCTGTCATGCAATGGTCTCACTTAGGTTATCTGGGACAGTTCTATCTCAGGTTTTAAAGTCCTGGTCAGTAATGTGAAGAGATGTCCTCAATCAGGACAGCATAGTAGGAAAAGCTGTTACTGTAATATATTACAGTCCTTTAATTTGCTTGTGTTTTAGAATTGCACAGAATTGCAATTTTACACATAAGCATAGGCAGAGAATATGGAGTAACTTTGGGACTGAGGTAGCTATCCTGCAAAAGCCAACATGGAAAGTCATGGGGACATACTTTGAAATGTGGGCGCCTGCAGTAATTTCAATCTGCAAAAACAGAAATGTACCCATTTGAACCTGCTAACCTAATGTTTGAATATGTAAGGCATTTCCTACTCATTAAAAGGATATAGAACATCCTAATTGCTGTACTTAGGTGGACAACATCATTATATCAGTGCTTCAGCTGCAAATCTCAGTACATCAAATATGGACTTAACTGCTGAGCCACTAAACGTACTTAAATGCATGCACTAGATCTGGCTTCAATGAAATGGTTGTAGTATGTGGGCCTGTTTATTTTAATAAGCCCTTTAGATAAAATACACACTATCTAGATAAGACACATTAACCAGATAGGAGTGCTGAATTCATGAAGATGTCCACAAAAATTTGTCTGAGCCATGTATTTATTGCACTCAGCGTCAGGTTTTGCATTGTTGTGGTCCTGTGTTCATATAGTCCTGGGAAACAAACCAGTGGTCAAATTCTTAGGCCTAAATTCTGCACTCAGACACCTAGGTATGGCTCCCGATTTAGTTAACAGAAGTGTTATGTGCGCACTCAATAGACTTATCAGACAAACGGCCAAATTTAAGCCTGGTGTGAACAAGGGCAACCCCACTGACTTCACCTACTTGACTTATGGCAACTGCTCACACCAGATCTAAATTTGGCCCATAGCAAGTGTGCAAAGTTATAGAAAGTTGTCTGACTTATAAATGTGAGAACAGGCTTGTTCCCTCTGAGTAGTTATTTTTTGTTTTAGAAGGAACAGAAAGCCTTGACACATACCAGCAAAAAAAAACCGTTGGATTATTCTGTAAGTGGCAGGTCTGACATACCCGCTAGGCCGGCTTGTCTTGCTACCTCAAGAGCTGCCCCAGGCACCATTCTGAGTTCACAGTACAGACTGGAATGTCCTCTCAGCACTTATTTAAAAGTTTCATAATGAGCCCTGAGCTATGATAAATAATGATGATCAGAAGACACCGTGTCTGTGAAAACGCGGTATCGGGTTTTTTTGGTTTACTTTCTCTCTGTATTTGATATAAAATGTAGGGCTAGTATTTTGTAACCATTTAGTAGTAATTTATTTTATGCTTTATCATGTTGGCAAGACACAGACCCAAGCTGCAAAATCTGAATACAAGGTCAGTGCGGGAGTTTTTGAACGTGCACAGACTTGTTCAATGTTTTTATCTGAGGTTCCAGTTTGGCATATTATGGAGAGAAACTATTATGAAATTTGAAATCAAGATTAGGTTTGGATGTTGAATCCAAACACCCTAAACTGTGTAGTGACTCAAGTTTCTATTTCAATCCCGTCTCTAATGCTAGCCTAAATTTAATGGGTTTGATTCTTGCCCCCAGCACCCTACCCGCTTCGTAATTAATCTTTTTTCCCCTATCACTTAGACGTTTCAGTGGTAGTTCAGCTCAGGAATATAATTGTCAACAAAACAAATTACAGGAGAGGTCCTTCTAATTAAAGCAACTCCACTAACTCTCAGAACAAGTTCAATGGAAGTTTCAGCAAAAGTACTGCTTTAAACTGACATCAGCAGAAAGTAAAACTAGCTCGTAGGCATTGAACTGAGAGCTGCATGAAGTGTATGAGCTGTATGTGGAAAGATGTGGCATACCAGAGTTACACTGTACATCTTTGTCTTTGAAATTATTTTATTCCTGGTCCATGATTAGAGTTAGCAAAAAATTTTTGCCCAAAACTTTATTTTTGCCAAAAGATGCAGTTTGGGTTCACTTACCAAATATATGTTGATGTCAGCAAATTGTTTTGGTAAAGAAGAAAAAATCAGTTTCAATATTTCCAGCAATGAAAGTTAGATTCACCAGGGATTCACAAAATGGAGGAGGACAAGGTGGTGATGCCCCCTGTCCTTACACTCAATAGCTCAGTGGACAGGGCACTCAGCTGGATGGGGGAGACCCCGGTTTGAATATCCACTCTGGAGCAGGGATTTAAATGCAGGTCTCACTCCTCCCGGATAAGCGCCCTAGCCATCAGGCTATACGTTCTCTCTCTCTTTCTCCTGTTGAAGCTGTTCCACTTTGTATACACATTTCTATATTCTTTGGGCTAGGGAGAGTGAGTGAGAATGACTCCATAGCCCAGTGGTTAAAGCACTAATTTGGGAGGGCGGCCCCCGTCCCTAGATGAGCACCTAAGTGCTTGGGTGCTTTTAAAAATCCCACCCTATATTGAATTTTATCATATATCTCAGTGTTTATGTGGCTCCTGTCAGCTTCTAGCCTCTTATTTCACAACATCTTGAGTAGAAGTATGGTGACACAGAAATAAACAAGGCAATTTATCATGGTGTTTTCTACTTCAGAGGGCTTTATAGAAAGCAGTACTTCAGCAGGATATTTTCATAAATCTTTTCCAAGTAGACCTTTGCTTTACCACAGATGCTGGGCCAAATTCTGATCTCTGTTCCAGAAATGTTAATTCAGAGTAACTCCGCTGAAGTAAAGGGACTTACTGTGGATTTACACCAGTGCAACTGAGAACAGAACCTCACTGGATCCCCATTGCTCGAATATTCTGCAACCAGAAAAATACAGCATTGATGAACTATATTTAGACAATTCTCATAAAGTTAAATCAGGTCTTCGGGAGCCCCAGAAGTAGACCAGTAACCAGTAGGAGATTGGACTTTTTCCTACATTTGTGTCTGTCTAAGAAGATGCTACAATGAGCTGTGTAATTGTTGAGGTAGTCAAATGTAACATCTCTACACTGAACTTGAATTGCTAGTGAGGTCACAGACTAATTCCCTAAATCTCTCTCAGAACTTGAACAGACTAATCACTTTCTTTCTTAAAGAAAATTTTCCCGTTTTTGGCCAGCTACTTTACTTTTCTCGCTAAAATGATGATTACTTAAAACTTTTTGTTTTATTGTGATATTTCTCCATTCAAGACTCAATGAAATAGAACACAGCTGTTCTGAAGAGCTCTTTCCTTCCTCTGTCAGTGTAGGTGAATACACTTTAGCAGTTGTATGATACTGAAGGAGTAAGGTATTGCTCAGTGGGAGTAAGGATGCTGGGAGCATTAGCCCTGATAACAAATTAAAACCAAACAAAAAAGAAAGCTAGCAAAACTAAACAGCTTTATTATACAATTACTGAATACCATTTAAGAACTGGCCAAAGTGGGCAGCTGATTAGGAAGTTTAGGGCGGATCCATCTTCTGTGATGATGACCAGACCTGGCAGCACTAGCTAGGGTTGTCAACTTTCCAATTTCTGGAAACTGGACACTTCTGCTCCTCCCCCTGAGGCCCACCCCCTGCTCCACCCTCTCCGCCAAGGTACCACCCTCCACTCACTCCTCTC
The DNA here is from genome assembly GCF_965152275.1 of Natator depressus. Lineage (NCBI taxonomy): Eukaryota > Metazoa > Chordata > Testudines > Cheloniidae > Natator > Natator depressus. Next base: position 197,506,759 of record NC_134235.1, on the reverse strand, counting down.
CCCCCCCCCCCCGTGCCCAGCCCGGGGGACCACCGCACTCTCCCCATCCCACCAGTTACCTGCAGGGGGGAGGCGCTCTCCTCCCTCTGTGCCTGCCCCCCAGCACGTTCAGCCACTGTCCCTGGCAGCTGGGCCCAGACAGGGTGTGGCCTGCTGCCACCGCCTCTCACAAGCAGGCTCTCTCTGAGGCAGCCCAGTCACTACACTGGGCAGCTGGGCTCTCACACCAACCCAGAGTGGAGTGGCCGGCAGGAGAAGTGGGTGGTCCCACCCCTTTCACTCCCCAGCATATTTCTGGCTCACTCAGCCTGTGACCCTGGCAGCCGGGCTCAGGCAGGGAGTGAAAGGGGCAGGACCACCCACTTCTCACGCTGGCCACTCCGCTCTGGATCAGCATGAGAGCCTACCGGTCGGCTGCCTGGGAGAGAGAGAGAGAGCCTGGTTGCAAGGAGGCAGCAGGCAGCAGTGGGAGAAGGACAGAGTCCCACCCACCCCCAGCAGACAACTCTGGGGAGCATTTGCACCTGTATGCCCCGCCTACACATTGCTCCTGCAGGTGACAACCAGACTTTTGGTGTCCAGTCAGTGTTTCTGACCGGACACTGTCAGGTGTCCTTTTTCAACCAGACTTTCCAGTCAAAAACCGGACACTTGGCAGCCCTAGCCTCCGTAACAGAAGGAGAAATCTCTTGTTAGCAAATTAACAATAGAAGCTATCAGCACTTTTTAAACATAGAGTGCAATATCTAAACACAGCAACATGAAAAGGGGGTTGAGGGGAAGTAAAAAAGAACAACCAAGCACTACTAATGAAAGTCTGATAATATTGTCCAACTGAAATTACATATCCCATTGACCACAGAGTCCATCTTTTTAATTTATAAAGCTAGCTTTACCATTATTCCCACTGGCCTGTTTTACTTATAGCTCAATAGTTCCAGCTCCCTGGTGCTCTACAAAGTACATTTAGCTGTCATTTTAAAAACCTTGTATATTAATGTAAGTAGATAGGGAGGAATGCTTTGATGAGAGAGGAAGTTATATCCTATTAACAGTTACTGATAAGAAACACTTTCATACCTTCAGCACCTTTTTTCTCTTTCCTCCAAATAATTGACCATATCCACTTGTGGCCACTGATTATCATATGTATTACTGTGGTGCCTGAAGGCCCTATTGAAGGCCTTATTGTGCCAGGTATCACACAAATACATAGTAAGAGAGAACCCCCTCTGCCCTGAAGAGTTTACAGTTTAAAAAGACAAGACACAGAAAGGATGGGAAATAGGAAGTAGTGTTGTTCCAGCTTTTATGGTGGGGAACCGAGGCACAGAGACATTAAGGGCCAGATTTTCAAAAGAGCTCCACACCCATTCGGCATCTCCATGAAGTGGCCAGGCTGAGCTTAATGAAAGAGATTAAAAAAAGGGGACAAAGCTAATATTTAAAAATAGAAATGGCAGTAAAATAGCCTGTTAGTAACATGATCTGAAACATTCATGATCTCTCACTGTAACTAAATGATATTTAAACAGAAATATTGCTCACTGACTGGAGTTGATACTGTTCTTACATTGTTGGCATTGAAGTTGACACAACCTACTAACTGCTTTGAACAGCAACATGATTTAATTCTGCCATAATCCAGTGAAAATGGATTTGTTCCAGTAATTTCAAACTGTGATAGTACTTAACCTAATCCATACATGAGTTTTACTACTGATGGCACTGTTAGAGAGAGAAACAGACTTTTTTCTTATTTATAGTAATGTTTGCAAGTGACTGATGTTCACACATATGTGTTTATAGTTTATAGTTTGCAAGTGACGTTCACTCATATAAGTTTATAGATGCATTTGGGACAATCAGATGTAAGATGTTTCATGCATTTTCTTATTTTTGATCAGGTTTTTTTACTGCTTTTTTAAGTGTCCATTTTAAGTACATTGAGATAAGAGTGATGCTCCAGCTTTTTTTCCCCAAGTGGTTACAGTTAAATTCACACTCAGCAGTGTGTATGAGTAGTTCATATAATTAAGTTCCAGTATGCATGACCAGGCATTTTTGAACAATGATTTTCACATTTCACAGGTTGCCCATTGACTTAGCATAGTTAGGTTAGCGTTCCTCATTCTCTTCCCCAGTCCCTATCCTAATGTTATGCCTTCTGTAACTTTTGTCACCTTTCTAATCACCCCTCATTTGGAGTTCATTAATAAATCTATGAAACAACACTGGTCCTTGTACTGATCCTTGGAGCACCCCAATGTTAAACTGAATGCTGAAAATAGAGTGACCATTTATTTCTGCTCACTGTCTTCCATTTCTTAGCCATTTTCTATTCCATGACAGCACTTTGTCGAGTTCAGACACTTTTCAATATCCTCTGAGTAAGTGGGAGCCCCTGGGAGTCACATTTCAGCCCCTGGTTCCCCCCTTGTCTGTAATCTGCTCCAGCCTTGTACTGCTAGGAAATCACGTCTCCCTCCATAGTGGCTTAGCTGTGCTGGCCAGTAAGTTGGGGTGTAATCCAGGCTCCACCTGTTCCCACCCATACCCTACTCTCTCTTCACTGACCTGCACAAGAGGGTGAGTCATGGCCTCCACACTGCTGCTGCCCTTCCCCTCACAGTATGACCTACAATGTGGGTAGCCCACACAAGCAAATAAGGGGGATACCTTCTTGCCCTTCGTGATGACTTAGTTTCTTTACTACCATCTGTAAAGTGTTTTGTTTAAGACTTTTTGAAAATCCAAATGAATTATATGAACTGATTATCCACATATTTTTATAGACAGACGTTCGAAGAAGATTAGTAGATTATTGGAGAACAATTTTCTTTAATTAACTTAATAGAAGTGATGCTGTTTTGTCTCTATCCTGTCATGTTCATCGAGGTGCTTTGTATTTCTCTATTTAATCTTTGACTATTGGCTCTTCACATAATGTATTCATTCTGGATCCTCCTAATTCCCATTTTATGCTATTACCTGCCTTAGTCTGTGTTCCTTGGTGTTGGCTTCATGTAGGCTGGATTTCCATATTCTGAAGGATTCCTATGTTGGAATAACTTCTTGAACTTTGTCTTCCAATTCCTCTCTTCTAAAGGGGAATGAATAACTGTCTCTCCTGCTTCAGTAGCCTCTATGCTGAATGTAAGGATGCTAGTTTTTCTCATTGTTAACTTTAGAGTCGTCTTTACCAAGGCTTCGTCTTGTGCAGAATGCACCTACTCATCTTATCTATGGGTTAGGCTACCTTAAGCAAATCAGATCTGTGCTTTGATCCCTCCTCTGGCTCTCAATCTGTTTCCATGATCATTGACAGCCTTGGTCCTGACCTTCAAAGCCATTAAGGAATCATGCCTCAGCTACATTACATACTATATCTCTAGCTATGAATCACCAAGACAGTTGCTCTTCTCTGGAACAATTCAATTCACAAAGCTCATGGAAAAACACATGAAAGACAGTGATGAGATGTTCTTAGACAAGGGGATCCTGCTGTTGAATGAACTTCCAGAATAGATTACACAAATCCAGAGTCTGACCACCATTAGCTCATGCTGCAAGACATTGTTCTTTTGATAAAGCTTCCTCCACCTGTCTAGAATGACATTTACAACAACCACTACCCCATTTAGAAAAACCATTCCCCAACATTATCTCAAGAAGCAGTATCTTGTACCTGAGAAGGAAAAAATTCAAAGGAATCTGTGAAGTACACTAGGGGTCTTGTTATACCAATTTAAGTAATGTGGGACATGCTTAGATCTCATGATTGTAGACTGTGGAAGGAAAGGGATGGGGATGAACCATTGCTTCCCTGATATGTAAAGCGGAATCACAGGAGGGACAGCGGTTACTGCAGGCTCTGGACTGTTCTGGCAGCTGCGACAGCCCGACTGTGGAACTCAACTTTTCTTAGACCTATTTGGAAAATTTCTGACAAAAGTTTTTCATTAGAATTTGCTCATTTGTTCAAATCGAAACTTTCCGCAGAGACTGTTCGAATTTGACAAAGTTCCTCAGGAAACCAGGGCTGATAGTGCTCCATGAAAGAATGTTGGGGCCCTGTGCACTAAGGCAGTTGGGAGACCCCCACCTTCCCTGTCCCTGGGGGAGAGAGGTCCCAGGGCTGTGTATCAGGTCCTGCCTCTGGGGGGCATCATGGGGAGGCTCCAGGATGAAAGGGAGTTGCGGGGGGGGGGCGGATTTGTGAGAGGCCCTAGGTGTGGGTGTTGGAGACCAGTCCCAACCTGAACTTATCGTGCAGTGGTTCCTGTCCGGTGGGGCTGACCCAGCTTCCCACTCCAGCTCCCATTGGTTCTCATCACATTGTGCAGGCAGGGCCCTCCTGCTGCAATGCCCAACCAGCTTCCTGGCCTTCATGATTTTTGTTGGCGTGTGTGTGTGGGGGGGGTAGTTCTGACCCCCTCAGCCAGTGATTCCCCCCTCCCCCAAGATGCACCAAGTCATCTTGGTTAAACTGAGCCTGCTGATGGAGCTTTCAAAATCTCTTCCCCAGGGGCTGTTCAGGACTTCCACAGTCTGTGGCTCTGAGGCAGTCACTGCCCTGGAGGCAGATACCCTGTTTACAGGATTCATGACTCAGGAGCAGCCAGCCAGGCAGACTGCCAATGATTCAGGCATCCCAGGGCTTACAAAGTCAATAGTTTGGGGACAGCTAGCCATGGAGACGGTCTCTTTTTTGCTGTGGATTTCAACGTTTTTGGTTTTCATTCTGAATAGTTCCCTGTGGTTTTGTTCCTATCTTTCTCTGCACACCTCTAATTGTGCTCACCCCTGGACTTGGTGTAGGGAGTAGATCTGGACCAAAACATTATACTACATTGTGTGCTTTTATATAAAATTTCAGCAGTGAAAAGGTTAAATGCTACAATTTTCCAACTCACAGGGTTACTATAATTCTCTTCCGTGAGCAGGCTCACTCTGTGTACAGCATGTGCTCATGCAGATTCAAATGATGAATTGGGAAGACTAATCCGCTGTACAGCCTTGTGTAATTCCACCGCATGTGCTGTAAAATCCTATTATGCAACGAACGTAACCTGGCAGAAAGGGCAATGACATCAAGCCCAAATCGTGTCCTCTGTGACATGTGAACTCTGAGAACTCTTTCTCAGGATCCAGCTTTAGGAGCTTTTCCAAAAAAGTGTCAGGCAGCACAACTTCAAATGCAAGTGACAACTCTGTGAGAATGTATGTATATGCTGGACACCTCTTAACTTAGGTTGTAACTCTTGATAGATGTGAAGAGAATTTTTAAAAAATATTAATTAACATAAACTGATGAGGATTGGTGGTCCCTCAATTTCGAATATGATCTCTACCACAGATTTACATATAGGTCCTGAGATGACTCAGGAATCTGATCCTGGAACCACAAATCTGCCTGCAGTAGGTGCAGGCATTTTTGTGGCAGGCCAGTGGCCTGCTGGGAGAAGGTTATTTCTTTTTTCTTCCTCCTCTCTGTTTTCATCTCTGAGGGCAAGGCACTTCTCCTTCTCCTCCTCCTGTCTGTTGGAGGATATGCCGCCATTGAGGTAGGTTGGCGGCTTGCTGTTCCCAGCTTGTGATGTCCACATCCTTTTTTCTTAAGATATACTGTCAGTGTGTCTTTGTAGCATTTCCTCTGACCACCACCGGATCTCTGACCATGGGTGAGCTGAGAGTAGAGGACTTGTTTTGGGAGATGAGTCTGGCATCCGCACACAATGTCCAGCCCAGTGAAGTTGGAGCAGGAGGATCATTGCTTCAGTGCTGGTGACATTGGCTTCAGCGAGGATGCTGACGTTAGTGCGGTGATTTTACCACTTGATGCGAAGGATCTTCCGGATGCATTGTTGGTGATACCGCTCCAAACTTTTGAGTTGCTGTCGATAGGTCACCCAGGTTTCGCATCCACAGAGGAGTGTAGGAATAATTGTCTTACAGACCTGGATCTTGGTGTCCTGCTGTAGGTCACGGTCCATAAAAATGTGTCGGAGCAATTTCCCAAAGGAAGCACTTGCGCACTGAATCCTGTGCTGGATCTCACTATTGATTTTTGCATTTTGAGAAAGCTGGCTACCAAGGTGCTCAATTGTCTCCGAGGTCTGACGCTCGTTATTTGTGTTGGGACATGTGCAAGGCCTGAAGCAGGTTGATAAAGCACTTTAGTCTTCTCAATATTGAGTGAGAGTCCTAGGCTTTGGTAAGCTTGTGCAAGACAATCCAGTATGGACTGAAGGTCATTCTCAGTGTGCCCAAGGATGACACAGTCATCAGCATACTGAAGATCAGTAATGGACGCTTTGAAGACTTCAGAGTTCGGGCAGAGATATTGAAGATTAAAGAGCTGCCCATCCATTCTGTATTGAATGTCAACTCCACTGGAGAGGTGGTCTTTAAGAAGGCCCAAAATGACTGCTAAATAAATGGAAAACAGGGTTGGGGCAATAATGCATCCTTGCTTAACCCCAGTTTTTATTACGAAAGGTTCTGTCTCAAGGCCATTACAGAGAACCATGGCAGTCATCTGATCACTGAGAAGCCTTAGGATCTTAATAAATTTTGGACGGCAGCCAAATCTAGCCAGCACCTTCCACGGGGCTTTGCGATGGACAGAGTCAGAGGCCTTTGTCAAATAGATGAAAGCCATGTAAAGGTACTGATTTTGCTCTTGAGACATTTCCTGGATTTGGCGGGCAATGAAGATCATGTCAGTTGTCTAGCAGGATGATCTAAAACCGTCAGTATTTCCTCAGAAAGGGGAAGTAATCAGTTTAAGAGGACACAGGCATGAATTTTCCTTGCTGTAGATAGCGAGGCAATGTCTCAATAGTTTCCACACTCCGACTTATCTCCTTTCTTAAAGATTGTAACAATGTTAGCGTTTCTCAAGTCTTCTGGAATCTTCTCATTATACCAGATATGAAGAAAAAGTTTGTGGAGCTTCCCTACCAGTTCTTCACCTCCAAACTTGTAGACTTCAGCTGGTATGCCATCTGGCCCTGCTGCCTTGTTCTTAGTTTGCATAATGGCTCATGTTACTTCTTCGAAGGTGGGAGGGGTCAGCAAGAGATTCTCTTTCATGTCATTGAGGTATAGATTCAATAGTGGCATCAGAGACAGTTGACTCATGGTTCAGGAGTAACTCAAAATGCTCCTTCCATCTGGCTTTGCTGTCCTTAAAATATGTTGACCTGTCTTGGGCTCAGAGTGGTGTGGGGCCATGGGAGCATGGGCCATATATGGCCCTTCTTGCCTGAAAGAAACTCCTCATGTCATGTTTATCAGCATATAAAGCTCAATCTCCTTGGCCTTTTCTCTCCGCCACTTATTTTTGATGTCATGGATTTTTCTTTGGGTTTCAGCCTTGAGTGGCCTGTATGACTTTCTTCTGTTGGTGTGATATGTCATTTTGCCACATGCAGTGAGCTTTTTTCTGGTCAAGCTGGCCCCGAATCTCAGCATCGTTCTCATCAAACCAATCTTGGTGATGGTGAGTAATACAGCCAGTGGACTCAGCACATGCCGAGAGAACAGCAGTCTTTAATCCTTTCCAGAAATTTTCATTGTCATCATCAGCTGTAGGAATAGTGGCAAACTTCTCTTGGAGATGCTGCTGAAGTTTCTCCCGAATCACTATATCTTCAAGGGACTTGACGTTGAATTTCTTTTGTACTGATTTTGCCTGCTTGCGATGCCTTGAGGCGATCTGGAAATTCATGATTGATCTAACAAAGCGATGGTCTGTCCAACAGTCATCGATTCCATGCATGGCCTTTGTGATGCGGACATCCTTCCAATCTTGAGCTTTAACAATAACATAGTCAAGAAGGTGCCAGTGCCTGGAGTGAGGGCGTCTCCAGATGGTCTTATACATCTCACTTTGTCTAAAGAGGGTTTTTGTGATGATCAGGCCATGTTCTACACACTTGCTTAGGAGGAGGATGCCGTTGGAGTTGGCCTTTCCTACTCCTTCTTTTCCGATAGTGCCATTCCAGAGATCTGACTCCTGCCTGACTCTAGAGTTAAAATCTCCAAGGAGAATTATCTTGTCCTCCTTGGGAATGTTGGTCAAGATTCTGTCAAGATCTGTATAGAATTGTTCCTTGATATCCTTAATAGAATCAAGCATTGGGGCATACGCACTGATGACGGCAGCAGACTGGTTGTTGCTGAGCTCAAGATGAAGAGTTGTAAGACGTTCATTGATTCCTACAGAAAATTCTATAAACTGACTGACAAACTTATTCCTAATTGTAAAACTGACACCATGAATGCACCTGTCCTCTGCAGATTTTCCTTTCCAGGAAAGTAGCCTCCACCTTCTTCTCTGTTGACCTTCATGCGGGCACCTTATCTGACTCCGGGCAGCATCGTTGATATTATATTTCACACGTTCCCTGGTGGCGAGAGCAGTTCTTCTTGCTGGCCGTACATTATCTCTGTTTTCCATCAGGGTGCAAACTTTCCATGTAGCAAAAGTCACTGTCTTTTTATAGGTTTAACCACAGGCAGAGTGATCCCACTGGATGCAGTAATCCAGCCAGGAGTGTATGAGACAGCCTAGGTTTAGGGCACCTTTTCTATCCCTCTCCCCATGAAGGGTGAGCAGAGGGGATCCTAAAGAGTACTGCTGAGTCGCGATAGTAGCTACCTGTCTCAGTCCAGGTGCCAGATGACCATCTACCAGGATATGAAAACTACACTGTATATTATGCCTTAAACATACTAATATATTGTATTAAAAATTAAAAGAACATTAAGGTTGCAGAGTCAAACTCTCCAAAGTTACGAATGACAGAATTAAGGTTGCCTGTGCCATCTTAATTCAGCCCCCTCCTACATGTGCATTATATTAATGTGACTTTATAGGACACTGAAAGTTTGTGGCAGAGCTAAGAATGGAACTCAGATCTCTTGGGTACCAGTCCAAAGCCTTAAACACAGAAGCATCTCCTTGTTGTTCTTACAACCCTCTGCCTTATTCACTGTCCATCCCATGCATCTACAGGGTCCTGTAGATCATGAAATTATAGACTGCATCATAATGTGTATATACACAAGAGGTCTGAATTTTTTAATAGAATTTCTGATTTTGCTGCAGCCAGGAACCTGACATTTTGTTTTGTCCTCTTGCCCTGCTAAAATCTACCTGCAGCTGTCTTTAACTCTCCAGCTTTTCCCGTGAACAGAACGGAGTTAAAGCACTGCTGGTCCTGGCCCAAGCATACCCCTGCTCCTATTTGCCATGGCAACCGGGAATGAAGGATATTTAATGCAGATACAATAAGTTAGACTTACCACCTAATTTAGGAGGTGCTTGCTACAGAATTTGGTCCTACTGTGCAGCAAAATACTCAGAACCCTGATTACACCTTATCAACAAATAGCCAGTATATGTAGCCTCAGTACCATCTCTATATTCTAATGCCATTATAATACCCTGGAGACGTCCCCTCTAGGTCCCTGTCCAAAATTTTGGACCAGCCAAAGAAGAGACTGCCCCCAAGAGAGTCTGTTGCTGGCTTTACTTTGATCCTTGTGTATGTTGGGACAAGATTTAGAGAGTTTAGCTTGTGCTCTGTGCCCTTTCAATGCTCATGCAGTACAGGTGCTATCAACAAAGCTCATGATTGTACGTCTCACAACTGAGACTTAAGCAGATCTCAGTAGTTGGAGGGGGAAATGCATCATTTTGTAGTGGTCGGAATACTTATCTTTTAAAGTTTCTGGCATTATAAAGGTAGAGTGCTGCTTGAAACCTTAAAGTTGTTTGGTTTTTTGAAGAAAGGTTAGTATCTCAGTTTCTACACAGACTCCCAGCTGAAGGCAATTTGTGCTTATTTTGATAGAGGGAGTGGAGAATAGGTAGAAGTAGCTGTGGATGAGAGGGTGACCATAAAATAGTCACCTCTGTGTTGCTGAGAAAAGCTATTGGGTTAGTTGGATTGCTCTATGATGAGATTTTTCTTTTGTTCTGCCTCTCCCTCCTGTCCTTGATGTGCTATTCTCTGCCTGAAGGATATTAAAATATATTTTGAGGCTTCAGATCTTACTGTAAGGGAAAGAAAGGAAGCTTTCTGATAGAGAAGTAGCCAGGGGCAATAAAGAAAGCCCATAAAAATAAAGCTACAAAGGAAATATTTTTGGTAGACAATGATTTGTTGACAATGGCAATGCTCTTTGTATGCACTAGCTGAAGCTGGAAAGGAATTCTCAGAATCAAATTAATCATTTCAGATAAAGTTACCAAAGAGAAAATGAAAAGTAATGCACATTGGAAAACATAATTCCAACAACACATATAAAATGATGAGATCTAAATTAGCTGTTACCACTCAAGAAAGAGATCTTGGGGTAAATCTCTGAAAACATCCACTCAATGTGCAGCGGCAGTCAAAAAAGCAAACAGAATGTTGGGAATCATTAAGAAAGGGATAGATTATAAACAGTAAATATCATATTGCCTCTATATAAATCCATGGTACACCCACATCTTGAATAGTACATGCAGATGTGGTCACCCCATCTCAAAAAAGATATATTGGAATTGGAAAAAGTTCAGAAAAGGGCAACAAAAATTATTAGGGATATGGAACGGCTTGCATGTAAGGAGCAATTAATAAGACTGGGACTTTTCAGCCTGGAAAAGAGACAACTAAGGGGGGATAGAGGTCTATAAAATCATGATTGGAGTGGAGAAAGTAAATAAGAAAGTGTTATTTACTCCATCATAACACAAGAGCTAGAGGTCACCAAATGACGTTAATCAGCAGAGGTTTAAAACAAACAAAAGGAAGTATTTCTTCACACATCACACAGTCAACCTGTGGAACTCCTTGAGCCAGAGGATGTTGTGAAGGCCAAGACTATAACAGCGTTCAAAAAAGAACTAGAGAAGTTCATGGAGGATAGGTCCATCAATGGTTATTAGCTAGGATGAACAGGCATGGTGTCCCTAGCCTCTGTTTGCCAAAAGCTGGGAATTAGCGATAGTGGATGGGTCACTTGATGATTACCTGTTCTGTTCATTCCTTCTGGGGCACCTGGCATTGGCCACTGTTGGAAGACAGGATACTGGGTTAGATGGACCTTTGGTCTGACCCAGTATGGCCGTTCTTACACCAAATGTATTTGCTAGAATGTATTAATATATATTTTTTAAAATGTCTGATGCCTGTAACATCGTATTGCCAATTGACAATTCGTATTGCCACGAATTCAGTGCTTTAATGGCTGTTTCTGTATTGTTAATGCTAAAACTATAACAAAACAATAGAAAAGAGAAAAGAAATTCAGCTACTTCTAGAGTGGATAATAATAGCTATTTAAAAAAGCATAGCGGCCAGAAACAACAGTTTTGCAGAGGCAGTGAAGAGTAACATTGTATCCAATTGAAACTATGGGAGAAATTTAGCTAGGCAGAATGTAATTTTAAAAAATGGAATTTGGCCAAGTGATATGAGTTATAGTAATATTCTTTAGAGGCTTGCAATTCTCTCTCAGAAAACTAAAAAATTTTACTGATGCTCTTCAGTTTGGATACGCCAGTATAGATTGATGTGTTGGTTGCTTGTCAACAAATGAGTGACAGGAAGTAGCACCAATCAGATTTTCCCAAAGGTTTTGATAAAGGAGATAACAGTAGTCCTACCCTCTCTCTCTCTCTCTCTCTGCTTCTTGCTTTGTCTTGCTCAAAGATGCTCACAATAAAATGTGCTTGCTCCATCATGTCTGCATGAAAAGGAATAAGAAATTCAGGATGGAAAAAAGGGGGAATAAGCAGGCAGAAATCTCTTGCTTCTGATCTCCCATTTCTACCCTCTTTTATGCTGGTATCTTTGCTTGCGCTGTCTTCACAGCTTACAAAATAGGGTGTTTAAAACCCAGGGTAGACCCATTTTGTTTCATTTGCCATATCCTTCTTTCCTCCCTTTCTCACTTTCCTGTTTTCCTTCAAACTGGGAGCCTTGTCCCAGCTGCAGTTTAAATTTACTAACCTACCTAAATGCTGCCCAACTGCCTCCAGAGAGCTGTGACTGAGTTGGGAGAGGAACAATTGATTTTCCTTTGAAGCATCCTACTGGAACTTTAACTACAATAACACTTCAAGGGTAACAGCTACATCCCCTGCTAGGCTCAGCCCCCGCTCTCAAGAGGCCATCAAGTTGATTTTATATTAAAATTTAGATTAGACAGCTGAATTGCAAGCAAATTTGCAGTGCCCGGTACCATTTCTTAAACTGCAGAGTTGAGAGGAGAGAAAATAGGGGGACAGGGACAAGAGCGCCAAAAGCAAGCAGCTGTAATCTGCTCTTCCAATCAATCTTTTCTGAGCTCACCCATATTTATATACATATTAGCTTTGTATTTTTAATGATAGCTAGTGGCCCAGGGACCATGTTTAGTTTTATTTCATGAGAACTGGAAGTAGCCTTTGAGCATTAAATTGTTGCCAAAAGAGCAGTGAGATGGATAGGATATAGGAGTCTCGGGGTCAGGCACTCCCAAAAACAAATTTCAAATGAAAAAGACTTAGTCCAATAACAATGATCCATCCCACTGCAAACATTATTGGTCTGTTGATATGCTTGAAGTGGCTGAAGGTAATTGTTTTTGCCTTTGTGACTTACAGAGATGGGCCCAAGCTGCATACTACAATTAGAATCTAGACTGATTTACCCCAAAATGAGTGGGGTTTGGATCCAGGGTTTTGGTGTGAGCTCAGCTTTACTCACAATGTGCTTGAACTATGCATCAGTACAACACCAACACACTGGCAATAATTAGCTCCTATGCTGAATTATCTGGGTGAATTACAACCCCAGTGCTTAAGACCATCAGACTGAATGTCCTATTTTCCAAGGATGGTGTGACTTTAAAAAACAAAAAAACAAAACAAAAAACTTTCTATTTACATAACGTAATTATTAAGTGACAATTTGACACTAAATAGGCAAGTTGAGTTTTACATTTAAAAAAAAAATATTTTTTACCCAGGCTACTAACTGGTATTACCGCAGTTAACATGTAAAAGGGAAGATCTTTATTGTCATTAATTTTCAGAGATAAAATGTAAGTATTATAATACTCATCTTACATGAAATACAAGGACTTTGAGTTTTCACTTGCCTAAGTTTAACACCTCAGATTTGAATAACTGTACTTAAAATAGAAATTAAAGTCACAAGTCTGATTAGTTTAAATATCTTTGAATTAGTGAAGTGATACACTAGCTACTGGGTCTTCTGCTAAGGGATGATGAGAAAGCCAAGTCTGATGATGAATCTAAGGTAAAGATATTTCATAGTAAACGTGGAAGCTTCAGATATCAGAGTTAATATAGTGGCAGGTACTCCATTAAAAGAGGAAGTGCCAGCATCAGTTAAGATTTCAAAGGAAAAGGTGGTTTGAGAGAAGTAAGAAGCTTCATTAAACTCCATTAATGTTCCCAGTAGATAAATTTTGCATCTACATTAATTCCTTGATTCCACAGAATGCAGCACTACTGAGCTTCGACCAATGATGCAAAGAGATTTACATGAGCTGAACATCTGTGATTTCCTGACTGACCTTCTAAATACGACTTTTTGTTAGAATTACGTTAGTTGCAGCTTTAATAGTTTGGATTTTTTCAACAAAAAGACAGCTGTTTGAATTTAATTCATTCTGTATCCTTACAGGGTCTTCATTCTGGTGCCTACTGGACATTGTTCCTATAAAGAACGAGAAAGGAGATGTAGTACTGTTTCTGGCCTCTTTCAAAGATATAACAGATACAAAGGTGAAGATTGCTCCAGAAGATAAAAAAGAAGGTCTGTATAGTTTCCAACAAACACTGATAAATACTATTGATACTTCACGTTTTGAGATATAGTCACCATTAAATAAAGGAGTCGGGGTGGAAATTCTTTTGAAGTTCCCTTTTAAAATTCAAAAGAGTACATTTATGTAGGACTTTTGGGGCTAGAAATGTAACCAAAATCAAAGAACTAATGATATGGAAAATGCAATTTTGTTCCGTTTTATATTCGTTTTAATTTAGATCTTGCTCCACATTCTACAAGTTAAGTATCAGGGGATAGCCGTGTTAGTCTGTGTCAAGGTTCCTTCCCCACTCTGAACTCTAGGGTACAGATGTGGGGACCTGCATGAAAAAACCCCTTAAGCTTATTTTTACTAGCTTATGTTAAAACTTCCCCAAGGTACAAACTATTTTACCTTTTGCTCCTGGACTTTATTGCTGCCACCACCAAGCGTCTAACAAATATATAACATGGAAAGAGCCCGCTTGGAAGTGTCTTTTCCCCCCCAAAATCCTCCCAAACCCCTTTCCTGGGGAAGGCTTGATAAAAATCCTCACCAATTTGCATAGGTGAACACAGGCCCAAACCTTTGGATCTTAAGAACAATGAAAAAGCAATCAGGTTCTTAAAAGAAGAATTTTAATTAAAGAAAAAGTAAAGGAATCACCTCTGTAAATCGGGATGGTAAATACCTTACAGGGTAATCAGATTCAAAGCATAGAGAATCCCTCTAGGCAAAATCTTAAGTTACAAAAAGACACAAAAACAGAAATATACATCCCATTCAGCACAACTTATTTTATCAGCCATTTAAACAAAACAGAATCTAACATATATCTAACTAGATTGCTTATTAGCGCTTTACAGGAGTTCTGACCTGCATTCGTGGTCTGGTCCTGGCAAAAGCAACACACAGACAGAGAGAACCCTTTGTTCCCCACCCGCTCCAGCTTTGAAAGTATCTTGTCTCCTCGTTGGTCATTTTGGTCAGGTGCCAGCGAGGTTATCTTTAGCTTCTTAACCCTTTACATGTGAAAGGGTTTTTTCCTCTGGCCAGGAGGGATTTAAAGGTGGTTAGCCTTCCCTTTATATTTATGACAGTCTGTATCCACAGAAACAACAAGGAGTCTGTGGCACCTTAAAGACTAACAGATTTATTTGGGTATAAGCTTTCGTGGGTAAAAAACCCCACTTCTTTAGATGCATGGAGTGAAAATTACAGATGCAGGCATTATTATTCTGACACATGAAGAGAAGGGAGTTACCTCACAAGTGGCAAACCAGTGTTGACAGGGCCAATTCGATCAGGGTGCATGTAGTCCACTCCCAATAATAGATGAGGAGGTGTCAATTCCAGGAGAGGCAAAGCTGGTTTTGTAATGAGCCAGCCACTCCCAGTCCCTATTCAGGGCCAAATTGATGATAAATTGGCAAATAAATTTTAGTTCTGCTGTTTATCTTTGAAGTCTTGTACAGCCCCCAGCTAAAACCTCTCCAGCACATTATCAACGATCTACAACCTATCCTGGAAGATGATCCCTCACTCACAGAGCTTGGGAGGCAGGCCAGTCCTCACTTTCAGACAGCCCCCCAACCTGAAGCAAATACTCACTAGCAACTACAGACAACACCACAGAAACACTAACCCAGGAACCAATCCCTGTAGCAAACCTCGTTTCCTACTCTGTCCCCATGTCTACTTTAGCAACACCATCAGAGGAGTAACCACATCAGCCACACCATGAGAGGCTCATTCACCTGCACATCTACTAATGTTATATATGCCATCATGTACCAGCAATGCCCCTCTGCCATGTACATTGGCCAAACAATATAATGATTGGACATGTCTGCATAAAGGTGTTTACTAATAGGATTTTCTTTCAACCTTTGCTGTCTTCTCTCTGTCCTATACAGAAAAGACCTTCCACCAGCTATTCATTGGACATAATCAAAGACGGCATAGTAAAACTTACTGATTTCTAAACTATTGAGCATGTCATTTGCAACCACTGCCTTGAGTTCCTGTCATCTATTCTATCCTGAATCCTTCAAAACACCACTGAAACTACTCTTGCCAAGATCCTTAATGATTTCTTAATGGTCACATCTCAGAATATCTACTCCAACCTCATCCTCCTTAACTGCTCTGCTGATTTTGATGCTGTTCATCATGCCTTCCTTCCTGAAATCTTGTCCTCCCTGGGCTTTCATGATGATGGTCTTCCCCTAGTATCCTCCTATCTCTCTGGCTGCTCTTTTGGCATCTCTTCCACTATGTTGTCATTCTGCTTCCATAGGATCCCATTCTTGGCCCCCTCCTCTTCTTGCTCTAGACTGTTTATTTGGGTGATCTGATTTGCTTACACAGCTTCAATTACTATATTTATACTAGTTGATTGCCAAACTAACTGCCCATTCTTGACTAATTTCACTTCATCTTGACTCAAATCTCAGATTCTGTCTCTGACCTTCCCTTCTGAATGTCTCGGCAGCAACTCAAACTTAACATAACCAAAAAAGAACTCCTCATGATGCCATCCTTGAAATGGCCACTCGTCTGCTGCTCTCTCAAACAGCTGAGTTTTCTTCCACACTGCTCCTATGTATGTATAGTTCTCCTTGAATTAATCTGTATGGCCACTACCTTCTCCCAAAAATCCACTGCTGCTATGAAGCCGATAAGAAATCATCCAAGCAATGATGGCTAGCTTGTGCAATAGCTTACCAATGGAACCACATGATGTTAACTTCATTTCCTAGGTCATCTCTCTACCCTTCAGTCTTGTTGTTTGTCACCCTTGCTTGTTGCTTCTTCTTTCAAATCAGACGGTAAGTTCTTTGGGCCAGGAACCAGATCTACTTGTATGTTTGCACAGATTCTAGCACAATGCATTCCCAATTGCTATATGCTTCCCCAGTAAAAATAAGAGTGACTGGTAGTAGTGGAGTCTACAAATCCCATACTGAGCAGAGGCAGAAGGAGGAGGGGAGCTTCTTCTGCCTGCAGGCAAGCAGTTTGACCACACTCCCATACAGCTGCCACAACTGCCAGTCATGGAGGGAGGCACCCTCACCTGCAACCAATGAGGGGGAAAAAGGCCTGCTATAAGAGGAGGGCGATCAGAGAGGGAGGAAAGCCAGAAAGGCCTGGGACAGGGAAGGGACAACACCCCTGCACCAGGCTGCCTCCAGGAATAAGGCCCAAAGAGACACAAGCAGACCCCTGGGCCTAATTAGAGGCCACAGTCCAAGAACTGCCCTGATCGGGGACTAACCAAAGGAAACCAACAGGGAGCAGTAGAGACCCCCTGCCAAATCACACCAGGGACCGGTGACACAGGCGTTAGAGGGCAATGAACAGTCTCAGGCTAAAACGACAGGTTTGAAATGGCCTATATAAACATAGCCAGAAATTTGTAATATTTACTCCTTGGCCTGATTCGGATTTATATTAAGATTATTTCACACCGCTCTGGCAGTGTACAGGGGATTGAAAGTGGCTGTAAATATATATAATAAATTCCCACTGACTTTAATGGCTGCATGATCATTAATACTTAAGGATACTTTATAACAGCATGTTATATACTAAAGATCAGTTCCTGCTATTATTCTGCAAAAAAGCTCCCACTGAAGTCAGTCTTGACAGACAATGGCAGGATAAGGCCCTACTGCTTCAATTCTGCACTCATATATGCACATGCATACCACCGAAAGTTGGGAAAAAGTGCATTTAAGGGATGGTAGTAGTCTCTCTGTCAGACAGCTGCTATGGCAGTCTGCTACTGTCCTTTAAAAGTAACTGTTATGCATTTAGTGCCGCTGTTTCTTTTTTTTAATTAACAAGCTCTTTTGCTGGACAGTAAGCATGTTGTAACTTTCCACCGTTTACACTGTTAATTTGCCTTTACACAAATAGATTGTTTCCCCAACCCAGTAATATATCGGAGAAATCCCACCATCCTCCTTGTTTCTTTAAAAATACCTATAATTAAGCACTGTTGTAAAAGATAGCTTTTCAACATCCTCTTTGCCAGATTTGGAATACTGTAACAAAATTGATGGTCTTTTCTTTCCAACGTACAGAAAATCTCTTATTTTAGAAAAGCAATTGTTCCCATCAGAAAGGAGAGGGAAACACTAGTTGTTTTGCAGGGCAAAAGTTATTTCAATGCTGTGTACTAAGGTGGGATGCCTATTGGCTAAATTCTGATTGTGGATACATCTTTTTAAATCTGGAGTAACTCCATCGAAAGCAAGCAGATTTAAACTGGAGTTACTGAGATTAGAATCTGGCCCTCAGTGTTGGAAAGTTTAGGGCTCTATTCTGCTTTCATATACACACAGTAATGTCCTTTGACTTCTCTGGCGGTTACAGTTGTGTTTCTTAGAGAATAATTGGCCAAACAAGTAAAACTTGAGTCCTGATTATCAATGCATTTCTTAATCTGAAATCCTGTAAAAAAATTTATGGTGGAGAAAATTAGGCTTAGGTAAGAGGGGCAATATTCATTGTGACAATATTCAACCCCCTAAAGTACCTTATGGAGACCATTGTATTAAATTTATGAATGTTTTCTGTATGATTGAGTTCTATTCGATGGGGGAGGGCTACCATAGCTCCTCCAGGAACTAAAAATAACAGGGGATGATTATCTTTGGTAATCTGATTAGGGGTGGGGAGGAGTTAAGGCTGAACAGCCCCCCAGAGAAACTAAATGAATCCTTTGCATTGTTCTTAATGGCTGAGGATTTGAGGGAGATTCCCACACCTGAGCCATTCTTTTTAGGTGACAAATCTGAGGTATTGTCACACACTGAGGTGTCATTAGAGGAGGTTTTGGAGCAAACTGATAAATTAAACAGTAATAAGTCACCAGGACTAGATGGCATTCACCCAAGAGTTCTAAAGGAACTCAAATGTGAAATTGCAGAACTACTTACTGTAGTTTGTAACTTATCATTTGAATCAGCTTCTGAACCAGATAACTGGAGGATAGCTAATGTGACGCTAATTTTTAAAGGGCTCCAGAGGTGATCCCGGCAATTACAGACCAGTAAGTCTGTCTTCAGTATTGGGCAAATTGGTTGAAACTATAGTAAAAAAACAGAATTGTCAGACACACAGATGAATATAATTCATTGGGAAAGAGTCAACATGATTTTTGTGACGAGAAATCATGCCTCACCAATCTACTAGAATTCTTTCAGGGGGTCAACAAGCATTTGGACAAAGGGGATCGAGTGGATATAGTGTGCTTAGATATTCAGAAAGCCTTTGACAAGGTCTCTCACCAAAGTCTCTTAAACAAAGTAAATTGTCATGGGATAAGAGGGAAGGTCCTCTCATGGATCGGTAACTGGTTAAAAGATAGGAAACAAAGGGTAGGAATAAATGGTCAGTTTTCAGAATGGAGAGAGGTAAATAGTCATGTCCCTGCGGTGTCTGTACTGGGACCAGTACTATACAATTTATTCATAAATGATCTGGAAAAAGGGGTAAACAGTGAGGTGGCAAAATTTGCAGATGATACAAAACTTCTCAAGATAGTTAAATCCAAAGCACACTGCACAGAGCTACAAAGGGATCTCACAAAACTGGGTAACTGGGCAACAAAATGGCAGATGAAATTCAATGTTTAATAAATGCAAAGTAATGCACATTGGGAAAACATAATCCCAACTATACATATAAAATGCTGGGGTCTAAATTAGAGATCTTGGAGTCATTGTGGATAGTTTTCTGAAAACATTCATTCAATTTGTAGCAGCAGTCAAAAAAGCTACCAGAATGTTGGTAATCATTAAGAAAGGGATAGATAATAAACAGTAAATATCGTATTGCCACTATATAAATCCATGGTACCCCCACATCTTGAATAGTGAATGCAGATGGGTCGCTCCATCTCAAAAAGGATATATTGGAATCTGAAAAGGTTCAGAAAAGGGAAACAAAAATGATTAGGGGTATGGAACAGCTTCTATCTGAGGGGAGATTAATAAGATTGTGACTTTTCAGCTTGGAAAAGAGATGACTGTGGGGGATATGATAGAGGTCTATAAAATTGACTGGTTTGGAGAAAGTAAATAAGGACGTGTTGTTTACTCATTCTCATAACACAAGAACTAGGGGTCACCAAATGAAACAGGCAGCACGTTTAAAACAAAAGGAAGTATTTTTTCACAATGCACAGTCAGTCCGGAACTCTTTGCTAGAGGATGTTGTGAAGATCAAGACTATAACAGGGTTTAAAAAAGAACTAGATAAATTCATGGAGGATAGGTCCATCAATGGCTATAAGCCAGGATGAGCAGGGATGGTGTCCCTAGCCTCTGTTTGCCAGAAGCTAGGAATGGGCGATGAGGGGGGTGGATCATTTGATGATTACCTGTTCTGTTCATTCCCTGTGGGGCACCTGGCATTGGCCACTGGCAGAAGACTGGATACTAGGTTAGATGGCCGTTCTTATGTTCATACATTGTGATATCCCCAGCAAGCCAGTCTGCCTAATGGCCAGCTCCTGTGCCTTATTTTCTCTTCAAGGACAAGGAGTAGTGCAATGGCCAGCAGTTACCACACTGCACTTGGTCAGCACAGTGCATTTATTTTTAAGATAATAGCCATACAGAGAGAACATACAAAAACAATAGAAGTTCCTACCTACTCATTAAACATGCTAGAAATCGCCCATCTTCCACATGGGGAGTCCGGTAGGCCAGTGTCTCTTCTAGCCCTTCAGCATGCAGCAAGTTGTTCCACTGTAATAAGTATTAAATATAATTAAATATTTGTAGGGCCAGAGAAATAGTGAGTGATTCTACAGTGAGTGGTTAGGGCACTCCCTTAAGAGGCGGTGGATCTCATCTCATCAGGCCTAGGGGTATTTGAACTGGGGATCTCCCACATCTTGGGTGAGCGCTCTAACCTTGGGGCTTAAGGTTATAAAGAGGACTTCCTACCCTTCTTCCTCCTTGGCTGTTTAATGTGGTGTTAGGTGGCCTCTCAGCACATCTACTGGGTCAGGTGTTGCAAGTAATTTAGAGGAGCATCTCCCTGTTCATGGATTACTCTTAGAAATAGTTGCCTCTCTGCGGCTGAGACTTAGGCACCAAACTCTGTGAGTGGGGGGTGCTTAGAATATACCCCTCTGCTAATCGTCTTTCATTGTCTAGGTTCGGCAGCTCCTCACCTAGTGGGATGGCTTTGTGGATCACATTCTAAGGCATCTATTTCTCCCCAGGGGTGACATAGGGAGCTTAGGTGCCTAACTCCAGTTTTGTGGATTGCAGTGTTGTTCCAGTGATTTTTCTAGGTGCCTATAAATTAGGGTCAGCATCACAATGCTTCTCCCTTTTGTGGTTCTGAGCCAGGGAGAAAATTCCTGACGCTTTGGAGGACAGACTATTAGTTGACATTAGTACCTGGGGCCTGATCCAGCTCCCACTGAAGAATGGAAAAACTCTGTCACAGGCTGTCTGGCCTTTTAATGCAAGCCAAGCTCAGCCTTTCCTGAAACCTAGCAGCCAGCCCGAAGCTGATGGTGATTTGGCAACTGAAGGCTCATTAGTGACCTTACCTGTGAATGGGTTAGGAAAAGACTATACAAGTATGCGCTGGTGTGGGGAGACTGCAGAGAAGGCAGGACTCTCCTGCAAGTAGGAGAACCCACAGAGTAAAGCTCCTGTGGGCGGGAGCCATGAGCTAGATCCTACAAGGGCTGAGGAGATCCCATGGGGAAGCTGCCAGAGTTCCTGGGGAAGGGAGGGAAAACCTGCAAAGATAAGAAACTACAAAAGAAGAACTCTGCAGGAGCAGGATAGGCTCTTGTGGAGGAGGACCCGAGGAAAGGATAGTAAAAGCATTTGAGTGGAGCCTGAGAGGGCCAGAAAACTAATTAGTTCAGCATAGAAGGAAGAAGCCAGAGGCATGAGAACCAAGGGGAGGCTGTGTTGAGCACAGGCTATGGGGAAGCAGCACAGCGGGGCTTGGAGATAGGAAGCCGCCCAGGGAAACAGAAGCAGTCTGAAGAAGCAGTGCTTCATACAGGGTCCCTGGGCCAGGACACAGAGTAGAGAATGGGCCTGTGTTCCCCTAGTAGCCCAACCACAGGAGCGGGTTAGGCTCCTGGGAGGGAGGCCCAGTACAGATCCTCCAGCAAGCAACAGAGAAGGAAATCTGAAGAAACAAATTAGGCTTCTGTGTGGAGAAGCCCTGATGAAGGCGACTAAGAACACTTCAGTGGAGCCCCAGAGGGGTGGAAGAGTTATTTTGGTCATTTAGCTTGGACTTTCGGTTGGACCTTTACTAACCCTGGAAGGGTACTGAACTTTAGATTACTTGGCTGGAGGTGAGAGGCAGACAGCCTGCAGGAGATGTTGGAGATGAGGACCCTTTGCAGTATCATGCCCTAACACAAGGGGGTACTAAAGGTGGTGAGTACACTACCTTACAAACTCCTTCATACTTCAGTGGGAATTGATTAGGTCCTTAGATACTACACTAATATACATTATATAAAAGCTCTAGGCCCTGATCCAACACCAATGGAAGGTTTCCCAGATTTAAACAGAAGCTGTGAAATGGAACAGAAGTAGTGAAATATGACCACCAGGGTTAACTAAGATCTGAGGATTCTTAGAAAAGGTGTGAACAATAACTTCCTTGAAACTGCCTCCTTTTGCTCATGACCTATGGATAAGTACCAAATAAAAGACTTTACCATCTCACAGGGACGAGAGTTCATTGAAGGATATACAAATAGTCTCAGAAAAGAAAGGTCACATAACAAACAGACCAAAACATGAGTGGTAAACTAGCTGTAAATTTAGGCCAGATTCTGGTCTGTAACAGCTCATGCCAAGACTAAGTTCACTTAAGTAAATGTCCTTGCTCCAAATTCACGACAACATAACTGAGAGCAGAATTTGGCCCACAGTGAGGTACCTCACTAAACACAGTGTAAATGGTAACATACAGCTTCCCAAACAAAACACTTCTGTCCAGCTCTGCGTTTGATATTATCTTGAAGTGAGAACAGCTTACCTCATTATGGGAGATTGTGTACCTTTTCAAAGTACAGCCTGAGAAAAACATCAGGAAGGCACAATAATTTAAAATCAATCTATTCTCCAAAACTGATTCTTATTCCTGGATCTCAACTTTGGTTTTACAAGCAATTTAAGGGATACTGTCAACTTAATGGGTTTTATATATATCTATGCGAGGGCTGGTGATTAATCGTAGTTTACACGTGATTAACTCAAAAATGAATCGTGATTAAAAAAATTTAATCACGATTAATCGCAGTTTTAATTGCACTGTTAATAGAATACTGATTAAAATTTATTAAATATTTTGGATGTTTTTCTACGTTTTCAAATATATTGATTTCTATTACAACACAGAATACAAAAGTGTGCAGTGCTTACTTTACATTATTTTTATTACAAATATTTGCATAGTAAAAATGACAGACAAAAGAAACAGTATTTTTCAATTCACCACATACAAGTACTGTAGTGCAATCTCTTTATTGGGAAAGTGCAACTTACAAATGTAGATTTTTTTTATTTCATAACTGCACTCAAAACAAAACAATGCACAACTTTAGAGCCTACAAGTCCACTCAGTCTTACTTTTCCTTCAGCCAATCGCTAAAACAAACAAGGTTGTTTACATTTACAGGAGATAATGCTGCCCACTTCTTATTTACAATGTCACCAGAAAGTGAGAACAGGCGTTCACACGGGACTTGTGTAGCTGGCATTGCACGGTATTTACCTGCCAGATGTGCTAGACATTCGTATGCCCCTTCATGCTTCGGCCACCATTGCAGAGGACATACTTCCATGCTGATGATGCTCGTATACAAAAATGCGTTAATTAAATTTGTGACTGAACTCCTTGAGGTAGAATTGTATGTCTCTGGCTCTGTTTTACCTACATTCTGCCATACGTTTAATGTATTAGTAGTCTTTGATGATGACTCAACACATGTTCATTTTAAGAACACTTTAGCTGTGGATTTGACAAAATGCAAAGACGGTACCAATATGAGATTTCTAAAGATAGCAACAGCACTCGACTGAAGATTTAAGAATCTGAAGTGCCTTCCAAAATCTGAGAGGGATGAGGTGTGCAGCATGCTTTCAGAAGTCTTAAAAGAGCAACACTCTGATGTGGAAACTACAGAACCCAAACCACTAAAAAGAAAATCAACCTTCTGCTGGTGGCATCTGACTCAGATTAAGAAAATGAACATGTTATCAGCCCGCACTGCTCTGGATTGTTATCTAGCAGAACCCATCATCATCATGGATGCATGACCTCTAGAATGGTAGTTGTAGCATGAAGGGACATATGAATCTTTAGCGCATCTGACATGTAAATATCTTGCGACACCGGCTACAATGGTGTCATGAGAACACCTGTTCTCACTTTCAGGTGACATTGTGAACAAGAAGTGGGCAGCCTTATCTCCTGCAAATGTAAACATTTGAGCTCCTCTGAGCGATTGGCTGAACAAGAAGTAGGACTGAGTGGGCTTGTAGGCTCTAAAGTTTTATATTGTTTTATTTTTGAATGCAATTATTTTTGTACATAATTCTACCTTTGTAAGTTCAACTTTCATGATAGCGATTGCACCATAGTACCTGTATTAGGTGAATTAAAAATACTATTTCTTTTGTTTTTTACAGTGCAAATATTTGTAAAATGTGAGAAAATGTAGAAAATATCCAAAAATATTTAAATGATCTTCTATTATTGTTTAACAGTGTGATTAATGATGTGATTAATTTTTAAAATATCTTGACAGCCCTAATCTGTATCATCTATATCTACCTATGAGAGGTTTTATTTTCCCCTGTTGGCATTTTGTGTGGGTTTTTTCTAATACTGGAGCAAAAAGGGTCACAAAATCAACACTACAAAATGTCCACAGAGACGCTGCATCTCCTCTACCAATGTGTATATGAACTTTTTCCTTTTCCAAGTACCACCAGCAGCAATAGATTCTGCTGCTGCTTTCCCCTGCTTGCTCTGAGCCTCTAGCTACATGCTACTCAGACACAATTTGGAATGACAAAGTAAGCAATCAATTTTGGGTGCAAAATTAGTCCAATTAAAAAATAAATCCTTATTGCAGTTTGAATGTGCCATGTGTGACAGAGAATTTAGCTTCTTATTTAAGTATTTTTATAAGATACAGTAAAAAGAAAGGGGTTATAGGGTAGGTAAATCTTTTTTGGATTCACCATCATGTCAATAGTTCTGTAATGACTTGGCTGAGTTTGATAGAAAGATCGTAATCCACGCTCAGAGACTATCAGAATGGCGTCCCCCCAGAGCTCTGCAGCACGTCCACAGTGATACTATCTCTCGTCTGTCATTCACGCACAAGCAGGATCACATCAGGTTTCTCCTTCTTTAATGTGCATATGTATAAAATATATGACATGTTTCAATGATGGTGGCTATAATTAAGCAGCAGGTATGCTCTCCAATGGTCACGATTGCGTTTACTTTTTATAAAATATGGGATATTCCTATGCAAAAAAAGATTTGTATTACATCGATATATTCTCCACTACAGCCTTCTTTCCCTTTCAATGAAAATTGAGGGTTTATCAATATTTATACTAAGGGGGAAGACTAATTGCCCTTAAAGGATTAATAGGTGTTTTAATGAATGGTTAATCAATTGCTGTAGCACCCAACAGGCCAGTATTTTGCTTATTATCATGGCTTATAAACATAGTACCTTCTACTGATGATCTGATAACCAAATATAAATCTTCTACTCATGTTATAATGAACATTATACTAGCCCTTTATAAAACATTTTATAAATGGAATCTTAATATAAAATATGGCTGACTATTCTGTACCTTCCTTACTATCTTTCCTTCCACCATTTTTTGCTCTCCTGTGCTGGTGCTGCGCCAGGCTCCCGGCGGCTATGGCACACTCAGGACTAGGCTCCTCCTGGGCAATGCCCTGTGCAGAAAGATCTTGGGCTTTCTTGGGGCACCAGCTCAGCCAGAGGCAGTGAGGGAGGAAGGAGCCCACCAGCCAGCCTGCAGGTGTGCTGAGTGTTCCCGCCAGGGGTTGGTTCTCCACACAGCCTAGGGAGAGGGATGTTCCCCACCAGGGTTTATGGAGGAGCAGCGGAGCTGGGGCGGGGGGTGCAGGGGTAAGGTGAGGAGAGGAGCTGGGGAAGGAGGCAGCAAAGAGGGGAGCATGCAAAGGGCTGGTGGTTGGGCAGCAGAGGCGATGCATGGGGCGGTCAGGTGCTCCTCCACTATCAAGTTACGTGTTCTCCCTGCAAAAAATTACTCTTCTAGCATGGAGATGTTGAACAGGACCCTCGTTATCCTGCAAAGAGACAGTGGGTGAGTGAAATGAGGTGTGGGTGGGGTTTTTTACTATTGTGTCTGGGGGAGGAAGTGTAACAGCTGCCATTTTGGAAAGGTCAGACAAACAAAGGAGTATGGTAGCCGCCATCTTTAGAAAAGCACAACAAGCAAGGAGAAAAGATAAGGAGATTTAGATGTCTGAAAAAGGAAATAAATCCTCCAATACAAAAATCTGTTCCCCTGGCCATGAAAGAGAGTAACTCCCACTCCAGCAAAGTATGGAGGCTGATGGAGAAGCACCCATCATTAAGGCTGACTTGAATGACATGCTCGTAGAAATCAGAAAGATTAATAGGAGATGGGGGAAGAGTTCCAGGCTTTCATTAAAAGTATAAAAGGATTAATGGGAAAAATCAGATGTGGAAACAGAATTAAATGAGCATTACTAATCTAGATGACCTAATCCAAATAATTGGGGAGAAAAAGAATTAAATCTGGAGGATGTGGAATATAGAGAACATATGAATAACAGAAGCTTTAAAGGTATTCCAGAGGAGACTGAAGGAAGAAATCTGCTGGACACATTGGACGATATTTTCCATGACACACTAAGACTGGGCAATAAAGATCTCATTCATACAGAGAGGGCTCGCAGATCCCTTTTCTCCAAGCCCCCAGAAAGCTCCTGACCAATGGGTGTGATTGTCTATCTTCACTGCTATCAAGACAAGAATAAAATACAGAGGGCAATGAGGAAGAGAGGTGAAACACTGATGATTTTTAACCACACCATACAAATTTTCCTAAATCTGGCAATCTCAATCCTTAGCAAGCAAAGAGAGCAATGCCAGGTGACCTCTATTCCTAGAGAAAACAGTATAAAATACAAATGGGGTTCCCATTTAGACTGTGATTTAAATGTAATGACAGAGGTGTGTCTGTCTGAGATACAGAAGAAGGGAAGCTGGTACTTATGGACCTGGGAATAGGCAAATCCATTCAAGAATAATTTGAATGAGATCATAGGCATCAGTCCTACAGGTCACCAAGAAATCACTAGGTATCCATGAGATCTAAGAGAGCCTGAACATCTCAAGAAGATGCATAATCACAACAACAGGACAGACATGAGAGTAGAAGAAACAGTCCAGATCCAGAAGAACAAGATGAGTGTATAGGCTAAGATACTACAAGAAATAATGAATATAATCTATTAGGTTATAATGATAAAGGGATCTAGTTAAATGGAAGCTGAGATGTATAGCATCCAGATGATTTACTCTGTGTGGATACAGTATACTTATGGGTATAGCATAGTTTATTGTTATGATTTATATCAGTGTTACACAATTAGATCTATCCATGGGCCAATTTCAAAATTTTATGACAAGAGGTGGGCCATTAGCACAGAAGGCTGACCAAAAAAAAATCCAAACCCAAATCTTCAGCTACCAATAAATAAAGACCTTGATTGCAACATAAGTATTAGTACTTCTATCTTTTAACAAAGTTTATAAATCAAAGTTATTACCTTGTGTTTGTGGCAGTCTCTAATGGGAGAGGTAACACTCACAATCTCTGGCAAGCTTTGTGAAGAGTGGTTTGCAGAAGGTCAGGGCATGACACATGCACTGAAGATGCTCATCTGCCAGGTGATTGGAGTTTTGGTTTTTTATAACGTTCATGGTAGAAAACCCAGTTTTACAGACATATGTTGATCCGAACATCATTAAAAGATAGATGGCTATATTATGGCTATTCTGAAACTGGTCAGCATATTGAGTCCAGAAATCAGTGTTCCACATCTCTGAATTTTGCCTTCAAGACGTCTGAGCTCTGGAGCCTTACAATTTCTAATTGAAAGACACCTTCATTAACTGAGTCAAAAATATTCTTTGCTTCAGAAGGGCAAGGGCCATTGGTAGAAACAACAAATATTTCGCAAACAAAGAAAAGCAAATCCCTGGAATTCTAAAATTCTCAAATCACGTTTTAAAAGTTTTGATCAGAATGTTTAGGAATTCTTGCATAGTTTTTATCAAAGTTTCATCTGAAGCAACAACACACAATGTGGGAAAGTGTTACATTATTCCTGTTAAGTCTGTTTGTTTGAAAGATTTCAAGATTCCTCTGAAAGACGCATACTTTTTCAAACAGATCCTCAACTCTGCTTGAACAGCCTTGCAGCTGCAATTAGGGAATTCAAGTGACCAGTAATATTGCTCAGAGAAGCTACCTATAAGATAAATTCCAGGAACTCGCAAGTCTTGCTGGTCTTGTGGTTTGAAAAAAATTCTAGCATTTCTTTTTGAAGCATACTAAACCTCTCTAACACATGCCCCCTACTTAACCAGTGAGCATTGTGCTTCAACAAGTCACTGTATTTGGCTGAAATGTCTTGTAAAAGAGCTTTAAAAGACCATGTTGCAAGCTAGAGGTTGAGTCTAAGTACTTCACTAATCTCATTACAATACCCATTGTTTTTTTAAGTCCCCAGACAACTTACCCCACAGGATGGTCTGGTGAATGATGCAGTGAAGTGTGTATCACTGCTGTCATAAATATAAAGGGAAGGGTAAACACCTTTAAATTCCTCCTGGCCAGAGGAAAAACCTTTTCACCTGTAAAGGGTTAAGAAGCTAAGATAACCTCTGACCAAAATGACCAATGAGGAGACAAGATACTTTCAAAGCTGGGGGGGGGGAGGAGGAGAACAAAGGGTTCTCTCTGACTGTGTGATGCTTTTGCCAGGACCAGAGCACGAATGCAGGTCAGAACTCCTGTAAAAAGTCAGTAAGCAATCTAGTTAGATATGCGTTAGATTCTGTTTTGTTTAAATGGCTGATAAAATAAGTTGTGCTGAATGGAATGTATATTTCTGTTTTTGTGTCTTTTTGTAACTTAAGGTTTTGCCTAGAGGGATTCTCTATGTTTTGAATCTGATTACCCTGTGAGATATTTACCATCCTGATCTTACAGAGATGATTCTTTTACTTTTTCTTTAATTAAAATTCTTCTTTTAAGAACCTGATTGCTTTTTCATTGTTCTTAAGATCCAAGGGTTTGGGTCTGTGTTCACCTATGCAAACTGGTGAGGATTTTTATCAAGTCTTCCCCAGGAAAGGGGGTGTAGTGCTTGGGGGGGGGGGAAGATGTTTCCAAGTGGGCACTTCCCCTGTTCTTTGTGTAACACTTTGGTGGTGGCAGCGTTTAACCTAAGAATAAGCTTAGGGGGTCTTTCATGCAGGTCCCCACATCTGTACCCTAGGGTTCAGAGTGGGGAAGGAACAGCTGCTGCAAAGCCCTTCTCTTTCCCTGTCATGGAGGGACGACAATCAGTACAAAGCAAATTTACTTTCTGGAGAGCTAAACCATTCTCTCCCCCCACCACCACACAAAAAAGCCTGTTACCTTTTCAAAAATGATCGCTCCTGTGGTGTAGGTATTAGGCACAAAATTGGAGAAGTTTCACCTATGGTGGAAAATTTTAACAATAAATGAATTTAAAGATGGTATATTTTAATATTTCTGGATGTTCTAAAGATAGTTTGAGATTAGACAAGGCTTGATTCTTAAAGTGTGATTATATAGATATAAAAAGAAAGAAGAAACCCGCCCCTGCAGCAGAGAACGAACATGCCTGTGAAGAAAGTAAGGGGAGCCTAGGCTAAAAGGGACATGTGACAATGGTGGAATGTATGGGGAGTGAGGGGATAAGAGAACAAAAACAGATGTTAAATATTATGTTTTAATATTGTTTATTAATTTAAAAGTCAGGGCTCAGAATTTAAAAATCTATGGTAAATGAGACTCGGGATCAGGATACAACAATATAGGTGTTAAAGGAAAAGCAACATATGTGGGAGTTTTAAAATTACTCTGTGTGTGACGTGAGCTGTATCTTAAATGTCTTATTTAAAGAGGAGGTGCAAATGTAATAGAGACCTGACAACTTTCTAGTGGGGGTGGGAAGAAGCTGTCTGACTATTTTTAACGATGGGTAATATACTGGGTGAGAGCAGACTTAGTCCTCATGGGTGAGTTTATTAATGTCATGACTGGTAATGTTAAGGGGATGAACAATCCAACAAAAAAGAAAAGGATACTTTGTTCACTGAAAAAGGATTTTCCTAGTCTAATCTAGGTACAGGAAACACTTGAAGGAACATGATAATAAATATCTCAGTGCTGCTTGGACACAGCTGCCATATCTCTCTCCAGGGCAATCTAATAGAAGAGGGATGGCAATACTGTTTGCTAAACACTTCCTTTTTGTTGTTTCAGCAAAATTCATAGATACAGAGGGCAGATATATTTTAATTAAAGGATATTTTTGAAAGGTAAATTTTTCACCTTAGCTAGTGTATATGCTCCCAATCAAGGAGAATCTTATTTTTTTATCAGTTTTTTGGGGATTTAGGAGATTTTAGGGAAGGGAATATTATTCTTAGGGCGATTTTTAATGAGGTGTTTAATCCTATCTTGAATCAATGCAATATACACAGAGGGCATTTAGGAGGAGAAAGTGTAAATTTGGTGCATCATGTAGAAAATGAGGATCTGGTTGATGTCTGGTGGGAGATGAATCTAGATGTCAGGGACTATACATGTTGTTCTGCTACTCGTGGATCTTATTTCAGATTGACATGATTTTTGTTTCTATGACCATGGCTAATTTGGTCTAAAAAAGATAATCTGAATTATAACTTGGTCTGATCATGCCTCTGCATAGGTCAGAAAAAAAGATTCATACTCAGTGGAAAAACAAAGGGCCTGGCAGTTGAATAGAGCTTTGTTGTATGACTCCCTTAGAATTCAAGACCTGGAAGAAATTTTTTCAGAAATATACACAAGAAAATGAAGGAAGGGATCCATAAGTGTTTTCTGAGATGCTGGAAAGGTGGTAATGAGGAATATCTTTATAAATAAAGCATTGTACATGAAAAAGATGAGAGCTCTTGAAGGAAAGAGTTGTTTAACTAACTTTGTGTTTGGAAAGGTAGACGTTGATCTACAGGATCTAAAAGTGTATAAGAAAATAAATGAGATGAGAGGGAAGATTAACCTATTTAAAAACAGGTAAGATGTGCAGACACTTAGATAGATGTAAAAAATAGTATGAAAAGGGCAATAAGCCTGATAGGCTTTTAGCCATAAAGTTAAAAAAAGAAACAGGAAAATCAGCCATCCCTCTGATTAGAACTAAAAAGGGAGATTTAGTAAGTTGCTCCGTACAGATTTCTGAAACATTTGCTAACTTTTTCCATATTTTGTATGCTTTGAACCATCCAAATCCTGAACTTATAAATAGAATTTGAGAAGTGTGAAATTACCCTGGGGTGAAAGTAAGGCGGTACAGGCCAGAACGGCATACTGGTAAAAAGTGGCCACTGGTACCGGCCCTTACCGCTGACTTTAAAGCACGGCTGGGGCAGCACTTTAAGGACCCTGCTTTAACATTGTGGTATGCCGTTTTAACGTCGCTGCCCCTTGTGCGACCCCCATTGGCAGCCCTTCCGGGTCCCTACCTGCAGGGCTGCCGATGGGGGCTAAGGGGCGCAAAAGGGGCAACGACAGCCGGAGCCCCGGGCCCTTTAAATCGCTGCTGGAGCCCCAGCAGCGCAGGCCAGGTAGCGCAGATGGGCTGGTTGGGGGTTGCTGACCCCCAGCCCTGCCCCTTCCACCAGAGGCCCCGCCCCGGTAAGAGCTCAATTTTACTTTCACTTTCAGGCTTGAAAATAAACTATGATAAATCTGAACTTTAGGCATTAATATTCCTGAAAGGGTCAAAGCAAAGTGTTGTCAGCTACATACATTTAAACATGCAAATGAATCTTTAAAATAGGTAGGAATAAATATTGTGGAAAATTGTAAAAAATATAAAAAATGTACAGGCAGATTGAAGGGTAATGTGCAGTAAAATAATAGGACTCAGAGGAAACTTCTTGGCCTCAGTAAAGATGAATGTCCTCCCAAAATTGTTGTTTTTGTTTCAATGCATCCCTGTTTCTGTCCCTGACATGACATTAAAAACGTGGCAGGATGTTCTATTAACATTCATATGGAAACATAAAAGACAAAGGGTGAGTTTTAAAGTTCTGTATAAGCGTGGAAATTGGGGTGGGCTAGCTTTCCTTAATTTGGCTTATTATTATGCATCACAATTAAAAGACGTGATCAATTGGGTTATCAATAGATTATTCACACACTGGGTAAAACTCGAACAAGAGTGAAGGCCAGATATAGCTATTGCTAGTAATTGTTTGGGTAAAAAGAAACACGTTCAATAATAACTGGAAATGTATCCCTCGGAAATATCAAAGTGACTATTGGTTCTGAATAAGGGCTAAGATTACTCAATTTGGACAGCTGTTCCTGGGTCCTGATGTGAAATCATACCAAGAGATATGTAGTAATGTAAATTTTGTATAAAGATTCTGTAGTTTCAGTATTTACAAGTCAAACATTTTATTGTGAAGTTGGGATACAAAGTGGCTCTATCTAGAATTTTAACCATCTTTGAACAATTGACCCAGGACAAAGCTGGAACAAAAAGTTAAATTTCTAAGATATATACAATTTTGATTGAAAAAGCTGTTAAGAAACAACAATCCAGATGAAAAGTTGGGAGAGGACTTTTGACAAATAAATTGACCTGGATAAGTGTAAGGGAAACGGGAATATACATCTTCAATTTGTGTAGCTCATGAAGAATTTTTTATGAATTAACATATAGCTGGCATTTGACAGGCTAACATCTACATCCCAGCATTTGGCCTGAATAACTGGGGCAGGCACTAGACAAATGCACAGGTCCAGAATTGTTCTCCATCCCATCTGTGGGTATGTCTACACTACAAAATTAGGTCGATTTTATAGAAGTCGATTTTTAGAAACCAATTTTATACAGTCGATTGTGTATGTCCACACTAAGCACATTAAGTTGGTAGAGTGCATCCTCACTACTGTGGTGAGCATTAACTTACAGAGTGGTGCACTGTGGGTAGCTATCCCACAGTTCCCGCAGTCTTCGCTGCCCATTGGAATTCTGGGTTAAGCTCCCAATACCTGATGGGGCAAAAACATTGTCATGGGTGGTTTTGGGTACATGTCATCAGGCCCCCCTCCCTTCCTTCCTCTGTGAAAGCAACAGCAGACAATCGGTTTGCACCTTTTTTCCTGGGTTACCTATGCAGATGCCATACCATGGCAAGCATGGAGCCCACTCAGCTCACCGTC
Organism: Natator depressus; assembly: GCF_965152275.1. Taxonomy (NCBI): domain Eukaryota; kingdom Metazoa; phylum Chordata; order Testudines; family Cheloniidae; genus Natator; species Natator depressus. The sequence continues at coordinate 197,473,340 of NC_134235.1, read as the reverse complement.
ACTGTACATCTCCTGGGTGCTGCTGGCAGATGCGGTACTGCATTGCTACACAGCAGCAGCTCCTTGCCTTCGCGGCAGATGGTGGAGTAGGACTGATAGCCATCATAAGTGTCCTGGGTGTTCCTGGCAGACCTCTGTGAGGTTGATCGGGGTGCCTGGACAGACATGGCTATTCTCCTCTTAGAGCACCGAATGGGAGCCAGAGACTCAAGGTCATTCTCTTCTTTAAGTTTCATCTCTTGGAGATTCAGTCCTGCCTGGAATATCATGCGAGCTGGAGGCTTCTGCCTCAGGCTGCTCTCCCAGCCAGTGGCACCGTGTGGTCGCACCTACCCCAGCCTACCCCTTGCTCCCATGGCTCATGAAGCCTGGACAGCAGTAAGGAGCAGTTCAACTATAGGCTGGGCAAGTGCAGAATGGTGGTAGAATGCGCCTTTGGATGTTTAAAAGCTCGCTGGCGCTGTTTGCTGACTAGGTCAGACCTTAGCGCAACCAACATTCACATTGTTATTCCTGCTTGCTGTGTGCTCCATAATATCTGTGAGAGTAAGGAGGAGATGTTTATGATGGGGTGAGAGGTTGAGGCAAATCGCCTGGCGTCCGATTTTGAGCAGCCAGACAGCAGGGTGACTAGAAGAGCACAACAAAGTGCGCTGCGCATCAGAGAAGCTTTGAAAACCAGTTTTATGACTGGCCAGGCTTCGGCGTGACAGTTGTATGTGTTCCTCCTAGCTGCAAACCCACCCCCTTTGTTGATTTTAATTCCCAGTAAGTCAGCCACCCTCCCTCTTCGAAATAAATTAACTATTGTTTTGAAACCATGCATTCTTTCTTTATTAATTTTTTTAAAAAGTGAGTTAACGGACAAGATAGTCCAGGTGGGGTGGGGGAGGAGGGAAAGACAAGGCCACATTGCTTATTGTAGTCACACTAAAAATCAAACTGTTTGAATGACAGCCTTCTGTTGCTTGGGCCATCCTCTGGAGTGGAGTGGCTGAGTGCCCAGAGCCTCCCCCCCCCACCTCCCGCCACATTCTTGGGTGTCTGGATGAGGAGGCTATGGAACATGGGGAGGAGGTTAGGCAGTCATACAGTGGATGCAGCAGGGGTTTGTGCTCTTGTTGGCTTTCCTGCAGCTCCAACAGACACTTCATCATGTCCATTTGCTCCCCCATTAGCCTCAGCATCACGTCCTGCCTCCACTCTTCACGCTCACTTAATTCTTCCCTGGCCTCTGCCACTGAATGCCTCCATGAATTAAGCTGTGCCCTATCAGTGCGGGAGGACTGCATGAGCTCAGAAAACATATCGTCATGGTTTTTTTCGCTCTACAATTCTGGGGGGACTGCATGGTCACCAGTGCTGCTGAGTTCGCTACACTGACCAAACAGGAAATGAAATTCAAAAGTTCCCGGGGCTTTTCCTGTGTACGTGGCTAGTGCATCGGAGTTCACAGTTCTGTCCAGATCGGTCACAATGGAGTACTCTGGGATAGCTGCTGGAGGCCAATACAGTCGATTTGCGTCCGCACTACCCCAAATTCGACCCAGCAAGGTCAATTTTAGCACTACTCCCCTCATTGGAAAGAAGTACAGAAGTCAATTTTAAGAGCCATTTAGGTTGACAGAACTGGGTTGGTTGTGTGACGCAGTCATTTTTAAATTGACCTAACACTGCTAAATTCGACCTAACCCTGTAGTGTAGACCAGGGCTCAGTCATAAAGCACTAGAGAGCCTATGTGGGCCACTTGCATGTCCCTCTCACTGTTTTTTGGTGGTGATGGAAGGGTCCATCCAGATGTGGAACCCTAGGTCCTGTACTCACCGTCCCATTGGTGTGTTTATTCCCTATTCCTTCCCACCCTCTTTGGGTTAGCATTGAGGTGTTTGCAGGACTTCCCTATCACATAATAGAAGATGCCACACACAATCAACACATCCAGCCACTCCTTGAGCAGAACGACACTAGTTCTACACTATGGGATCCTCCTCAACCATGGAACAAAGGGCCCAGTCTGACCCACCCAGCTCTCATTTACTTTATTGGGAACCTTACTCATGCATCCAACGGCAGAATTTGTCCTTTAGACAGTCTTTGCTTAGCTATTATTTGACTACTTGAAAATTGCCTTGTATTTTGGCTAACTAACTTTACTGTATAGATTTTTTTTTAAATAAAAAGAACCTCAGTTAAACTAACCTATTAAGCTATCTGATGCCCCAAGAGAATAGTAAAAGAAAAGAAATTCATAAAGTGGTGAACATGAAAATGGTAAGACAAATGCTCCGCACTCCCAGGTCCTAATTCATTAATGATTTGCATGAATAATGCATGCAAAACTTGAACTGGCTTCTATCAGGAAAAATTGCTTAAAAGTACATGTAGTTAGGGAAGCAGGCACTATTGCCATTTTTAAATCATGTTTTTTTCTCCTGTCTGTTTCTCTCTCCATTAGGCATCAGTGATGCAGGCAAGCAAAGTCATAATGCCCCATTGTATTGTGATTAATAAGAGAACTTACAAAGGGGAGCCAAAAGTAGTATTCCAGTTAACTCATTTGGTTCTTGCTCTATGGTATCTCTAAGAGTAGGTCTATACTTATGGCGGTGAGTAGAGTACTGACGCTGCATGCCCCACTGGCATGGGTATAAATAACGTTGTAGACAGTGAGGTACTCCTTAGGAGAGTAGAGTTCCCTATATGCCTGAACATTAGGGTATATACCCTACATGGCTCTTTCCATGCCCAATCAGGGTCTTCCAAGTCTGCACGGCAGTTTTTAGCCGCGTAGTTTCCTGCTGTCTCCCTGTCATAGGGAAAGGCTCTGGCAGTCAGGAGGCAGCAGAGAGAGTTTCTGAGTATTTTGAGTAATTTTGAGTATTCTAACTATTTTGAGTAATTTTGTATCGTCTGCAAATTTTGCCACCTCACTGTTCATCCCTTTTTCCAGATCATTTATGAATATGTTGAACAGCAGTGGTCCCAGTACATTTCCCTGGGAGACCTTTTCATTTACCTCTGTCTTTTGTGAAAACTGATAATTTATTCCTATCCTTTTGTTTCCTATGTTTTAACCAGTTACTGATCCATGAGAGGACCTTCCCTCTTAGCCCCGCTTACTTTGCTTAAAAGACTTTTCTGTGGGACCTTGTCAAAAGCTTTCTTAAAGTCCAAGTACACTGTCAACTGGATCGTCCTTGTCCACGTGCTTGTTGACTCCCTTAAACAATTCTAATAGATTGGTGAGGCATGATTTCCCTTACAAAAGCCATGTTGACTTTTTCCCAACAAATCGTGTTCATCTGAGAGTCTGATTATTCTGTTTTTGATATAGTTTTAACCAGTTTGGCTGGTACTTAAGTTAGGCTTACTGGCCTGTAATTGCTGAGATTTCCTTTGGAGCCTTTTTTAAAAATAGGTGTTACATTAGCTGCCTTCAGTCATCTGGTACAGAGGCTGTTTTAAGAGACAGGTTACATACTAGTTAGTTATTCTGCAATTTCTTATGTGAGTTCCTTCAGAACTCTTGAGTGAATATCATCTGGTCCTGATGACAACTTCTTCTTTAGTTTATCAATTTGTTCCAAACCTCCTCTGTAGACACTTCCATCTGGGGCAATGCTTCAGATATCTCACCTAAAAATAATGGCTCAAGTATGGGGATCTCCATCTTATCCTCTACAGTGAAGACCAATACAAAAAATTCATTTAGTTTCTCCACAATGGCCTTATCTTCCTTTAGTATTCTGTTAGCACCTTGATTGTACAGTGGCCCCAATGACTGTTTGGCAAGCTCCCTACTTCAGATGTACCTTTTTTATTATTTTATTTGAAAGGATGTCTTTTTGTCTCTAACTGCTTCTTTTACTCTGCTGTTTAACCATTGTGGCATTTTTTGGTTCTTTTTCTATGTATTATTTGGGGTATACATTTAGTTTGAGCCTCTATTATGGGGTTTTTTTAAAGTTTCCGTGCAATTTGCAAACTTTTCACTCTTGTGACTGTTCCTTTTAATCTGTTTAACTAGCTTCCTTATTTTTGTGTAGTTCCCCTTGTTTAAGTTTCTTTGTCTTTTCCTCCTACAAGGATGTTAAATTTAATTATATTATGGTTGCTATTGCTGAGCAGTTCAGCTATATTCACCTCTTGGGCCAGATCCTGTGCTCCACTAAGAACTAAGTCAAGAATTGCTTCTTGCCTTGTGGAGTCCAAGACAAGCTGCTCCAAGAAGCAGTCTTGATGGTGTCTAGAAATGTTATCTCTGCATCCCTCCCTGAGGCCACGTATACCCAGTCAATATGAGGATAGTTGAAATCCCCCATTATTATTGCATTTTCTGCCTTTGTAGCCTCTCTAATCTCTCTGAGCGTTTCACCATCACTGTCACCATCCTGGTCAGGTGGTCGATAGTATATTCCTACTGCTGTGCTCTTATTGTTCAAGCACAGAATTTGTGTCCATTGAGATTCTGTGGTATAGTTCAATTCATTTAAGATTTTTACATCATGGTTTTAAGACACAGGCCCACGTCAGAGCTGCACCAACCCAGGAGCTCCCCAGAGTTTGAGGGAGTGTGCACATACTACCACACTTTAGGAGGATAAAACATCTCTCCTCCCTGCTGCCAACCTGTTCCACTGGTATTATGACTTTTTAAACTGGTTTGCACTACATAGTGTACTAGGAGGCAGCAGTCCTATGCTGCAGCTGTGCCTGGCCGTAGGGATGGGTGCCAAACCACAGAACCCTATTTATTCCTTCTCCCTGCTTGCTCACACTCACAAGGGCTGAAAAAAAATAGTCCCATGTCATTGACACCAGACTTGGCCATTAATATACAATAATTTAAAATAGGGGTTTGCCAGCAAATGGGCTTTGCAGTTTGAATATCCATTATAAGCCAATAATTGTCAAGCTGTAGTCCATCACTTGTTGTCAGAGCTCTTCCTTGTGGTCTGCAGAATTAGACACTTTGAAACCCAAGAAATGGAGGACTGAGGTGTTGCCCATTGTGGTAGAGTCCATAAGGTTTTTCCTTCTGATTAGGGCCATACCAAATTCGTGGCCATGAAAAACATGTCCTGGACCGTGAAATCTGGTCTCCCCCCAGTGAAATCTGGTCTTTTGGGTGCTTTAACCCTATACTATACAGATTTCATGGAGGAGACCAGTGTTTCTCAAATTGGAGGTCCTGACCCAAAAGGGAATTACAGGGGGGTCACAAGGTTATTTTAAGGGGGTTGCGGTATTGCCATCCTTACTGCTGCACTGCCTTCAGAGCCAAGCACCCGGCCAGCAGTGGCTGTTAACCGGGCACCCAGCTCTGAAGGCAGCATCCCGCCAGCAACAGCACAGAAGTAAGGATGGCAATATCATACAATGCCACCCTTAGTTCTGCGCTGCTGCCTTCAGAGCTGGGCAGCTGGAGATGGCAGCTGCTGACTGAGGGCCCAGCTCTGCAGGCAGCAGTGCAGAAGTAAGGGTGACAATAGCATACCATACCATCCTTCCTTCTGCGCTGCTGCTGGTGGTGGCTCTGCCTTCAGAGCTGGGCTCCCGGCCAGCAGCTGCCACTCTCCAGCTGCCCAGCTCTGCCTGCAGTGCCGCTGCCAGCAGCAGCGCAGAAGTAAGGGTAGGAGTACCACAACCCCCCTCAATAACCTTGTGACCCCCCCAACTCCTTTTTGGGTCAGGACTTCTACAATTACAACACTATAAAATTTCAGATTTAAATAGCTGAAATCATTAAATTTATGATTTTTTATATCCTATGACTCTGAAATTGACCAAAATGGACCATGAATTTGGTAGGGCCCTACTTATGATAAAGTGGCCCATTGACTAAAAAGAGTTGCATAACTTCTTTTTATGGGCCCTGTGCTGTAGGCACTTACGCACTTGAGTAAGTTTACTCACATAAGTGATTCTGCTGAAGACAGCGGGGTTACTCCCAAGAGTAACTTACCTAATCATTTAAATGTTTGTAGGATTAGACCCTAAAAATTTTATGTATCTTCTCCCTCTGCTCCCACTGTCATTTCTAAGTTGTGAAATAAATCATTTTCCTAGTGATTAAAAGGGATGGTTGTATGCACTTGCTGTTTTTCTGGTTTCTGACTTTGTGGCTGCTACATCAATGTGACAGTATGTGACCTAAATAAAAAATTATTAAATAATCATTGGAATATACTTGATATAGGCAAGTACGGTTATTTTTAAGATAATTAGTTTTATTTACCTATGCTTTTAGATTTCTCATGTGTGTGCACACACTGAATGGGTCCTCTCTTTGTTCCTTTTTGTACTCCACCCTGCATTTTGTTCTATATAAATAAGGGTTCTTCTTTCGGTCTCTAAAGCAGCCTCTTATGAGTTTATTTGGTTGAAGTGTATGTCTAGACTACTATTATATATTGAAATGCTGCTCATGTGATTATTTACATCAAACATAAATCTTCAGGATTTTTCTGTGTACTATGAATGAAAAATACTGTACAAAGGCTGGGTATTAATCTTCTCTCACACACATGCGCATGTGTACACACACACGCACGCATGACAGCTTCTGTAATAATTACCCATGACTAGACCAGGAACATGATGCCATGCAAGGGACTCTGGGGGATCCTCGTGAGAAGAGAAGGTTCTTGTTCGGGAAACTTCAGGGATTTCTAAGTAACACATCCAGTTGGTGGATAATGTTTAATTAGCAGAGGAAGTGAAAGCAGTGTTATAAAGAGACATTATGGCTGTAACCACCACGTGAGGTCAATATTGAATCAGTGGTATAACTTTTATCTCTCACTTGATGAATAAACATTTCATTTTACAGTTCAGATTTTTAAGAGTCACACTTCATTTAGGGAATAAGAATATTATAAACAAATAAAGTGTTCTGTACCATATCCACTGCTATGCACTGGCTGCTTTGCCCTACTCTGATGATGCAATGTATGGCTCAGTCAGCCATATAAGCTGAGCTTATGGTTCTTTTACATTGCGAGAGCAGCATAAAGCCACTGGAGCATGCCAATGAATCTGTCTTCTGATTTATGAATAGGGGAGATTTTCAAAGGTACAAAAGGGAATTTAGGCACCCAAAAGCCATTAACTTTCAGTGGGAGTAACAAATGTGGAAGACATTTGGGGCTTGATCAGGCATACACTTTTTCCACTGTCAACTTTGGCAGAAAGGATGCAGGATCATGCCTTTACTTTATATTTGGCAGCTTATTAGCAGGCAGTGCCACAGGCCTAATATTAAGATTTACCATTCTTACCAAATCTTATGTTTCTTGTGACATAATTTTCAGTCTTAATACATATGATTCTGTAGATGACCATGTATAAAAGAAACAGTGTAGGGGGCAGCATGAAGAGATGAAAAATGAATGATCGCTTCTGTCACAGGTGAAGAGGTGGAGTGAAAACTAAACTGGAAAACATCCTTTCTAAGTGCTATTTTTTAGGTTTTTTATCACACAGGAAGGGGCATCTGAACAGATTTTCAGCCCAAAAATGGAGCTTTTTTTGGACCGTTAATCTGTCACAGTACATGGGGAGATGAGAAATCCTTTCAATTTTAAACACAGGATAAAAATAAAAGGAGTACTTTTAAGGGTCTGAGTATTTCAATAGGGTTTATTATGCTGCTTTTTATTCCAAGACCGGCCATGTAGAAAGGAAGTTTTCTGTGCATTTTTTGTAATTTTTTGAAAACTGGGTAGTAACCAACTCTGTATTTTAAAAATTATGAAGCAAATTACTTTGTTCTAAGGAGTGATTTGCAGACCTGGTACAATAGGAAATGATCAGGAGTTGCAATACTTCATTAAAAAAATATACAGAGATTTCAAAAACACAATCAGTGAACAAGGAAGCTGAGAAGGAAATCAGGATTGACTCCTTCAGTGGTTGCATATGCAAGTTCACGGGGGAAAAAAAGGAGATTTCAGAAACTTCCCTCATCCAGTATATATGTTACAAGTGATGGTTTAAATGGACCAACAGCCTCATTAACTTAGCTCTTCTTTTTTCACAAGCAGATCCTTTTCATTGTCATCACTAACTTCTACTCTAGAATGGGAATTTTCTGTCTCATTTCTGTAGTATTTTTCCCAAATGTGTTCTACATTCCTTTTCCCTCCTCCTAGTGATCACTGGGACTTCTGCTGCTAGTACTCCTACTGATACAGTCTCTAACAAATAATGGAATCATCAGGCTCTGACTGGAGTCAAGTGCTGTGGGAAAGCTACACAAATATGCAAACTTTGTAATTCTAACTGCCACACCAAGCTATAGAGCCTGACTCTGATAATGAAGCACTGAAAGAGATGCTAGAATTGGAGAGGGATGAAGATTCTGGAAAGAAAAAGAGTAGAACAAACCTAAAATAAGTTTTGAAAAAATTCCACAGAAATCACAAGTGCTCTCACACTAGAGCAGCAGTTGGGCCCTGATTCAGCAAAGTACTGAAGCACATGCTAAAATGCATGCCTGTTTAGCAAAGCACTTAATCACATGCTGAGTGTTCAGCCAAATGAAGTAAAACAGACTTAAATGAATGCTTAAAATGAAACGTGTTTATGTATTTTGCTGAATCGGAGCCTTTGGCTGTGTCTACACTACAGAGCTTGCAGCGGTACAGCTGTGCCACTGCAACTGCGCCACGGTAAGGTCTCCTGTGCAGCTGCTCTATGCCGACGGGAGATTATGCCTACGTCAGCATAATTAAACCACCCCCAATGAGCGGCCCTCCAAACCGCTGCTTTTGTTGGTGAAACTTATGTTGGTCAGGGGTGTGTTTTTCCACACCCCTGATTGACAGAAGTTTTATCGAGAGAAATGCTAGTGTAGACAAAGCCTTAGTGATGACAAGGAAAAAGAACTACATGTGAAGGTGAACACCGAGGTTAGTGGTGCTGTTGGTGTGTTCAAAAGTTCATATGCATCAGTCTTGCCTTGCAACATATCTCACTGTTATAACCTTGGCTTTGCTGAGAAGAGACTGCCATTTGGGCTAAATTATGTTGTGGATTATTTTATGTGAAAAAGTGTTCACTAAGGAATGGATGATAGTACCAAACTGTGACCAGAATGGGGTTTGAACTCTGACAACAAAGGTTTGCTACCAAATCTTAGGTTCACATTAGGAAACACATATGGTCTGACTTTCAGAGGTGCTGACTACCAGGAGCTCCTATTGATGTTTGTACAGCTGCTCATCTCCCTTAAAAGTCAGGATAATACAATTGAACAGTTTACAATCCAGTCACCTGGTCCTACAAACATTTTACTCAGTTACATTACTCATATGTAACTTTGTTCAGATCTGCTTAATAATCCATACGTTTGGAGTCTAAATGGTGGCCATAACTGATATGTGAACATGCCACAAAGGCAAAAGGGCAAGGATGGGTATGGGGTACAGAGGTATAATTACCTGGCTATTCAGTGGGTGCAACAGCTTTCTGTTTTTTTTTTTTTTTTTTTTTTTAGCTGAAGTATAAATACACTCCTTTTTGGTTGGCTCTGTTGCATGAGTTAAATGTAACATTCTTCAGTAAGAGGACGGGGAGGTTGGCTCACTCCACATTGTCTCATTAATGGTCTCATTCTGCATATTATGCTTCACATCAGTTCTGTAGATATCAAGGCTTCCTAACTTCTCCTGGGCAGACTTCAAGATGCGCAGCTTTTGGGTATTAATTTCTGGCTGTACATTCTCAACTGTACATTCTGCATTGATTTTAATTAGACTTTCTTGACAGACAGATTCTTCCTATACTCCCACAATTCCTTTTCTCAATTGTGGTGGTACTGTTGTTCTTGACATTTTGTAGAATATGGGGCAAACTCTGCTCTCCTTTACTCCAGCATCAATCCAAGGTAATTCCACTGACTTCAGTGGAGATACTCTTAACTTGCTACGTTATAAGTGAGACCTGAATTTGCTTATATAATTGACAGTTGCATATATCTGAAGGGGGGTGGGTGGGAGGAATCACAGACATTTCCAAAAACAATGTTTGATCCTTGTCCTTAATGGATTTTTTGTCCATTAAAGAATGCATCAAGTGATGACTATGTGATAGGGAAAGTACAATTCTAAAGACATGGAAACGAGAATGGGACATTCGTAACAATCACACTTGCTGACAAGCATATATTGTCATTGTGGAAATCTAATTAGTTACGGCGGGGGTTGGTTTTCTTTTTCATCTTTTGTTTTTTATTACACCTCAACAGGGGGAATTCTAACTTTACATTTCCAACATTTTTTCTTTTTTTAAACAAAAAGTAGTTGATGGAATTTTGATGAAGTGGTGATTAATCCCAGACACTGTTGCCTTTTGTCAGTGATCAGTTGCAATTTATTTTCTGAAAACGAAAAGGGAGAAAAAATCTGTATTTTCCTATGTCTGAAGCCATGAGTTATAATGAATTGGTTTTCATTTGAGCAAAGGCATTTTCCTTTTTATAGGAAAGTGGGTCTTGCTTCCCTTTCCTCTGAAATGGGGATATTTTGAGGTATACAACACTTACATGTATTCTTATTTGTATCAAACTCTAAAATGTCAGTAGTTCAGCTCTCGCAGGTTAAAGTGACACCAGCTGTTGTTTAATGGGCTCTCACTTTTATTCTACAGAAAAATGCAAAGGAAGAGGAAGAGCAGGTTCACATTTTGATTCAGCTCGGAGACGGAGTAGAGCTGTCCTTTATCATATCTCCGGACACCTGCAAAGAAGAGAAAAGAACAAATTAAAAATTAATAATGTAGGTGTAATGCATATGTTTCATTTTCCCTCCTCTTTTTGGCACATATGTTCCCTTGCTGCTGAAAGAGCAGCAGATGCATTCACTAGCTTTACTAATTATTTTTCGTTTTCTTTGACATACATATTTGCAGTTTCTTTTAACGAATACACTGAAAAAGATCAGCACATACATAAGAGAAATCCCTAATCACAGTGTTGTCATAGCAAGAAGATTAAAGTATATGCCAGTGCAGTGCAGAGCAGCAGGTAGATAGCTTTGGCTGTGGTATTTCATTTGCAGTTTATGAACCAGGACAGGGTGTTTAGTCAGATTATAAGTACAGATATTTTTATCAAAGGAAAAGGCCTTATGAAATTTCTCAAAACTTAATTTTAGCTTCCAGTTTTCCCTATATAATTGCTTTTAATACCTTTTGCTAGACGATCCATGAATAGATTAAAGTAATAAAAACCTACATGTTACAAGAAATCGAGAAGGCGATTTCTCTGAGAAAACATTTGATTTGAATGTATCAAACTTGGTGCAGTACATAACCTGATGTGCTTGTAATTTAATTGCAGTAGAACTTTCTCTGTATTAAGAAAATCCTGGTGTTTATCTCAAAGTAACAGTAACTGACAAGTAAGTTAATAGAATACTCTGTGGATGTTGTATTTTTTTTAACTTTGTCAGTTTTGTTCAGCATCAGCCTTCTATTGTTATACTCCTGACTCCCCCTCCCAGAAGGCACAAAATAAAATAACTAAGTTCTGGGGAAAGCCCTTAGGCTTTTTTTAATATAAATTTTAACCAGTAAATAAAATAGCTAATTGTTACCATGATGCCCTAAATATCTACAATCTCCTTCCTATCAGTCAATCCCAAAGCATGTCTATATGCTGCACTGTGACAGCCGTTTGCCAAAGTGGTACTCAGAACCTCAAGAGCCAGATCCTCAGCTGCAGTAGACCAGCATCACACCATTGACACTGATGCTTATTTACTCCAGCTGAGGCTTTGGACCCAAGTCTCCGACACCTTTTGAACTTTAACCCCATATGAGGGACTCCTTTGTTTCCCCACCTCCAAACAGGTGAGTATTTAGAATCTTAGAGAGAATAGTCTTTCTGGGAATCTTAAAGCAATAGTACTAGTTATGCTTGTCCCACAACACTCCATGATGCCATATCAGCGCATTTAGTCTCTGCTGCCATTAAGCAGGACTCGTGGGCTCGGTCTCTGCCTCCTCAGCCCAGTGAATAAGACTGACTGCCAATTAAACCTTTGTTTAAACCCTTAAACCAATGTACATGATCCTAAGGGTATGTCTACACTATAAAATTAGGTCGAATTTATAGAAGGCGATATTTTAGAAGGCGATTTTATACAGTCGATTCTGTGTGTCCCCACACTAATGCACTAAGCGCATTAAGTCAGTGGCGTGCATCCACAGTACTGAGGCTAGCGTTCCACTGTGGGTAGCTGTCCCAAGTTCCCGCAGTCTCTGCCACCCATTGGAATTCTGGGTTAAGCTCCTAATGCCTGATAGGGCAAAAACATTGTCGCTGGTGGTTTTGGGTACACGTCATCGGTCGCCCCTCCCTCTGTGAAAGCAACGGCAGACAATCGTTTAGCGCCTTTTTTCCGTGCAGGCACCGTACTGCTTTCAGCAGACTGTACAGTAGGACTGCTAACCGTCGTCATCAAACCACCGCTTCCACTGCCACACCGCTTCCACTGCCACTGCTCTTCCGATGCTATGAATCCACCTCGCAGGTCCTCTATATGACTGTTGTCATCCACCGCTTACTCTGCCACTCTGCTCTCCTGGTGGTCTTGCAGGGCCGCTTCCGCTGCAACTCTGCTCAGCTGCTCTTGTCTCGCCATACCACGGCAAGCGTGCAGCCTGCTCAGCTGTTGTGTCCTAGCAGCAGACTGGTCAACCAAACACCGCTTCCTCTGGCACCCTGCTCTCCTGCAGACGCCATACCACAGCAAGCATGGAGCCCGCTCAGATCACTGTGGCAGTTATGAGCATTGTAAACACCTCGTGCGTTATCATGCAGTATATGCAGAACCTGCAAAAGCAGGAGAGGAGGCAATGGCAGCACGGTGACAAGAGTGATGAGGACATGGACACAGACTTCTCTCAAAGCACGGGCTCCGGCAATTTGGCCATCCTGGTGGCAATGGGGCAGGCTTCTGCAGTGGGATGCTGATTCTGGGCCGGGAAACAAAGACAGACTGGTGGGACCGCATAATGTTGCAGGTCTGGGATGATTCCCAGTGGCTGTGAAACTTTCGCATGCATAAGGGCACTTTCATGGAACTCTGTGACTTGCTTTGCCCTGTCCTGAAGCACAAGAATACCAAGATCAGAGCAGCCCTCACAGTTCACCAGCGAGTGGCAATAGCCCTCTGGAAGCTTGCAACACCAGACAGCTACCAGTCAGTCAGGAATCAATTTGGAGTGGGCAAATCTACTGTGGGGGCTGCTGTGATCCAAGTAACCAACGCAATCACTGAGCTGCTGCTATCAAGGGTAGTGACTCTGGGAAATGTGCAGGTCATAGTGGATGGCTTTGCTGCAATGGGATTCCCTAACTGTGGTGGGGCGATAGACGGAACGCATGTCCCTATCTTGGGACCGGACCACCAAGGCAGCCAGTACATAAACCGCAAAGGGTACTTTTCAGTGGCGCTGCAAGCACTGGTGGATCACAAGGGACGTTTCACCAACATCCATGTACAATGGCCGGAAAGGTACATGACGTTCGCATCTTCAGGAACTCTGGTCTGTTTGAACAGCTGCAGCAAGGGACTTACTTTCCAGACCAGAAAATAACTGTTGGGGATGTTGAAATGCCTATAGTTATCCTTGGGGACCCAGCCTACCACTTAATGCCATGGCTCATGAAGCCATACACAGGCACCCTGGACAGTAGTCAGGCGCTGTTCAACTATAGGCTGAGCAAGTGCAGAATGGTGGTAGAATGTGCATTTGGACGTTTAAAAGCACGCTGGCGCAGTTTACTGACTCGGTTAGACCTCAGCGAAACCAATATTTCCATTGTTGTTACTGCTTGCTGTGTGCTCCACAAGATCTGTGAGAGTAAGGGGGAGACATTTATGGCAGGGTGGGAAGTTGAGGCAAATCGCCTGGCCGCTGATTACGCGCAGCCAGACACCAGGGCGGTTAGAAGAGCACAGCAGGGTGCGCTGCACATCAGAGAAGCTTTGAAAACCAGTTTCATGGCTGACCAGGCTGTGGTGTGACAGTTCTGTTTGTTTCTCCTTGATGAAAACCCGCCCCCTTGGTTGACTCTACTTCCCTGTAAGCCAACTGCCCTCCCCTCTCCCCTTCGATCACAGCTTGCAGAGGCAATAAAGTCATTGTTGTTTCAAATTCATGCATTCTTTATTAATTCGTCACACAAATAGGGGGATAAATGCCAAGGTAGCCCGAGAAGGGTGGGGTGGTGGATGAGGGGAGGAGGGAAGGGCAAGGCCACACTGCACTTCAAAACTTATTCAATACCAGCCTTCTGTTGCTTGGGCATTCCTCTGGGGTGGAGTGGTTGGGTACCCAGAGCTGCCCCCCACCCCCGCATTCTTGGGCATGTGGGTGAGGAGGCTATGGCACTTGGGGAGGAGGGAAGTAGGTTACACAGGGGCTGCAGTGTCAGTCTGTGCTTTTCCTGCACCTCAACTATATGCCGGAGCATATCAGTTTGATCCTCCAGTAGCCTCAGCATTGAATCCCGCCTCCTTTCATCACGCTGCTGCCACCTCTCCTGTTGCTCCAGCCATCTATCCTCCCGTGTGTCCCTCCTGTCCTTGTGTTCATTTTGTGGTTTCCTGGACTCTGCCATTGTCTGCCTCCACGCATTCCGTTGGGCTCTTTCAGTTTGGGTGGACTGCATGAGCTCAGAGAACATTTCATCACAAGTGCTTTTTTTTTTTGCCTTCTTATCTGCGCTAGCCTCTGGATTGGAGTTGCTAGTCACAGCATTGAAATGTTTGCTGCTGCGGGAGGGAAAAAAGGGAGCTTAAAATTGAAGAAGACACATTGCCCATTTAAAAGGAGGGCTGATGTTTTCAGGTTATCGTGCAGCACAAACCCAGCTAACCCCCCCACACACCCAATTCTCTGGGATGATCGCTTCACCCGTCCCCACACCGCGTGGCTAACAGCGGGGATGATTTCTTTTCAACCACAGGCAAACAGCCCAGCAGGAATGGCCACCTCTGATGTCCCCTTAATAAAATTCCCCTGTTTCAACCAGGTGCCCATGAATGATATCACTCTCTTGAGGATAACGGAGAGAGATAAAGAACGAATGTTGCTTGAATGCCAGCAAACACTGGGACCACATGCTGCCATGCTTTCTTATGCAATGATTCCAGACTATGTGCTACTGGCCTGCCGTGGTAAAGCGCCCTACCATGGAGGACACAATAAATTTTGCAAAGGCTTTGGGAGTACCTCCAGGACAGCTTCATTGAGATGTCCCTGGAGGATTTCCGCCCCATCCCCAGACACGTTAACAGACTTTTCCAGTAGCTATACTGGCCACGAATGCATCCCAAGTCGTCAGGGCAAATTAATCATTAAACACACTTGCTTTTAAACTGTGTATTATATTTACAAAGATACGCTCACCAGAGCTGCCTTCTCCTCCTTCAAGGTCCAGGAGCCTGGGTTGGGAGGCTGTTGGATCCCGGGTGATAAACAATTCCTGGCTGTCGGGGAGAACGGTTTCTCTGCTTGCCTGATGTGTGCTATCTTCAACCTCCCCCTCCTCATCATCTTCCTCATCCCTGTTGTGTGAGATTGTACAGGGGTGGGGCAGTGGTAGGGGCACCCCCTAGAATTGCATGCAGCTCATCATAGAAGTGGCATGTCTGGGGCTCTGACCCAGAGTGGGCATTTGCTTCTTGGGTTTTTGGTAGGTTTGCCTAAGCTCCTTAAGTTTCAAGCAGCACTGCTGCGGGTCCCTGTAATAGCTTCTGTCCTTCGTGCCCTTGGAGATTTTTTCATATATTTGGCATTTCGTCTTTTGGAACGGAGTTCTGATAGCATGGATTCCTTTACCCATACAGCGATCAGATCCTGTACCTCCCATTCGGTTCGATTCTGGGACTCCATGATCACTTCTGCTGATGAGCTCTGCATGGTCACCTCTGCTGATGAGCTCGCCACACTGGCCAAACAGGAAATGAAATTCAGAAGTTCCCGGGGCTTTTCATGTCTACCTGGCCAGTGCATCCGTGTTGAGAGTGCTGTCCAGAGAGGTCAAATTGGAGCACTGTGGGATAGCTCCCAGAGGCCAATACTGTTGAATTGCATCCACACTAACCCAAATTCGACCTGGTGTTGTCGATTTCCTCGTCGGGGAGGAGTACAGAAATCGATTTTAAGAGCCCATTAAGTCGACAAAAATGGCTTCATTGTGTGGACGGGTGCAGGGTTAAATTGATCTAACTCTGCTAAATTCGTCCTAAACTGGTAGTGTAGACCAGGGCTAAGAGAAACAGAAACAAGACTAATTACTTAATTTTATGTGCCGAGCCCTGATATTTCTCATAATTCCTTAAACCTGAGGGGCAATGACACATCACTGACCGTAATAATATCACAGCCATCCATCTATTTCCCGGATGTCAAAGTGTGAAGATTGCACAGTGTTGTGGGCGGGGAATAAGGAGCTTACATAAAAGCTTGACCGAAGTGTGGTCCTTGCACTCATGGAAACTCAGAGACTGCTCCTGTAACAACTCCCTTTGGAGCACAGCAAAGGGCACAGGAAAAGGTGAAGAGTTAATAGAGCCATCCCACCCAGCCACCCAGACTTGCTAGGTAGCAAATCTGTCTGGCCATAGAAGGGGGAGTGTGCCTCACCTTTTAAAATGGCTTCCTGATGTATGAGCAAATTCTGAGAGGCATACTCAGAGGCTCTACTGGTGCAATGATAGGTTTCAGAGTAGCAGCCGTGTTAGTCTGTATCCGCAAAAAGAAAAGGAGTACTTGTGGCACCTTAGAGATTAACAAATTTATTTGAGCATAAGCTTTCGGGAGCTACAGCTCACTTCATCGGATGCATGTAGTGGAAAATACAGTGGGGAGATTTTATATACACAGAGAACATGAAACAATGGGTGTTACCATACACACGGTAATAAGAGTGATCAGGTAAGGTGAGCTTTAGGGCCTAATCACATCAGCCACACTATCAGAGGCTCATTCACCTGCACATCTACCAATGTGATATATGCCATCATGTGCCAGCAATGCCCCTCTGCCATGTGCATTGGCCAAAATGGACAGTCTCTGCGTAAAAGAATAAATAGACACAAATCAGACGTCAAGAATGAGAACATTCAAAAACCAGTCAGAGAACACTTCAGTCTCTTTGGTCACTGGATTACAGACCTAAAAGTGGCAATTCTTCAATAAAAAAACTTCAAAAACAGACTCCAACGAGAAACTGCTGAATTGGAATTAATTTGCAAACTGGATACAATTAACTTAGGCTTGAATAAAGACTGGGAGTGGATGGGTCATTACACAAAGTAAAACTGTTTCCCCATGTTTATTCCCCCCCACACACGCACACTGTTCCTCACATGTTCTTGTCCGCTGCTGGAAATGGCCCACTCTGATTATCACTACAAAAGGTCCCACCCACACCCCACTCTCCTGCTGGTAATAGCTCACCTTACCTGATCACTCTTGTTACAGTGTGTATGGTAACATCCATTGTTTCATGTTCTCTGTGTATATAGAATCTGGGTGGAACTTGGACTTGCTGACAAGGAGACTGGGGATAGGAGCTGGGGGAAACTGGGAATGACTGGACAAGTAGACTGGGAGTGGAGGATGCAGCCTGGGACAGAGCAGCCAGAGGTGGAGATTAGGACTGACTGGGTAAGGAGACTGGTGCCAGGCTGAAAAGCCTGAGGATTGGAGACTGGGACTGACTAGATGAGGACAGTAGGACAGGACTGAGGACCAAGATGGGGAAAAGACATAACTGAGAGAGAGTCAAGTAGGAGGGAATGGGACACAAAGAATCAAGTTTGAGGAGAACAGGCAGAAAAGTCTGTGCCCACAAGAGAATCTCCGCCCCTCTAGAGCCTGGGTTGGAACCCAAGATTCACAAATTTCACCATTCCTCTGCTGTCAGCAAATATCTATGAAACTACTGTCAAAGTGTCTTGTCACCCTCGAGTGCTGGTTCACATCTAGGATGACAACCTCCTACTGCTATCAGTAGGATATTCTGTTAGCTCAGATGACCTTGGTCTGTGTGGAGGATGTAAAGATTTCAACCCTGCTGATTCATGAGTGTCAATATGATTCCACATGATGGAATTTTACTTTTTTACTTTTTTAAACAAGCAGAAAATTGCCTACACTAAAATATGTTAAAAGAATGTTAAGGTTGCAAAGTCAAGCACTAAAATTAGGAAATGTCAGAATTAAGTTGGCTGTTTTACCTTAATTCGCTCCCCTTGTGTGTATGCATTATGATCCAGTCTTTAATTACATGATCCTGTGCTGTTTTTTTCTACAGGATCCCTCATTCCATGCGTGTGATGAACCTGCTCTGGGAATTGGTGAGGGTGGTATAGTGAAGGAGGCTGTTGTCTGTAGGACTCTTGATTCATTTGTTGCAGTAGTTGGAAGGTGTGTAGTGAATGAGGCAGGGCATTGGAGGAAGAGACTGGAGGGTCTCATGGTTAAAGCAGTGAATGCTGCCCTGGAGAACTGGATTCTATCCCTGCCTCTGCCACAGAGTTGCTCTGATGCTGGGCAAGTGGCTTAAAGCAAACCTCTCACAGGTGGTCACTGATTGTGTTCTTTGTTTTCTGCATCCCTGACTTGAGACCTAGGGGTCAGATTTGCAGAACTGTTGGGCACTCACAACAGCAACTGAAGTCAATGGGAACTGATTTGAATATATTAGTGCTATATAATGCTATATACTCTGAAAAATCAGGTCCAAGGTAGCTCAGATTGGGCATGCCAGATTAATGCAGGGGTACTGGAATAATTTGTATAGTGGGCTGCTGACAGCCATTGAACCAAAATGTAAACCGTATATATGATGGAAACCACTTCAAGCCAGCGGGTGCGGCAGCACCCCCAGCACCACTACTTCCAGCACCTATGAACTAATGGATACTTTTGACCTTAATTCGTCTGCCTTAGTTCCCCATCTATAAAATGGGGATTATACTATCCCCTCACCTTTACGGAGTGTTATGAAAATAAAGTAATGTTTGTGAAGCATTCATTAATTAGTGATGATTGACCTAGATAGGCCCATGAGGAAACTAGTAATTCTTTTTTCAGAGCAGGGTACAAATAGTGTGCAAATAATAAATAAAGGCCTGGGATCATAAATTCAATAATAGGGAGGAAAAAATATTGAACAGCAGCTAATTAAGTGAGCACCGTGCACTGAATGAAGCAGGGGTCATGTGGAAAAAATAGTATGTGACCACTTAATTAAAGACTGTATTGTAATGAATACACACAACTAAAGTTGCACAGGTGAGCTTAAGTCTGGCATTTGCTCACTTTGGGGAGCTTGACTGCAACCATAATGTTCTTTTAATGTATTTTTGTGTTTGTAACATAATATTCAATTTGAAAACAGAACAAAACTATTAAAGTTAATTTATAAAAATAATTTAGAAACAGATTTTGAATTTTATCAGCTGTTATTTTGCACCAACTGAAAGTTCTTGCTGTGGAAGTAAGGTGACATTAAATGAAAAATATGGCTTTGGACGTGGAGGGAAAAAAATACTTTTTCATCGGACTTGGTCTCTAGAAAACGAAAGATATAGTTCACTTGACTGAAGTCCTAAAATAGCTGTATATTAATGATTTCTAGTTTAATATATGGCCAAAGAGCCAAAATAGTCTCATCAAAGCTTTCAGTCTGCACGCTGAGGTTGATTTTTAACATGAACAAAACAATGTTAAAATAACCAAAGTCAATTGTGTATACACTGGGTGTTTAATCCAGCATCTTTTTCACACTCAGAACAGGTATCTAAAAGAATGTACCCAAGGTGTAGATTCATAGGTTATAAAACCAGAAGAGACAACTGTGATCATCTGTTCAGACTTCTTATGTAGCACAGGCCAAAGAACTTCTCTGAATTAATTTTCTGTTTGAAATAGAGAATATGTTTTAGAAAAACATCTAATCTTGATTTTTAAATTTCCAGTGATGGAGAATCTGCCACAAGCCTTGGTATATTGTTACAGTGGTTAATTACCCTCACAATTAAACAAGTTTGCCTTATTTATAGTCTGAATTTGTCTAGCTTAAGCTTCCAGCCATTGCATCAGGTTATACCTTTGCTACATTGAAGAGCTTTCTATTATAATTTTTTTGTTCCCCATGTAGGTATTTATTGACTGTAATCAAATCACCCTTTACCCTTCTCTTTGCTAATCTAAACATGCCAAGTTCCTTGAGTCTTTCACTATGAGATGTTTTTGAATCGTTTAATCATTGCTTTGGTTATTCTCTGAATCCTGCTCCAATTGATCAATATCCTTCTTGAATTGTGTACACGAGCTCTGGTCACATTGTTCCAATAGCAGTTGCACCAGTACCAGATACAAAGACATATAACTTGCCTGCTTCTACTTGATATTCCTTGTTTATCATAGAATCATAGAATATCAGGGTTGGAAGGGACCTCAGGAGGTCATCTAGTCCAACCCCCTGCTCAAAGCAGGACCGATCCCTGACTAAATCATTCCAGCCAGGGCTTTGTCAAGCCTGACCTTAAAAACTTCTAGGGAAGGAGATTCCACCACCTCCCTAGGTAACGCATTCCAGTGTTTCACCACCCTCCTAGTGAAAAAGTTTTTCCTAATATCCAACCTAAATTGCCCCCACTGCAACTTGAGATCATGACTCCTTGTTCTGTCATCTGCTACCACTGAGAACAGTCTAGAGCCATCCTCTTCGGAACCCCCTTTCAGGTAGTTGAAAGCAGCTATCAAATCCCCCCTCATTCTTCTCTTCTGAAGACTAAACATCCCCAGTTCCCTCAGCCTCTCCTCATAAGTCATGTGTTCCAGTCCCCTAATCATTTTTGTTGCCCTCTGCTGGGCTCTTTCCAATTTTTCCACATCCTTCTTGTAGTGTGGGGCCCAAAACTGGACACAGTACTCCAGATGAGGCCTCACCAATGTCGAATAGAGGGGAACGATCACGTCCCTCGATCTGCTGGCAATGCTCCTACTTATACATCCCAAAATGCCATTGGCCTTCTTGGCAACAAGGGCACATTGTTGACTCATATCCAACTTTTTGTCCACTGTAACTCCTAGGTCCTTTTCTGCAGAACTGCTGCCTAGCCATTCGGTCCCTAGTCTGTAGCGGTGCATTGGATTCTTCCATCCTAAGTGCAGGACTCTGCACTTGTCCTTGTTGAACCTCATCAGATTTCTTTTGGCCCAATTCTCCAATTTGTCTAAGTCCCTCTGTATCCTATCTCTACCCTCCAGCGTATCTACCACTCCTCCCAGTTTAGCATCATCTGCAAACTTGCTGAGGGTGCAATCCACACCATCCTCCAGATCATTTATGAAGATATTGAACAAAACTGGCCCCAGGCCCGACCCCTGGGGCACTCCACTTGATACCGGCTGCCAACTGGACATGGAGCCATTGATCACTACCCATTGAGCCCGACAATCTAGCCAACTTTCTATCCACCTTATAGTCCATTCATCCAGCCCATACTTCTTTAACTTGCTGGCAAGAATACTGTGGGAGACTGTGTCAAAAGCTTTGCTAAAGTCAAGGAACAACACGTTCACTGCTTTCTGTTCATCCACAGAGCCAGTTATCTCGTCATAGAAGGCAATTAGATTAGTCAGGCATGACTTGCCCTTAGTGAATCCATGCTGACTGTTCCTGATCACTTTCCTCTCCTCTAAGTGCTTCAGAATTGATTCCTTGAGGACCTGCTCCATGATTTTTCCAGGGACTGAGGTGAGGCTGACTGGCCTGTACTTCCCAGAATCCTCCTCCTTCCCTTTTTTAAAGATGGGCACTACATTAGCCTTTTTCCAGTCATCTGGGACCTCCCCCGATCGCCATGAGTTTTCAGAGATAATGGCCAATGGCTCTGCAATCACATCCGCCAACTCCTTTAGCACTCTCGGATGCAACGCATCTGGCCCCATGGACTTGTGCTCGTCCAGCTTTTCTAAGTAGTCCCGAACCACTTCTTTCTCCACAGAGGGCTGGTCACCTTCTCCCCATGCTGTGCTGCCCAGTGCAGTAGTCTGGGAGCTGACCTTGTTCGTGAAGACAGAGGCAAAAAAAGCATTGAGTACATTAGCTTTTTCCACATCCTCTGTCACTAGGTTGCCTCCCTCATTCAGTAAGGGGCCCACACTTTCCTTGACTTTCTTCTTGTTGCTAACATACCTGAAGAAGCCCTTCTTGTTACTCTTGACATCTCTTGCTAGCTGCAACTCCAAGTGTGATTTGGCTTTCCTGATTTCACTCCTGCAAGCCCGAGCAATATTTTTATACTCATCCCTGGTCATTTGTCCAATCTTCCACTTCTTGTAAGCTTCTTTTTTGTATTTAAGAGCAGCAAGGATTTCACTGTTAAGCCAAGCTGGTCACCTGCCATATTTACTATTCTTTCTACACATCGGGATGGTTTGTCCCTGTAACCTCAATAAGGATTCTTTAAAATACAGCCAGCTCTCCTGGACTCCTTTCCCCCTCATGTTATTCTCCCAGGGGATCTTGCCCATCAGTTGCCTGAGAGAGTCAAAGTCTGCTTTTCTGAAGTCCAGGGTCCGTATTCTGCTGCTCTCCTTTCTTCCTTGTGTTAGGATCCTGAACTCGACCATTTCATGGTCACTGCCTCCCAGGTTCCCATCCACTTTTGCTTCCCCTACTAATTCTTCCCGGTTTGTGAGCAGCAGGTCAAGAAGAGCTCTGCCCCTAGCTGGTTCCTCCAGCACTTGCACCAGGAAATTGTCCCCTACATTTTCCAAAAAATTCCTGGATTGCCTGTGCACCGCTGTATTGCTCTCCCAGCAGGTATCAGGGTGATTGAAGTCTCCCATGAGAACCAGGGCCTGCGATCTAGTAACTTCTGCGAGTTGCCGGAAGAAAGCCTCGTCCACCTCATCCCCCTGGTCTGGTGGTCTGTAGTAGACTCCCACCACGACATCACCCTTTATACATCCCAGGATCACAATAGTCATTTAGGCATCACACTGGGAGCTCCCATTCAGATGATTATCCACATGACTTGCAAGTCTTTTTCAGTCCACCATGCTGAAAGTATGGCCTACATACTTATGGTTGACGGTAGAAAAGAAGGAAGAGGCACCAATTGTTAAGCCTCTATGGTCTAAAGCATAGTTAGTTTGGTTTGGTTTTTTTATACACATGGAAGGACCCAACTACCCTTGTAACCAATCAATTTAAGAAATCAAGTTTCAGAGTAGCAGCCATGTTAGTCTGCATCCGCAAAAAGAACAGGAGGACTTGTGGCTCCTTAGAGACTAACAAATTTATTTGAGCATAAGCTTTTGTGGGCTAAAACCCACCTCATCGGATGCATGCAGTGGAAAATACAGTAGGAAGATATATACACAGAGAACATGAAACAATGGGTGTTATACACACTATAACATATAACACCCATTGTTTCATGTTCTCTGTGTATATATCTTCCTACTGTATTTTCCACTGCATGCATCTGATGAAGTGGGTTTTAGCCCACGAAAGCTTATGCTCAAATATATTTGTTATTCTCTAAGGTGCCACAAGCCCTACTGTTCTTTTTAAGAAATCAAGAGGCTGCAGTGAAAACATCAGAAGTGTATGTAGCTAAATGGAAAATTCTAGCGCATATGGATAACATATTTGAGAAGTAGCAGAATGTCAAATGTCTTAGGATTTATGCTATATTAGCCATTTTTGGACACTGTCCCTCTGTTCAATAGGTTAGTATTGAGGTTGGTGTTTTAGGCACAGGCAGTGCTTCCGTTCCTCCCACATTATTTTTGACTCACTGAAATTAAATATATTATAGTACCATTTTCATTACAAAGGATCATTACACTGAGCTATGGAGCTGTAAAATTGCAGTGTAGATCCTAGAGCTTGGGCCCAAACATCTACATTGCAAATTTTACAGCCCCATAGCCCCAGCCCTGCATGCCCAAGTCAGCTGACTTGGGCCAGCCCTGGGTGTTTAATTGCAGTGCAGACTACACTCTGTGCACTGCAGAGCTTGGGGGAGATATTGTGGTCTGCACTATCCCACGCTCAGGGCTGTGCTTTAAAGGCACATCCTTGCCCTGAATGAGAGAGCACATTTGTGTATCAATAGAAGGACTTAACTGACTATATTCACAACTAGAATTGTCCTAGAGCCTGACTTGTCTAACCTGTGATTTTTCCCCGCAAGCTACAGTAACTCTGGTGTTCTCAGCAATATTACAATGGTAGCTCTAAGGCACTGCTGATCACATTAGACATGCTGCATTGTCCCTTGTCTTTCCCATTGCTTTGTCAGTTCCTAAGAGAAAAAAATAATAATTCAGGAACTTAAACGCGAACTAAGATTTGTGAAAAGATGAAGATAAGGACTATGGAAGTTATAATCAAGAACTTAAAGCAGAGGAACAAACTTAGTTCTTCCTGCTTAGGGAAAATAATTTCAACAGCTGTACTGCAATATAATTAAACTCACCCAGGCCTATGACAAGGACAAACAAGAAACCACCAAGAGCTGTGAAAAAGCACAACAGAAGAAAGATTTTTAGAGCAGTATACTTAGGAGAAAGAACAACTCTTTTAGGTTTATGAAACTCTGTCATGTGTATAGGACGACCTAGAGGAGTCTAACAAAGAGACTGCTCTCAAGAATGATATGGAGTATCAGCCTGTAAAGAATATTCACTGGAATATTCTTTGAGCGAGAACTTTGAGAAAATGAGAGAGAAAACATGAAGATTCAGTTAGAAGAAAAAAGATTTTCTGTGTGTGTGTGTGTGTGTGTAATTACAATTTTTATTTTGTTAGCATCTAAAGGCCAAAGTGAGATTGGGATCCCAATACACTAGGTGCTATATACACACACGTAAAAGATAGTCCCTGCCATGAAGAGCTGATAATCTAAATAAACAAATCAGACAAAAGATGGAAAGGGAAATGGAGGGATTGATCAAAAGGTCATACAGCAGGTCAGTGGGAAGAGAAACCTAGTCCTCTGACTTATGGGCTAGCGCACTATCTTAAGGATCATACGGCCTCTCAAGTACAATTACGAATGTTTACTAGATTTCCCTGGAAATTTCCCTGGGATCGGGCTAGCGCAAAATAATCCAAAAAGAATTGCAGAGATCAAGTATTCCAGGCCAGTGGAAGCAGCTGTGTTAACATATTATTCTGCTGGGGAGGCACTTCAATTACACCTTTTTGCCCACCAGGGGCAGCTGTGGTGCCAGAAGAAAGGGCAGCTGGCTCACCGCGGGATCAGCCAGCTGTGGAGAGGGAGGGGGAATTTTGGCCTTGCCACCCCACTCCTCCCCCCACTTCTACAAAGATTCCAGCACCCTTGCTGTGATCCTTCCTCTGAAGCATCAAGAATTACTGCTGTTGGAGATAGGCCACTGGGCATGGGGGGCCAGTACTCTGAGATGAGGCCGAGCATTCTCTCTCTCGGGTGCTTGACTGGGTGGTTCTTGCTCACATGCTCAGGAAGATGATTTCCTCCTAGGTCAGACTGGCAGTGACCTTGTTCTTCTGGTTGGTGGTTTGGTTTGTTTGCCTTCGTCTGCAAAGGCAGGTGCAGTTCTTATGGGTATATCTCAATCAATTTCCTCACACTACAAGGGCCTTTGGGCATCACTGCACTTCAGTCCCTCCTCTTTTCTGCCTGTGACACAATAGTTTAGTCTTGTGCAGGCTGTAATACCTTCGTCTAATTCAGATTGGTGGGTGTAGCATGTGGGTTGTTGGGCGGTGTTGGTGGCCTGTGATATATCCGAGGTCAGACTGGATGATCTGAAGGTCCCTTCTTTGGACTTAAACTATATTTGGCAAGTGGGGGGAAAAAAACCCCACAGGTTCAGCAGCTGCAAAAATGGATTACTGTTGCAGAGTTCAAAGCTAACCTAGCAAGATCTATGAAGTAATTTGAGTAATTGTAGGAAAAAGATAGAGCTAGTGTTTGCCACTGCAGAAGAGAAGTGGGAGAAAGGTCATGGAGAAATGGTGAATTTTAAGTTCGCTTCAGTAAACATTAAACAAAAGGAGCTGGAAGAGAAGATACTGCTCAAAGGAGAACTAGAACTAATACAAAGAGGAACACTTTAAACTGTCTGATTAAAAATTAACTGACAGCAGCCTGGACTTAGTGGAATTTAGGAAAACAGGATGAAGCTGTTGAAAACCAGAACAAGGCAAAAGCTCAGATTAGTGCAACATGAAAAGGTCCATGAAATAGATGCTGCTGTTCAGCGGAGAAGACTTTTTTTTTTTAAAAAAAACTGAAAGATGAAGGGACCGAAAATGAGGGAATTGGGAGATGTATTTGAATCTGAAATTTGTATAATACAGATGAACGTGGTACTTGAGCAATCCTATTTTTTCATGCTCTTTTTCTTTTTCTTTCTTTTTCTGTTTTAAAAACAAATGTGGTGTTTTTGTAGCCAGTTTTCATGATGTCTGTTCCAACTTCATTGTATGTTTAAAAGGAATGCTACTTTCACCCTGGGGATGGGCAGAAGGAGAAAAATTTGGGGACAAAATCTGATCTCGAATACACTGGCATGAATCCAGAGTAATGTCAGTAGACTGATGTAACTAAGATCAGAGTCTGTCCATTTCTGAAATGCAAATTGCTTTTTCTGGAAAGGTGAGCTCTGTGCTTTGCTAAATTAACTTAATGAAGATTCTTTGCACTTAGGGTCCAACCATGCCCCCATAGGAGTTTATTGGAAGGGACCATGCATATTAGTTCAGTTTCATATATGGTAGAGCAAGCATTAGTCAGTTTGGTTCAGCTCTTTTACAGACTGCTTATCTGTGAGCTAAGGCATATCTTCCACCAGAAGCTTTCAATGATTCACATCAATCAAAAGCACAGACCCAAACCTAAATTCAAATTCAGTGTACTTGAGGAACAGGATGTTTACTGAGTCATAACATTAATGTACACATTCCATAAATGCTGCTTACTGCAGTTAGAATTGATGCTTTTAATTTTTGAACTGTATGTTGTAGTAATAATATCCAGTACTCCAAACTTCTTTGGTGCAAATATGGAATGTGCATTAGTTCTGCTAGCCCCCGCAACCCCCCCAGGAAAATATTCACCAGCAAAAGAACTGAAATAAAAAAATATTCATTAGCAAATTATTGCCTTTGTGGGGCAGTTAACTTAAAACTTGTATAATGATCTTGGAAATCCTTATGTAAGAAATGAGACCACTACAGAAGTCAAGGTTTCTTGGATCAGACCAATTATAAAGTTGGTGTGAAATCCCCTTTTTGTATAATGCAAGAATAAATCTTGGCACTACTTTGTCAGGCCTAAATCTTTTATCAGTTTAAACTACTTCATATCATGCTAAAGTGAAATACAGTATGTGTGTGTGCGCCTGTCTGTCTCGTGTAAATTGAAACAAACTTTCCTTTTCTTACAAGAAGGTAGTATGATTAATTCATAACAATTTGAGTGAATTTCACTTCTTTTTCTTTTTATGAATGATCTGCAAACAGATTTTTCCCCAAATTTGTTTTTGAAAATTGTTTGCCAGATAAATTCTTCAAATAATTCTGTGTCTGTAGTTTGTTCACAGGTGGTTCATTGTGAAAATTGGTATATTAAGCTGAAGTAGTTTTGATTGGCTGTGTAGGTCATGTGTTGTATTTCTGTTCCCCAACTGAATGAATGTAACTCTCAAGGTCAAATTCCAGTGATGTTTGCTATAGCTTATGAATGGAAAATCCACTTTCCTTTGATATTCTGCAATATTTGCTTAACTTTCACTGTTTGGGAAAATATTCTAGCAAATGATTTTGTTTGTTAGGCGTATTCATAGAGTGAACACAAAAGGGTTTACAAATACACTCAAAATGAATCTGTTTGTAAATTTGAATGATTATTTGCCAAAAAAACGTTTTGCAGTATTTGCCCAACTGTAAGTGCCACCCATATTTCTTGGCTCTTTTTATAACATGAAAGATCAAATTAATTGAAATATAATCTGAGGTCAGATATTTTTTCCTAACTTCTCCCATTCTTTCTTTCAGAATGTTTTTGTAGATAAACCAGCATTTCCGGAATACAAAGTTTCAGATGCAAAAAAGTCCAAATTCATACTGTTGCATTTTAGCACTTTTAAAGCTGGCTGGGACTGGCTTATTTTACTGGCAACGTTTTATGTTGCTGTGACTGTACCTTATAATGTTTGCTTTATTGGCAATGATGAGCTATCTACAACTCGAAGCACAACTGTCAGTGACATTGCAGTGGAAATTCTTTTTATCATAGGTAAGATATATTTTTCTGCTTTCTGAATTTTGTTTTTTTATAGAATATCTAAATTTAATGTAAAAAGATGCAGTAATGATCAGACAATTATATCACTTTTTAAAATATTCAGTTTCTCAGCAGCATGTCCTAACAGGGTTCTTTTTTAACAGATATTTGGTGGTTTCTTTGTTCTGTGATACAGCATGGCCAGAAGGCAGCAGGAGAGTGATATAGGAGAGATATGTAAGTCCCAAGATGAGGAGAAGCCTTATTCCCTGTAGAGGGAAGAAAGGTTTCTATAGATTAATTAAAAGTACCTGAAGCTAATTAGAGCACCTGAAGCTAGTCACCTGATAAAACCTCCTTGTGTCAATCAGTCAGGGGAAGGAGTTGGAGCAGAGAGCAGTCTGGAGAAGTGCCATAGTTGGCTAGAAGGCCAAGACACTAGGTATAGAGACACCTGGCTTGTGCAGAGAGAGAGGGCAGGAAGCCTCACAAGCTGAAGAGCAGGAGAGGGAAGTAGCCCACGGGAAGGAATCACTAGTTCAAGTGGTTTACCACTATCCCTAGGGCCCCTGGGCTGAGACCCAGAGTAGAGGGCGGGCCTGGGTCCCTCCCTCTCCACTACCCTTCTCTGTGTTACTAGTGGGACAGTAGATACCCTAGTTCAGGGGCAGGAAACCATGCCCTGAACCCCCCCAAGAAGAGGAAGCGTGGGACCCATCACAACTGTACCGGCAGTTTGCCACGGTTCTTATATATTTATCATGCCACTTACCAAAATGTGGTTTCTAGTTAGGCTTGTTATTATAGTTTCAGTGGGAGAGCTGCTTAAAAAAAGTGGTGCAATATGATTTTCATATTGGAAATTATCTCCCTGTTTCATTACCATACAGGCCACGTTAGTACTGTTGATTATGTTCTGTAATCCACCTGAATGGTGGTATTTGAAGTGTAAATTTTGCTTTTTTGCTCGTCCCATTTCAGATTCTTAACTGATTTTTGTTTTATGAACCCTCTTGTAATTATATCTCCAAAACACTGGGGTAAAAATATAATATATTGGGAAATAGGATTATTCCTGCTGGCTCTTTTGTGATGCACAGAATTTCCCTTTTTTAAAGATTCATTCCTTTTTTTTATGAACACAGAAAAACTGATCATAGGCCTTTGAGTATAACAGGAAGGGTCTTTGAACTTTTTGTAGTTCAAATACAGTTCTATATCTATTGTTTAAAAAATATGTAGCTACACTGCATAAAGAGTATAAGTACAATTCTGGTGCCAATACATAGCTGTAAGGCCTTTTTTTTTTTTTTTTTTTTTTTGGAGAAACATGGAAAGTTTAATAGGATTTTATTTAACCCACAGAGACATGGGAATGTGATATGGTAGAAAGGAAAGGATGTGGAGGAGGGAATAAAATTATCAGCAGAGTAGAGGAATCTTAAAAGAAAATATCTAAAGTACAAAATAAAATGGGAATTTTTTTTTAACAGAAAAAGTATGGTGATTTGGAATGAGGGGTTAGCTCATGCATGAGAAATAAGAACAAAATCCGAACTACTTATACACCAAATATAGCCTATTTTTAAAGAAGAAAATGGGGGAAAGGGGAAGTTTTTCTTAAGATCATCTTGAAAAATGTTTCTTCCCCTTTACTGATAGAAATTTAACTAAATTTAATATAAGAATAGCTAGCAGAAATGATGCTTAATGGAAGACTCTGAAACATTTGTCTCTTCACCTTTGGAAGTAGAGTTCAAATGCAGATTTAAGGTAAAATTCTTCTCCCTGATACTCATGGTGGTTCTCCACTGACTATTATTCTTTATTTATTCCCTGTTAATTGCTCACATTATCCTCAACCATTGTAGAATATGCAATAGAGATATACGTTCTGTGATGCAAATCAGACAGAATTTTTGTCCTTTGTAAAATGTGTGAGGTTTTCGCTAATCAGTTATGAAGTGACTACAGATTACATTATAAAAAGTGCAAAAACAAATCAATTCCATTAGAGAGAGAGAGTGTAAAAATAATGTAGATTTAAGGTTAAAATAACCGGATGATCACAGGTTCCCTTACCATACAGAATGCAGATAACTGGTTGATGTTATGACTGAGTAACTGGAATCTGAGTATGAGAAAACATACACTGCGTCTATCTGATTTATGTGTAGTGTTCTTCATATGTAGCAAGACAGAAGATTTATGGCCCAGCACTCCCTTTTTCTTTCAGTTCCTGGGTAGAAATACACAACTTTGATATCAATACATCAACAATGATGTATCCATGATGCATGCAGCAAATGTTCTTTTTATTTTTCCTGACTTCTCTGATCTTTGCCTGCTATTTTTTGTGCCAGCTTTTGGCTTTGTGATATAGTGAGTAAAGAAAGTAAAATTATGAATAACATATATGGGTAAAATATTTGGTGCACTAAAAGGGATTTATCTGTCCAATTTCAATTAACAGTAATGAGAATCACAAGCATCACATTGAAAATGTACCCAATACCATTTACTCTTTTTTTCACACATTTTCTTTGGTAATTGTTTTATTTATCTCCTTTGCTCTCCTCCCTCTCCCTCTCTCCCTCCCACCCCCATCGTTTATTTTTTTTAACATAGAGGCTGGATTTTCTAATTTTTTGACCTCTTGTTCTGGAGACAGTTTGTTCAAATCTTTTAGGGTTTCTATTTATTGTGTGTAAGAACTGGTTCTTTCATATTTTTGTGGGAGTGGAAAATGTTAATGTTAATGCTTAATGTTAAGTTGTGCGCCAGTCTAGCAAAACCCTTAAGCGTGGACTTAACTTTCGGAACATGAGTAAGCACACTGAAATCAATGGGATTAGTCATGTACTCAAGGTAAAGCACAAGATTGAGGGCTTTGTTGGCCTTGACAAGGATACTTTTAATGGATAATTTGTGCAATTTTAGGGAAACATTGAAAAAGTGTCGAAAATTTCTCAAGATTTCCAAAGTGAGAGAACTGATTGTAATCAGTTTGTTGTACATGAACTACTGCATCACTGTGTTAGAGAGCTTATTCCTTCACTCTCCCACTTCCCTGGTCCTTCTCGCATGAACAGAGAGCAACAATACCCGAAGTCCGAAGGTGCAAACAATTTGATGTTTGTTGGGGTGAACTTCCAGCAAGCTTAAATACAAGTTCCTTTTTCCTTATTTTCGAATCCCAACTTACTTCCTGTTTGCCCCTAATTTATATAGTAATATTCTTAGCTTTACCTTAACCAATCATTCTACTGAATTTAACTAACCAATCCTAACATATTGTAACATGATTAGCTAACCAATTATATCCCACTACCTTAATTAGTTTACACCCAGCAAAATTGTTTCTGTCTGCTGTATAATTAATCACAGAACCAGACAGAGACCATGCCAATAAACAATAGCAAAGTGGGAACTATAATGACAAAACAATACAGAAGTGAGGATTTCACAACTACATCTGTAAAGACATAAGAGTTTCCCAGCTGTGTCTATTGATAAGTGAGTTCTTACCAGACAGAAAACTATCAACCTCAATTTCCTTTTACATCTTCTAGGCACTTCCCTTTCTCTGGAAGTGATAGGCACTATCAGGTCAGGATTGTACTCCTAACAGCCCAATAGCACCTTCTTTCAGTGTGACTACTTTGGAATGTGAGGATGTGACCGGTCGCTTCCCAGCTTACGGCTGCCTCTGTCGCTTAGCCAAAGGCCTTAGCCTAAGAACAGGGCCTCAGACTGTCACAGTAAGAGAAGGACCTTACACTGATAGTGATTTTGATTCTTTCTTTTATACCTCTAACTAGCCAAGTGATAAGAATACACCTAAATTCTTAAAGTACAGGCCTTTGCAGACTGGCCTGAATATCTATATCCTAACACGCTGTACTTGCAGATACTGAAAAATCTTGTATCTGTTTTAAATCTCTCTTGGATATCTCAGAATTTTTGATAATTCTTATTCACACATAATTTTGATAAACTGTTTTATTTTGAGGTAAGATATGCTTTCATTTTTAGCAGTATCATTGATGAGGGTAAGGCACTTACAACAAGAGGAAAAAATACCTCTTGCACTTTCTAGAAGCATGTGAAGTTTAATGAGCAAGAACAATAGAATACTGTGCCTGCTGCATACCAGTTACCAAGAAAATTAATAGGATGTGGACTGTTGCTTTCCTCTGAGAAAAGAAATGTCTGTTAAAGTGCTTTGGGTGAATCCTTTTCCTTGAGTGGAAGACAACTGCCAGGCTCATCTGAGCTGCAATTCAGGAAAGCATTCCTAGCAAACTCCTTGAGCACATGCCTAAATCCCATTTAAGCACATTGTTAAAATTAAGGGCACGCTTAAGTGCTTTCCTGGATCAGTACCCTGGTGAGTGGAGTGAAGTGTTCAGATTAAATGTCTCTCCTAAAGAGTGAATAGTAGGTCAAGTTGTGGGTTTAACTGCTGTGTCTTTTAAAATTCTCAAAAGCAAAGATGGGGGTGAGAACGTATTTTATTATTTCTAGAGGGGGGCATAGTTATCTTTCACAATTCAACCTAATTTTAATTTGCTAAATCCTGTACATACTAGAATGTTCTTTTAGTAATTTGTTTTCATGTAGCTATTATTTCAAGACTTTTTTCTAGTCTCCTTTCCAGTTTTGTATATACTTCTTATTTAGTGTTAGACTCCATAAACAAATATTTATTTTTCATCTGTTTCTCCAGCTTGATGAAGAATGCTTTATTTTAACTAACAGGACTACCTAAAAAGCTGCTTAAAAGTTCTTTTAAAATAATAATAGATGGACCCAGAGAGAAATCCTTAACTCTAGTGAATTTAAACTCTCTCACACACAAGTTTTTAAAGGGTTTCATTGGTGACTAAGAAAAACACATTTATTTTTCCATTTATTTCAAAGTTCTTGCAAATGATATTGTACAGGCAGCTAATTGGATAGGATTTGTTATGCAATACATATGCTAAGGACCTCAATCTATCCCTATGCTGTTCTTTTCCAGTATGCTTGAAGGTTTGACATATAGAATATGTTGTGAGAGAACTGGATTTGATACAATCAGCAACCATCTTACACACTTAACCCCAACTCGCACCTCCTGAGCTGGAAGCCACAAAGCCAGGATCAAAATCTGGCCTTGCTTAGGCAGACAAAAACAGCTGAAAGCTGCAGTTTTACTGACTGGGATAGATAAAGTAAAAGGACAGATTCATGAGAAGGAGGGTGGAAATGTAGAAAACTGATCTTGATTCTGATTGTCTGTGTTTAAGTTTTTTGCTGAAGCTGCTTTTCTGATAAGGAAAATAATGCATTGTTATTGGCTGTTGCTAAGGAAATTGTTAACCTGTTAGCATATAACTCAGATTGCTCCTTTGTTTGAAGAAAATTTATAAAAAGTTTAGTTAGCGTGCTTTGAAGCTTTTATTTGGGCAAGGATCTGGCACCTAAGCTCCCTTCCAAGTGGAAGCAAAGAGGGCCCCAGAAGGCTGGTTGCTGATTCCTCATACCAACTCAGACTTTGGGTAAATGTAAATGTTTGGCATGCTCTGAACCTACTGCAACAGCATATGTGTGTGCCTGAGACCTAATAAAAAAGTATTTTTAGGGAACAGCACACTTGTTTGTACCAATCATTTATCAGATGGCGGTCCTGTGTCCTCATTGATTTACTCCTGACACTGTCTGGAGAAAAACAGTTAAGTTACCACTGCTTTGTTTTCTGAAAACCCTGGGTAACATATAGAATAAGGGACTTTGGGTTATTTGGCATGCTCTCCTTTCCTTCTGGATGATCTATTGGACTAATCTATCTGGGGAAATTATTTCTTTTCTCTCTCTCCATTTTGTTGGTCACACCATTGTTGGCATGTGACTTTTACCCTTATATAAATCTCCAGTCTCATGTTTTTGTTTCTACGAATTGCTTCATTCTGACTTTCAGACAAAGAACCATCTCTTTCATTTCTTTATCTAAAAAAGCATTGATCACCTTCCTAATTGTAAGTGGTATTACCTGAAAAATCATTGTTCGGTTGTAGAGTCCTATCATTATTGCTAAATAAAATAATATGACCAGAATTTATCCTAAAGAGAAGTTGGAAGTCTTTTCAGGCACGTAACACTTTTTTGGTAGATTAGCCATTGGAACTTTGAAGTTTCAGCAGAATAATGATGATTCTCCATATAAGGCTGTTCAAAGCTACTAAGATGGCAGAAGGCCTTGTCGGCAAGCTTTTCTCATGTTGAATACCATTTCACAAACAAAACTGAAATGTTTTGTAGGTAACTTTTTTTTAATGAGCTAGAAGGAAATGTAGAGATCGGTGATATTCACATCCCAACAACTCCGGAACCAACACACCCCGTATGTTGCCATGAAATGCAATACATCATTTGTTAATTATTATATCCTAAACTTTTGAGTTCAAAATAAGCGTATCACAGTCATACAACACACTGTACCTAGCACATCAATTAGAACATTTTCATAAGACAGGTCCTTTCTGATGTTTTCTGTTGCATGTTTTATAGAACAAGGAAAAAAACTGGATCATTAATGTATCTTTCATAAATTAAATACCAGATGAATGGATCTAAGCCATGGACCTCAAATTTTCCAAGCATTGCCATAAATCCACATGAATTCCCTGAGTCTTACATTTTGCATATAAATATCTGAATAATTATAGTACAATAATAAAGTACAAGCATATATCTCACTATTGGTTATGCATAAATGATTCAAATATAAACATTATTCCATAAAAGGTCAATTATAATATACACTTACAAAATATGGCCTACATCAGCTGTAAAAAGATGGTGGTAGCATTTTAATAATTCACTCCATTATTAACAAAAATACACGTTGCTTCATATTTTTTCCCAGTGAAAATGATTAGTTATTACATAGCATCATAGGTTCATTGTAGTGCTTTACAAGTAATGTTCTTGCCTGGAAGAGCTAACAATGTAAATAACACAAACACTGACGAGTAGATCAGAAGACTTGTGTATTTGTGAGGGCAACAGAGTTCCTGTGGATAAACAGGGAGGCTTCAAAGCTCCAGTTGCTAAACGTGTTGCAAAAATACCCAAGAAGGGATATATAGTGATGATCTGATAGCAGAATTTGTCCCTAAGTACTGAATGGTTTCACTTCGTAATGGCAAAATATGAACGGAATAGAATGTGACTTCTCATAGAATTTATTCCATTGGAGGAATATTGTAATAATAACCATGAGTTGTGGATTAGTTAGTAATGTACATCAACTACCCAGTAAGTCGTTTTGTGTTAGAAGTTTGAGATATTTTATCTATAATTTTCATGTCAAAATAACAAAGTGAAACTGGCAAGAGCAAGGAGTTACTTGCTGACAATTTTTCAAATAGCTTCCATTAGCATGCCCACAAAACTTACGAGCACAGCCATTTGTCTCTCTCAAATCTCGGTTTGCATTCATAAAGTATATCTGTCTGAAAATAGAGTAGATAGGCATAAAGTATCCAATTTTTCTATGTACACACGCCTGTTTGTGTGGGAGTGTTTCTGTGTGTCTAAATGGGTGCAGGCACATTTTACGTTAATGGAGGCAACTTGAAAATGCCATAGTTCAGGATGCCTCTCCACCTGTATGTCATCTTGTTTCTGTGTTGCTATTTAAAAGAAGCTCAGAGCAGCTTATCTTTCAGGGTATAGGCCAGCTGGTGTAAATTGATGTAGTTCTACCCTTGACTTCAATAGAGCTGTGGTGATGTACAGCAGATGAAGCTTCTAATCCCATATCTGAGGCTTCATTTCTTAAAAAAACAAAAAAAATGTTGTTGTTGACTGTACAGGCATAAGTGTGTGGATACTGGGCCGGCCCTAGATCATATGGCGCCCCAGTTGAGGAGTGTCTTTGGCACCCCTTCCCCCCATTTTTACCTTATTATTTTAATTGCCTCTGTAGCCCATTTCACGACTTTGATACACGATTTGCATGCATGATTTATCCCTGTCATATGATACATTTACACATTAGGATCTGTAAATCTGTATTTATTCATGTCATATATAAACAAATAAGAAAATCGTTTCCTCTAAGCTTATAGAAACTTTCTTAATTTTAAGAATAACTGAAATGTACTAACATCAGGAAATTGAACTGAGCACCAACCTTAGGTGGACCAGTATTAAATAGTGTTACAGCAGGTGACCGCCTTAAAACGTTAACCCTAGTCCTTTAGTTCAAAAGGTCGCTTTTGTCCTTGCAAACTGAAGCACAGTGTCAGAGAATCCAAAGACTGGCCAATGGCATTTTCAAGTGATAAACTAGCAAGCAATGTCAGTCTCTCGTCGGCCATCATCGATCGAAGATATGTTTAATGACCCTGAGCTTCGAAAATCTGTGCTCACAACTCATGACTGCGACTGGCAATGTGAGCAGAATCCTCAAAGCTATCCAGATATTAGGAAAAGTGCCCTTCGGCTTTGGATCATGAATGAATTGGAAAACATGAAGTAGAGAGTGCCTCCCATGTTGCAAAGTGTGACGGATGTTGTCCAATTTGATATAAAGGTCTTTATCATTGACGTCCAAAC
The DNA here is from genome assembly GCF_965152275.1 of Natator depressus. NCBI lineage: Eukaryota > Metazoa > Chordata > Testudines > Cheloniidae > Natator > Natator depressus. The sequence continues at coordinate 197,436,404 of NC_134235.1, read as the reverse complement.
ATTCCCCATGTTGTCCGGTGAAGGCCCAGTACAATTGTTCAAGTATTTCCTGTCTGCCAGCAGCTTACTAAAATCATGCAAGAATCCCCAGGTCTTTTTGTGGTGCTTCATTTGTCCAAACCTTTCTTCGATGGGCACTTGAGCAGGGTAAATGGGTGAGTAAAAAAGTCCCTCTTGAATTTTTCTTCCAAGCTTCCCATCAACTTCTCTGCCCTCGTAACCAAACTGTCTCTTCTTCCGATGAATACATGTTTCCTTGAAGGCAGGCTCAACTCTGAAGTTTTCCACCATTTCTTTGGCAGCAATGACAGCATCTTCAAATCCGTTGTCTCTGTAGGCCACAACGAAATCAAGGCAGCTTCTCATCAAAACTAGTAGTGGTTGTGATGTCTATCAACTGAGTTTGCAATGCCTTTCTTACAGTGTTTACTTGTTTACTTGTCATATCATGCCAAACCACAATTGAGACCAGAAATTTGAAATCCGTGATCTGGTTTGTCAAGATTTGCACTTTGGTGTAGGATGTTGGCCTTGTCTTTACTTTATTGTGCCAGTTCAATCAGCACATCATAAACCTCAGTCACTTGGTACCTCACTGGCCTTACACTGTCAATGCGGCTCTCCCAGCAAGTGTTACAAATTTGACCATGAAGTCTATGATCTTCTACTTGATGATTCATGCTGAAAACAGGATGTATATCCTTTTCAGCACTCCAAATAGAGATATTGAATGTAAAGAAGATAATGCTACATTTGACACAACCAGGTTGAGGGAATGGCAGCTACAAGGCGTGAAGAAAGCTCTTGGATTCAGTGCAAGGCCCCTTGCCTGCACACCACTGTTTCTTCCTTTCATGTTCATTCTGTTGTCATAGCCCAGGCCACAGCAGTCTTGAAGCTTTATTTTATTATCATTCAAAATATTCATAAACTGTTCTGTTAGGTCTTTTCCAATAGAGTTGTCCGCAGACCGGAAACAGATAGTGTTCCTTTACTTGGATACAGCCACCCTTGCTATCAACAAATCCGTAAATGACATCTTTTCACCGTGACTGTCAGGAGTGCAGTCCATTATTGTGGCATAGTCCTTTGCTTTGCCAAGTCACATCAATATGTTGTTAAGCACCTTCCTTGCCATGAGGACAATCAATTCATGTTGAATTCTTTTGCTACAGTAATGGTCCATTGCTTCTTTATGAACTATTCAATGTAGGTGCTCACACATGACATTGTTGTATTTCATCTTTTATTTTCTACGGGGGGGAAAGACACCGTACTAGGGAGAGCAAGTCTATGTTCCACAGTCTTAGAAAGTCATCTAACATTACATATTAAGCATGGCACAAGAAGTAACAGTATTTCCTTTATATTGTTGCATAGATAGGGTTTGATATCTCTGACGTCTCATTAAATATGTCATTTATTAGTCGCTACTTACACTCTTCAAGTCTTAAGACACAAGTACATTTTCACAATTACACAATAAAACAAGGTTCATAATATCGCAGCTGGGCTCTCATTTTGTTCTTATATCTCACTGACTGACTGGTGATGCCCCACCCCGTATATACCCAAGAGCACATGGCTGACAACATTCTGGGAGTTTCAAGGCAAATGTAGTTCTCAGAAAGTCTGGGAGGCTCCATGAGATTCTACAAAGGTCCAGAACATTCTAGGAGGTTAGTGAAAAATGAATCCACATATGAAATACCTGAAATGTTTTATTCAAACGTTCTATTTTATTTTTTCTTGCTAACAACAAAAACAGCACCCCAAGCCTGGCATCCAAGGAGGTCACCTGCCCCTAAATCCAGCCCTGTGTGGAGACACACATTGGCATGAAAATTAGAATCTGTCTGCATAAGTGCTACAGCAGAGTTAGGGATGGAATGTTCAAGTTAGAACAATTTAAAGTAAATTTTAGTAAATGTATTTGTTGATATAAAATAAATTAACCTTCTAGTGTCGTCATAATGATAATTAAATTAAAATCCGCTCCTAACAGCTCTTTACAGCCATTATTATTGTGTCAGTTCAAGAGTGTAAAAACCTTTCATTATAAAAATACCCATTGTATCAAAATTGCTGGCCTTTTGGACTGGCCATGATGCAAATGGAGTAGCTGATGACTCCTATATTATATTTATACTTTTAAAAGACATAGTGAGTACACACGTCCTTTGATCCATGATCAATGGAATCAGGTCAGTTCTATTGTTAGTGATGTTCAGCACATTTATTCAAAACATTAAAAAAAATGTCATCTGAAGGGCTGTAATGATGTAAATGGACTTCTCGGGATGTTTGCGAAGGGGAAAAAGTAGACAGTAGAAAAGAACAAGAGAACTGGATATAAGAGGCCATCTTCTCTATCTCACACTAAAGTCCATAGAACAAAATTCTGTTTTGTAAAGAAAATATTAATTAATATTTAATTAATTGACAAAGTGAACATTGACCATATTTAGCAGAAGCACAGATGCAGATCTGGACATAGTTACAGCTGCCTACACAGTTCTGCCAAAAATAGCAACTCAGTATAAGGTCTATGTTGTGCTGCACTTCCAGCCTGACCCAATCAGACTCCCATTGATTTAAATGCATTTTGGAGCAGGCCTTTTTAACATACCAGCTTTGTTCTAGATATTCCCATTTCTAACTTTTTTGAAGTTCAGAATTAAGCCCTTTGAAAATTAATATGTAAATAATTGAAATTAGCATCACATAACCATACAAAATCTTTGGCTGAAGCAATTATTTCTTATCCCCTTACTGTGACTTCTACGATCACTAATTTCTTGCACTTTAGCAATTAAGTACATTGTGATCAGTATGCATTAGAATCATTTTGCAATCAGGATTGCAGCATTCTAGTAATATGTGACATGGCTCTGGTGGTATGTTTACACTGCAATTCACTAACTAAGGCTTGCGGGGCTTTGGCTAACTGACTGTTTAATTCCAGTGTAAATGTTAGGGCTCTGGCTAGGAAGTTGGTCCAATAAACGATATTACCTCACCCACCTTGTCACTCTCATATCCTGGGACCAATATGGCTACAATACTGCATATCATAAAAAGACACCGTTTTCTGAACACACTATGCTTTTATAAAGTCTCAACACATTTAAGACATTTTGTTTTTTAAAATGGTTTAAGATAAAAACAAATGCCAAGCCCAGAGTTGCCGCTTTCATGGTTTTATCGTGAGTTTCAACAACAGACTGGACTTCTACATAGAGTGCTTCCGCCGACGTGCATGGGCTGAAATTGTGGAAAAGCAGCATCACTTGCCCCATAACCTCAGCCGTGCAGAACACAATGCCATCCACAGCCTCAGAAACAACTCTGACATCATAATCAAAAAGGCTGACAAAGGAGGTGCTGTTGTCATCATAAATAGGTCGGAATATGAACGAGAGGCTGCTAGGCAGCTCTCTAACACCACATTCTACAAGCCATTACCCTCTGATCCCACTGAGGGTTACCAAGAGAAACTACACCATCTGCTTAAGAAACTCCCTGAAAAAGCACAAGAACAAATCTACACAGACACACCCCTAGAACTCCGAGCAGAGGTATTCTGTCTGCTACCCAAGATCCATAAACCTGGAAATCCTGGATGCCCCATCATCTCAGGCATTGGCACCCTGACAGCAGGATTGTCTGGCTATGTAGACTCTCGCCTCAGGCCCTACACTACCAGCACTCCCAGCTATTTTCGAGACACCACTGACTTCCTGAGGAAACTAAATCCATTCCAGAAAACACCATCCTGGCCACTATGGATGTAGAAGCCCTCTGCACCAACATTCCACACAAAGATGGACTACAAGCCATCAGGAACAGTATTCCCGATAATGTCACAGCAAACCTGGTGGCTGAACTTTGTGACTTTGTCCTCACCCATAACTATTTCACATTTGGGGACAATATATACCTTCAAGTCAGCAGCACTGCTATGGGAACCCGCATGGCCCCACAGTATGCCAACATTTTTATGGCTGACTTAGAACGACGCTTCCTCAGCTCTCGTCCCCTAATGCCCCTACTCTACTTGAGCTACATTGATGACATCTTCATCATCTGGACCCATGGAAAAGAAGCCCTTGAGGAATTCCACCATGATTTCAACAATTTCCATCCCACCATCAACCTCAGCCTGGTCCAGTCCACACAAGAGATCCACTTCCTGGACACTACAGTGCTAATAAGCGATGGTCACATAAACACCAACCTATACCGGAAACCTACTGACCGCTATACTTACCTACATGCCTCCAGCTTTCATCCAGACCACACCACATGGTCCATTGTCTACAGCCAAACCCTAAGATACAACCGCATTTGCTCGAACCCCTCAGATAGAGACAAACACCTACAAGATCGCTATCAAGCATTGCTGCAATTACAATACCCACCTGCTGAAGTGAAGAAACAGATTGACAGAGCCAGAAGAGTTCCCAGAAGTCACCTACTACAGGACAGGCCCAACAAAGAAAGTAACAGAATGCCACTAGCTGTCACCGTCAGCCCCCAACTAAAACCTCTCCAGTGCATCATCCAAGATCTACAGCCTATCCTGAAGGACGATCCCTCACTCTCACAGATCTTGGGAGACAGGCCCACAAACCTTGCTTACGGACAGCCCCACAAACCTGAAGCAAATACTCACCAGCAACCACACAACAAAAACACTAACCCAGGAACCTATCCTTGCAACAAAGCCCATTGCCATCTGTGTCCACATATCTATTCAGGGGACACCATCATAGGACCTAATTACATCAGCCACGCTATCAGAGGCTTGTTCACCTGCACATCTACCAATGTGATATATGCCGTTATGTGCCAGCAATGCCCCTCTGCCAGTACATTGACCAAACTGGACAGCCTCTACGTAAAAGAATAAATGGACACAAATCAGACGTCAAGAATTATAACATTCAAAAACCAGTCAGAGAACACTTCAGTCTCCCTGGTCACTCGATTACAGACCTAAAAGTGGCAATACTACAACAACAAAAACTTCAAAAACAGACTCCAACGAGAAACTGCTGAATTGGAATTAATTTGCAAACTGGACACCATTACATTAGACTTGAATAAAGATTGGGAGTGGATGGGTCATTACACAAAGTAAAACTATTTCCCCATGCTTATTATTCCCCCTACTATTACTCACACGTTCTTGTCAACTGTTGGAAATGGGCCATCCTGATTATCACTACAAAAGGCTTTTTTTTTTCTCCTGCTGATAATAGCTCACTTTAACTGATCACTCTCATTATAGTGGGTATGGGAACACCCATTTTTTCATTTTCTGTGTGTGTGTGTATGTGTGTGTGTATATATATGTGTGTGTGTGTGTGTGTGTATATATATATATATTCATATTGTATTTTCCACTGCATGCATCCAATGAAGTGGGTTTTAGCCCACGAAAGCTTATGCTCAAATAAATTTGTTAGTCTCTAAGGTGCCACAAGTACTCCTGTTCTTTTTGCTGATACAGACTAACACGGCTACCACAAGTACTCCTTTTCTTTTTGTTTAAAAGTTGATATTTCTAAGTCTTCTAAAATGGAATAGCTTAGTTGGCTTCCTTTGAAATTTGGTGTGCCTTAGAGTGGTGGGTAGGGTCAGTGACCCATATTTGGGGTTATTTGATCAAGGGGTTATGGCCACGGAAACCTTGAACAAAATTGCTATTTTCAAAATGTTTCTAAGTGGTGGGTTTTTTTTTTATTTGGTTGGGGGTTTTTTTTTGTGCACAGAGCTAGAGATCAAACTATTGATGTGATGTAGGTCAATATGGTCTCAATCTGTCAAGTTTTACCCAAAGTGGTGCATGGCACCAATAAATCTTTGGGGCACCCAAATTGAGAATGGTCTTTATAAAAAATGTTCACTTTTCTACATGGATAGATGTGCAGTCTAGAAGGATTACAGTATGCAAGTGCCAATAAAGAAAAAAGTCATGAGGGAGTTTCTATGTAGCCCCTCCATGCTAGCTAGTTTGATGGAATATGCTAAAGCCATTGCTCGTGATGAACACCTCACAAGTGACTTTTCTAGTCTTAGCCTTTGTACACCTGTGCAGTAAAGATTTGGTAACTCATGTTGCTTGCTACAAGTTTTATCTGATAATATAACGTGTTTTTATTTTATAGGGAAGTTTACTGTGAGTGCAACAGAATAGTCAGCAGCTGGTCTAACCAAAATTTTTGTTATATCCAGTGGGGAGGAGCCAGACTCAAAGGACATTGTTGGTCTGTAAGGTGGGAGGTAAGGAGTGGGAGGTTAGGGATAGGGAGAGGGGTTGTGTCTGTGGGAGGGGGCAGGAAATGTAAACATGGAAGTAGGCAAGCTGTGAATTGGTTGTTTGAGAGAACCTGTTTAACTAGCCCTTGGGAGGGAAGAGAAGGCGTGTGGTTACTTCCTGATCTTGGAGCAGGTTAGTGTGGTATTCCCAAAGACACCCAGAGCAGAGGTTTTGGAACTGACAGCACAGGTATCTTTACCGCTGGGGGAAAAGAAATAAGTGCGCTGATAGGGTTGCGAAGGTGTGGATTCTGGGTGATTTCTGTATCATGAAAAGTTTGTGGGAGAGAAAGGAGAACACCATGGTATGGTAAGTGCTAAATATAGACTGATTTGTGTGGAAAGAGGTGACCTGCATTGGCATCATGTTTTGCCCAATTTGCAAGGCCTAACTGGTAACTTGAGAGGTTGTGATCTATTCTACTAGACATTGTGGTGATTCACTTGGGTGGAAGTGATCTTGGCCTTATTCTTGGTGTTACCTTGATTTCATCTCATGTATGAGAGCAGATTTGGACTGCATCAGAGATTGAAGTCTGGAAGTTCTGATAGTTTTCTCTGATTTGGCGAAGAATCTGAATAATCGCTACGGTAACAATATGAAAATTAATAATGTTGATAGAACATTGATCAGAAAATGTGTTTTGTGCGGTGCAGCATAGAAATGTTGTAAGTTCTGACACCTCACTGTTTTCAGAGATGGGGTACAGATACTGGATGAGGTCATAAGGTCTTTCTCTCAAACATAACACACTCAATATTTTGGAACAGAAACCCTTCCCATTATATGTAAGTCTGTGATTTCTCTCAGCAGCCCAGCCACAAACTCCACCCTCCAACCATTCTGAAACACGACCAGGAACACCATTCCACTATAAAACAGTTCTCCTTTGCTCCAGCAACTGCATGTGAGTAGGGTTATAGTGGGTAGGGAAGTAACAGCAAAAGAAATGTATGTAACAGGAAGTGAAGATTCAGGGAGATGTTTTCCTTGTGTGGATTAATTTGAGGTGTGTGACAGAGCTGTGATTGTGCTATGAAGAGAAATATATTTTGCACTCCCTTGTGAGGAAAGGGAAGAGGTGTATGTGTGCCTTGAGGATGCAGTATGCATGATATCTGTGCAGAACTGTGTGGGTTATGTCAGAAGCAAGATATAAGGCTTTTATTACAAAGGACATTATCAGCCATGAGGTGGAATGTGAAAGGATTATAATGCTTTAGTGATGGTTAAGTGAAAGTGCAGGTTGATATTGTATCCTGTGAATATGTGTAAATGAGCTGTAAAAGGCTGTGAAGTGGTTCTTAAATTGTACATGTGTGGTATTCTTTATGGGGAGTTGGCTAAGTGTGTGAAGGTGTGCCAGGAGCTGGAACCTCCTTATCGTGCCAAGGGTGATTATGTGATGCATGCTTATTGAGACAGTGCTCAAAGGGGATAGAGGAGAAGTGTCATAGACAACTTTTTCCCCCTTTTTGTCCTTTGATAGTGTTTAGATGAAATGGGTGAGAGTGAATAGGTTATAAAAGGAGGTGAAGAGCTTGTACATTTCAGCAGCTGTGGTTTTGGCAGAGCAAATGTATGTGTGTTAACAGGGCACTGCTGAGACAGGGCAAAGTTGAAGTTGCATGGGCAACCTTAACTTCATTTAATTTCATGGTTTTCAGAAGTTTTGTTTTGCTGAACTCAATGTTCTGCAAGAGGATGACAGGCCACCAAGCAACCTTAACTCTGCATTAACACACTTTTTTGCATTGAATTTTTCTGAAAGTCCTAGCTCCTAGACTCATATGATTATGTGAAAATCTTCTTTACCAAATTAAAGCTGTTTCTAGCCCTTATGGTTGCATAGAAAATACTAAAATAATGAATCTTAATTGTTCAAAACACACACGACAAATAAGAACCTAGAATTTATTTATTTTAAAATCTCCTGTTTTTAAGCCACTTTCATTATACAATATTTGGGATCTGATTGATTGATTTTTAGAAGCTTAGGGTTAGCAGCTCTGCAAGCCATAAATCCTTCCCTCAAAATCAAACTCTTTTGTGTAACAGAAATGGCATATTAGTCTTAATATAGGCAATTTTAAAAGAGTCACAGAATCACTACTGTAATACTTATAGAAATTTAATTATTACATTTGGTATTATATACCGTAATGTTGCATTAAAACTGGTCAGGTCACAGTGCCAACAGACATTAACCTTTGCTGTCATAGGAGCCCTTTAGGCTACTATGTCTTTAAATTTGCAGATTGTATTTTATAGAACAATAAAATGCTTTACTCTTGGCTATAATTTTAACATCTCATTAAACTCTATTAAAGAAACAAATAGTGAGACAAAGAAATTCATCTCTTTTTCACAATGGCCCTTCAGCTAACCTACTGATGTGTTTTTGGAATGTTCTGTCATGGTGTCTTATGATTTGATCTTACTCCCACTGAAGTCATTAAGCATTTTGCCATAAACATCGGTAGGAGCAGGATTGAGCCTGTATATTGTAGCACCTCCTTAGGGCAAGGATCATTTCCTCCTGTAGGTACTGTACAATATACAATACTGTCATGCTCAGTAAATAGTAGAAATAAACTGTCTCCTTGGGGAGAATTTAGCTGGCAAATGACCCTGGTGCATGAAATAATTATTTTAAGAAAATCAAGCCTACATATTAAATTAATTCGGCATTCTTAGAAAACATCTTGGGTTTTTTGTTTAAAGTTGTTTCCAGCTACATGATATTTCCTTGTGCTAAGGATTTTAAGAATTCATGGAAGAAAATAGCTTACACTGGTGCTTTTCATTATTCATCTGAACATTAAGCACCCAACTAATTCTGTTAAACCATTTGAAATGGGCTCCTTTGAACTAACATGTAATACTTAGCTGAAATGAAGTGCCTAATCTTTGTGCCCAGCCATCCAAACTAGGCTGGAATGTCTCCAGAATATTCTGGAGCGCTGACGCGCTCTTGAAAATGGGATTAAGGATTGTGCGAAGGGGAAATAAAAGAGAAAATATGTTTGTTAAAAGGGGTTTTGCCTTTTCTCCTGTTCTAAGATGTCATTTTGCACAGGAACTAATTCTAATCCTTTTAAGTTAATCTTTTCTAAACTATCGTGCTCCCAAGTAAGAGTAATATTTTTTTTAAAAAGTGAAATCCGTAAGCTCTGAAAGAGAATAAATTTTTCTGTTTGACAAAATGGTAGAGCTGTACAGCTCAGTGGTGCAGCAACAGCTTGTAGAGCGGAAGTCTGTTTGGGTAGTGCTTTATTAACAACAAACACACACAAACAAAAATACTGTCAAGATTTGCAGACCCCAGACTTATGTTTAACTTGTGTTTTAACTGTCTTTATGATCCAGTATAAGCCTTCCTCGCAACTGAGAGAGAGTGCCCCATAGCTAACATCTTGACATGCGCTGTGTAGCATACAGGCAGGTTGCTGACCCTACTTAAGTTCTTCTTCCAGGAAGAATCATCAGTGTTCCTATGCACTGCTGTCAAGGTTCCTTCCCCACTCTGAACTCTAGGGTACAGATGTGGGGACCTGCATGAAAGACCCCCTAAGCTTATTCTTACCAGCTTAGGTTAAAAACTTCCCCAAGGTACAAACTTTGCCTTGTCCTTGAACCGTATGCTGCCACCACCAAGTATTTTAAACAAAGAACAGGGAAAGTGCCCACTTGGAGACGTCTTCCCCCAAAATATCCCCCCAAGCCCTTACACCCCCTTTCCTGGGGAAGGCTTGATAAGAATCCTCACCAGTTTGTACAGGTGAACACAGACCCAAACCCTTGGATCTTAAGAACAATGAAAAATCAATCCGGTTCTTAAAAGAAGAATTTTAATTAAAGAAAAGGTAAAAGAATCACCTCTGTAAAATCAGGATGGTAAATACCTTACAGGGTAATCAGATTCATAACATAGAGAATCCCTCTAGGCAAAACCTTAAGTTACGTAAAGACTCAAAAACAGGAATATACATTCCATTCAGCACAGAGTATTTTACCAGCCATTAAACAAAAGGAAATCTAACACATTTCTAACTAGATTACTTACTAACTTTACAAGAGTTGTAAGCCTGCATTCCTGATCTGTTCCCGGCAAAAGCGTCACACAGAGAGAGAATCCCTTTGTTCCCCCCTCCCCACCACCGATTTGAAAGTATCTTGTCCCCTCATTGGTCGTTTTGGTCAGGTGCCAGCCAGGTTACCTGAGCTTTTTAACCCTTTACAGGTGAAAGGGTTTTGCCTCTGGCCAGGAGGGATTTTATAGCACTGTATACAGAAAGGTGGTTACCCTTCCCTTTATTTTTATGACAACTGCACATTGCAGGGTTGGGGCCATAAAGGCCATCATCTTATCAGGTAAGTGACCTGTTGACAATAATCACAGGGGATCGAAATATCTTTGGAAAGTTTGGTGTGCATGGGCATGGATCATCTGTCAGACTTTTCCTTGGGCATAGGCAAGTTATTGAAATAGAGACGTTGTCTAGTTTATTCTTTATTTATTTAACATGTATATTGTGTTAGTACCTAGAATCTAACAAAATCAAAATGCCATTATGTCTAAGGATAAGATTATGGACTCTTGAAACGAATATATGCATAAAAGAAGAGTTTTGGAATATTTTTGTGCATTCCTAGGACTTTGGGATTTATATTTTGTATTTTAGGTTTTTTGTTTTTGTCCTTAAGTTGCTGCAGATATAAAAATGTAGGAAGACTTCTTCCTTCATGTTGACAGGTTTGAGTAGCAGCCGTGTTAGTCTGTATTCGCAAAAAGAAAAGGAGGACTTGTGGCAGCTTAGAGACTAACAAATTTATTTGAGCATAAGCTTTCTTGAGCTACAGCTCACTTCATCGGATGCATTCCTTCATGTTGTTGCCTTTGTCAGACAAATATGGCACCCCTCACTTTGTCATCATATGGCTCCCTCAATTCATAGATTCACAGAGTTTAAGGCTAAAAGAGGATCATTAGATCATAGAGTCTGTCCTCCTGTATATTAAATTTCACCCTGGTACCACTGTATTGGGCCCCAAAAGTTGTGTTTTGCTAAAGCCACACCATCCAGAAAGGCATCCAGTCTTGATTTTAAGACATCAAGAGACACAGAATCCACCACTTCCCTTGGTAGTTTGTTCCAATGGTTAATCAACCTCACTGTTAAAAATGTGTGTATAACTTGAATCTCACTGGCTTCAGTTTCCAGCCGTTGGTTCTTCTTATGCCTTTCTCATTTAGATTAAAGAGCCCTTTAGTACAAAGTATTTCCTTCCCATGAAGGTACTTACACTCTGCAATCAAGTCAACTCTCAGTCTTCTTTTTGATACTTAAAGATCTCAATCAGTTTAGTTTATCTCCCTGTACAGCAGTTTCCCAATCCTTCAAATAATTTTTGTGGCTCTTTTCTGCACCCTCTCCAATTTTTGACATCCATTTAAAAATGTGGACACCATGGCTGTACAAAGTATTCCACACTCAATATCACCATTGCCACATGCAGAGGTAAAATCACCTCACTTCTTATACTCACTACTCTCCTGCTTATCAATCTAAGGGTCACATTAACCATTTTAGTCACAGCATCACTCTGGAGCTCGTGTTATGTTGTTTGTCCACCAAGACACGCAAATCCTTTTTCATGTAGGTATGGCCTCCATTCCTTGTTCCCTAGATGTATAGCTTTTCATTTGGCTGTATTAAAATGCATTTTTTCAGAATGGGCCAAGCTTACCAAGTGATCAGGTTTGCTTTGCATGACTGTCCTATCCTCATCATTATTGTGATAAATAAAGTGGGGGGATAGTTCCCTTTGATGGACAGCCAGTTAGCTGTAAAATTCCTCTTGGCACCTGTTCTTTATTTGCTTTACCTGTAAAGGGTTAAAAAGTCCCCCAGGTAAAGGGGGAAAAAAACTGAGCACCTGACCAAAAGAGCCAGTGGGAAGGCTAGAACTTTTTAAAATGGGGAAAGAAACTTTCCCTTTGTCTGTTGTTCTCCGGAGAAGGAGACACGGAGCAGCAATGCTATATAAGGCTTGAATCAGGTATGAAAATTCATCTTCCATACCTTGAAGAAATTATTTGGATAGGGAATGTTTAGTTAGACACAATCAGGATTATTTTTTATTTTGGCGTGTGGATCTCCTCTCTACTAACCTCTGATGCTTTTATTTGCTTGTAACCTTTAAGCTGAACCCCCAAGAAAGCTAGTTTGGGTGCTTAATTTTTGGAATTGCTCTTTTAAAATCTAGCAAAAGCCTAAGTTCCAAATGTGCGTTTTCCTTTTTGTTTTGAATAAAATTTACCTTTTTTAAGAACAGGATTGGATTTTTGGTGTCCTAAGAGGTTTGTGCATATCCTGTTTGATTAGCTGGTGGCAACAACTAATTTCCTTTGTTTTCTTTCTCAGCTCTTCCCTGTGGGGGGAGGGGATGAAAGAGTTTGAGGGTACCCCACAGGGAGGAATTCCCAAGTGCTCCTTCCTGTGTTCAAAGGAATTGGGTGGTGGCAGCATTTACCAAGCCAAAGTCAGAAAGAAGCTGTAACCTTGGAAGTGTAATACAAGCCTGGAGTGGCCAGTGTTAATTTTAAAAATCCTTGCGAGCCCCACCTTCTGGAGTGGGGATTCAGTCTTGATAGTAGTTTACCACTCCTAAGTCCCAGACAAGTGTTCTACCCACTAGGCAACACAGCCTCCCCATCTCTGTCTGTTCTGTGTCTCTTGTCTTACTCTAGATTGTAAGATCTCTAGGGATCATCTGTCTGTTGTGTTTGTGCTGTGCCTTGGGCAATGGGCCCCTGATCTATGACTGTGGCCCGTAGGCAAGTCCACAATTCAAAGAATACATAATAATTGCTGTTAAGCTGTCCTGCAGTGACTCGAGAGTGAGTGCCAACCCCAAGGCAGACTTTTAGGAAGCAAAGCGCAAACGCCAAATTGGCGTTGAGTTCTATACTTACATTTCACCAACCATTTATTAAGTGTTAAACTCCTCAGGCACAATAACAGCCTGAACATGGAATCACAAACAGTTCCCTTGGGTACTCTAGTCTATCTTGTCACCCAGATAAGTCTGCCATTGTGGTAGGTGGTCCTTTACACCAAAAATCTCAATAGTCAGGTTGCTTCCAGTGACTTACCTCATGTCAACTGCACCTTAGATTTCACACCAAACACAATGTCTGTAGCCAATCCTATAATAAACAATCTAAAGATTTATCAACTAGGAAAAGAAAATCAAGTTATTTACAAGATTAAAGCAGGTAAACATATACACACACAAATGAGTTGCAGTTTTGAGTTTCAAAGAGTAACAGAAGCTTCTATAATAAGCAAGTTCTATATGTCCCATAGGGCTAACCTGGGCTAACCACTGGGAATATCTTTCTTATGCCTACAAAATCTTGCCCTCGAGAGCCCAAGCAGCACAGAAATATAGTTTCTCCTCCACGGGGATTTTTATTCCCTTTTCCTTTTTTCTGAGCTTCTATTTCAACTGAAGGGAGGAATTCACTTGCATATCTTCCCTTCATGGGGGTGAAGAGCAATCAACAAAGTCTTTTGTCCTCTGATGTTGCACAATAGTTCATCTGGTACTGATGGGCCTTCTCTGTTGGGCAGGAGATAACACCACCTGTAGGAGACTAGTATTTTACACTAGTTAATATTTCTGTCGTGTTTTGGTGTTAATAACAGAGGCTTACAATTCAAATGCTCAGCTATTAACTTATGACATCTCTGTCCCATATTGTAAGGAAGATTAATTCATGCAGCAATTTACAATCGTTCAAATCTCTTTATAAAAGCTATTACCTCACCCACCTTGTGTCTCTAGTGTCCTCGGACTGATATGGCTACAACTACAGTGCTTATTTTAACAATACGAACACACAGGTGAGCCAGACTAATTCCAGCTATGTATGTGTCAGTATCCAAGTGAGGCATGGAAACTTGGGCATAGGCTGGTACCTGGTTGGCTGGCATCACAATTGCTACACAAGTAAACTCAATAAATGTGCTACTTACACTGGAATGGTGGTGTCAGAATCTAGCCCTTAATTTTGCTGATAAATTGGCATGCCCAAAATAAATAGGCTATTTCAAATAGTTTTATTTTGCATCATTGATTGTCAGAAAGACAGATGAATGCCTTGTACATTTTCTCATCTGTGCCAGGGGAGATGAAGATCTATGGCACTAATGATATCCAGCCTAACTCCAGATGAGAACAGTGGGCATGAAACAGTTTAAAATAACTACTTAATCTACATTTATTGGGAAAACCAAAAATCCCTACAGAACATAAAAAGCGAAATAGTAGGATGCAAATTTCGGTGTAATGAGTTTGAACTGAAAAACTGAAAAGGAAACATAAAGCACAAAAACCTGAGCAACTACAACAGCAAACTTTGGATACAGGTAATGGAGAACAGAAAGCTGCATGCGGATGATGTGGGAAGATACCCTAGCTTTCCTAGAAAGCACGCCTAGCTTGAGAAGCTGAATGCCATAAAATTCATTAACGGGATATTATGCTGCATTATGTTGAATTTCAAAGAAAGCTGAAATTGCATATTATGCAGAAGAGGAAGATGAAATGGTCACAGAACACAGTTACACAGCGGAGACAGGAGACATCCACAGTAGATATGGTTACAATGCTACTGATGTTTGATCATGACCATGCTGAAGGAGGAGTATCCTATTCCTCTGTTACCACATCCCAGTGAGGAGCAATTTGTCTTTGTAGTTTTCAGGTGAGCTAGACTACAGGGGAGTCTCAGTTTTACCTTGACTAGTTATCTTGTGTGAGAAGTGAACAGCCTTATCTTCATTAGGATGTTTTTACCTTATGTTATTAACTTGAGTTAAACATGAACCATTTTTTTCCTAGTGAAGACAAGGCCATAGAGAGAAGCCCACCTTAAAACAGAAACATTTTAGAGTTTTTGCTGGCATTTCAGATGTCTTTGTACAGAGTGTGGTGAATGGACATATTTATGAACCTTAAAAAGGCTATTGTTTGCTCCCGCTGCTGTTTCTGTAGTTTCAGTTAATTTTTTCAGGGCATTGTTCATAACAGAGCCATTATTTATTTATCCTGTTCTGCTTTTCTGAGCATGTGGCATGATTTATGGAACTTGAACTTTGATTTACAATGACGTTGATCCAATTTACACTGATTCCCCAGAGAGAAGTCTCCCAAGGGATATAAAACTGTATCACTGTCAAAGTTTGTCTACAGCTTTTTAGAAATAAAAGGTTTTTTTTTAGAGTTACCATTATTTACTGAGCTCCAGTACTGTTCTCAGCACTGCAAAAATATATGACAAAAGACAGGCCTTCCCTAGGGGATTATAGTCTCAATCAGTCCCACCCAATACTGCCTGGGCACCCTGGATGCACACACTGAAGGTTCAGTCTTGAAGCAGTGTAGATATGTTTGGATGATGGTGGTTCAGTGTTTTTGCCCAAGAAATGTGTTTTTAAAATATGGTTATGAATATGCCATATTAACTTGCTAACTAATTACATGTCCTTAACTGTTTTGTAGCTGCAAATCTACTGTAAAACTCCTATCCTTCCTTTTATAGAAAATATATCTAAATATAATTTTTAAACGCCAGTGCAATCGGTACATTTCAGACACAAATTTCCAGCCTGTCAGCATTTTTGGCAGTCATAATAAAGAAATAATTATCACTTCTGGAAAGTCCATAAGTCTTGCATTGCTGCCACTAACTTTATATTTGATCAGCTCACACTTTGATATTGAAGATGTAGTATCGTTCAGCTTTAATGCCTACTCTCTCCCTTATTAGCAGCAACTTAGTCCCCAGTCTAGCTGCTCTGGATTTTAATCATGGGGAAAATGTTTATTTAAAGAGTCAAAATGCTTAATCTTTCATTTCCCCAAGTAACCATGTCAATAAGGTTCTGGACCATGAGGTTGTGATGGGTTGGATCACAGAAACCCCCTGGGAGTTGCCACCTGATGTGTCAAGACTACTTCTGCTCCTGCTTTCCTGCCCTGGCAGCTTAAGACTTCAGTGCCCTGCCTGGTTTGAGCCAGACCCACTAGCCTGCTGCAAACCCAGACCCAGGTCTGAACCATGTACCCTAACAGCTGTAGGCTTAACTGAGAACATCTTACAGAAGTGTTCTTGTCTTTGACACTCAGATGCCCAACTCCCAATGGGGTCCAAACCCTAAATAAATCTGTTTTACCCTGTATAAAGCTTATACAGGGTAAACTCATAAATTGTTCGCCCTCTATAACACTGATAGAGAGACATGCACAGCTGTTCTCTTCTCCCTTCTCCCCCCCTCCCCCCCCAGTATCAATACATACTCTGGGTTAATTAATAAGTAAAAAGTGATTTTATTAAATACAGAAAGTAGGATTTAAGTGGTTCCAAGTAGTAACAGACAGAACAAAGTGAATTACCTAGCAAAATAAAAAAACAAAACATGCAAATCTATGTCTAATCAAACTGAATACAGATAAAAACCTCACCAGTTCCAGTAAGCTCTTTTACAGACTAGTCTCCTTCTAGTCTGGGTCCAGCAATCACTCACACCCCCTGTAGTTACTGTCCTTTGTTCCAGTTGCTTTCAGGTATCTTTGGGGATGGAGAGGCTCTCTCTTTAGCCAGTTGGAGACAAAATGGAGGGGTTTCCCAGGGGTTTAAATAGACTTTCTCTTGTGGGTGTAGACCCCCTTCTCTCTCCTATGCAAAGTCCAGCTACAAAATGGAGTTTTGGAGTCACCTGGGCAAGTCACATGTCCATGAATGACTGAGTTCCTTACCAGCCAAGCCACATTCCTGGGAAAGACCAGATGCGGATTGGCATCTCCAAATTCATTGTTGGCTTAAGGGCTTTTTGATTGGGCACTTACAGAGAACAGTCTTTTTTCAGGAAGCTGACCAACTGCTTCACTAAAACCTACTCAGATTCAAAGAAGTATGCAGCCAATATTCATAACTTTGAATACAAAAATGATTCATGCATATAAATAGGATTAATAGATTCAATAGATCATAACCTTTACAGAGATATGTTACATGGCATATGTAGCATAAAACACACTCTAGTTATGTCATATATACATTCATAAGTATATTTTCATAAAGCCTTATGGGGCGCAGTGTCACAGAGGTGACTATGTAATTCCTAGAAATAATGAAGTCTCTGAAGAGAATGACTATCTCTTGTTGACAAAATTTTACAAAAAATGTTTGTTGCTTGAGTAGTTCCTGTTTCCTTTTCAGCATTCCCAACAAATTCATTAACATGGTAGTTAGGCTGTAAAAAAAAGTTGCCCAGATGAAGATGTTCTAGGCCCCCAAAAAGTTCAGAAAGCTGTCAAGAAATGAAAGATGGACCACCATCATCCAACTCACTTTGAATTTCTATATACCACGTAGGGTGCAAGAAGATGCTGTTGCCAGTATCTCTCCTCCTTTTCACAACTGCTGCTTCCTCTTTGTCACCTTTTCCTAGTCAGTTTAAAAAAAAAATCTGTACCTGTTGCCCTAATCTGGTTTGAAGAAATTAGCAAAAGATGGTGAAGTGCTAAAGGAAACTGCCATCTCTGAAATCTTGTATGCGGGATGCTGCATGCAAAATTGTAAGCCTTCGGTGTCCTGGCAGCTCCAGGGAAATTTAGGCCAAGCACCTAACTCCTTTTCAGTAAAGTCTTTAGCTGTCTGTCTGCTATTAATGTGTAGTGAGTGAGCAAATAATTTTTACTTCAATACCTCCTCACCTGAGGCTTTTGAGCCAAGTGAGGATGAGTAGTTTTGTCATATTTCAGGTCTCCTATCCAACACACTGGAGAAACGGTGGCATGTTTCTACACTGGGTATTTTGTAAAAATCATAGCCAGAATTGAAATTGTGATTCAAACTGGGAAACTGGTTTACATATGAAAGCAAACAACTCTCTCTCTCACCAAAAACTTCTCCACTGATTAGTCTTTACTTGGCTTGCTACCACAGCATAGGAAATTAATGTGAATAGCATCCACTAAGGTCCAGATATTCATGGAGACTGGATGATATTTGTGGTCAGAACAGAACTGCAGAAAACCATGCTGGTTTCAGGTTCTGATGATAAAGGGCTTTATTTTCAATAGTAGTGTCTATTTATTTATTTATTTATTTATTAGATACAAGTTGTCCCTACAAATATTGCATCTGCACTTTTTTGTGCCTGCGCTTCTCTGCAAACACAAAACTGTACCCACACAAATAATGTTAGGTTGAAATCTAGTTGAAAATCAAACCTTAAGTGTTATGATGATAATTCCAACTTCCTCATGAAAAACTTTAAAAAACCAAACACACAAACAAAATCAATGATGGGCTGCAAAGTGAAATTATTAGGATTATTTACAGTATAATTCCTGGAGGTTACATCAGAATCATCCCTTATGTGAATTTATGCAAAGAAGATACAAATGGCAATGAAGACCATTAAATATCCAATTGTCCAAAAGTTGAAAAGTAAAGCCTAATTAATCTTTTGTGAAAGTGAATGTATCCAAATAATGACTCCCCAATGACAGTTCAAAAAATGTAAAGGGAAGAACTCTTGGAGAAGAAAAGTTTGAAATTTACTTGGATCACCTCCCTGACAGGAAAAGTCAAATGGATGTAGGAAAATGTGCATATTGTTAATGTGTTTCAGGACTTAGAAGGCTTTTCATCTTAAAATTCTTAATGGAAAGAATATGATGCAATAATAGACATTCACAAAGGAACTATGTGTATTTATAGGCAATTCAGGTAGTAGAGTTGAGCAGAAACAATTATAAAATTGACATCCTTGTGATACAGAGTATTAGTATTAGGTGGTGCTTTTTATACACATTCTTACCACCTCACTCCACAGAAAGCCTTTTGTGGCTATCATCACCATAGTATCTGAGCATCACACCTCAACAAACATTATCTTCACAATAGCCTTATGAAGTAAAGAAATCTTATTCTAACTTTAAAGAAAGGGATGAATTGAGATTCAGAAAATAAGGGACTTATCCAGGGTTATGAACTAAGTCTGTGCCAGTCAGTACTTGATCTTACTGCCAACCTAGAACTTTATCCTCAAGACAAAATTCAGGAAACAAGGCACATTTGAAAGATAGGTGGAATTCATCTCCAAAGTCCATTGTAAGTATGTAGCAACTTAGGGTTTGTTACAGTCCTTGAACTGAAATATTATCTGTGACAGGAGCCAACACATGCTAATACCATATTTGTATGAAACCACAAACATTTATTTATTCTGTCCAAATAACAAGGAAGTAAATTCACTTCTCAGTCCTTCCACGAGTATCCCACATACACTGCAAAGCCATTTTGTCCCAGGACAACGGTGCACAATGTGAATGGTGCAACATAATTCCTTGATGCACCCATTGCGTTCTTGAAAGTTTTACTCACTTGTTTCCTGCTCTTCTTGGTTCTCCTTACTCTCCTGCAACAACTTGATCCTTTCCCACTTCCTCTCAGTGTTTCCTCCTCTTCTTTCCCACTCCCCTCTACACACACCTCTTGGCTCTTTTCCCCTTCCATTGGTCTTCTCTCCATCAGTCTGTGTTCCCTTTCCCCTTTTTACTTTTTCCTCCTGGCTGTCACCACCTCCTGAGTCCTTCTGCCCTCTCCAGATCCTTCCCTCATATCTTTGTCCACTCTGTCTCATCCCTTGGATCCTTCTCCCCTCTTGCCCTACAGCTTTCTCCACTACCCCTAGATCCTACCTCCTGCCTGGGGCCTTGAAGTCTGGTGCTTCCTCTGCTTCCCTGGAGCCCACTTTTTCCCCTTTGAATCCTTCTGCTGATCCTGCTCTGCCACAGCCTAAGTTTCTTTCCACTGGCGGCTGCACTGAGGAGGACAGGGAGCTGGATAGCTGAGCAGAAAAAGGAATGGAAACATCTTAACCCAACAAGTATAAACTTTATCTACAAATATTGGGAAAAGTTTTTCTAAATGTGTAAAATAAATAAATGAATAACCTTACAAAACTATAAAAACATAACATGTAAGAAACTTCCCCCAAAACATTCTCATTTTCCTATCATGGCAGACTCTTGTGTCTTCTCTGTGAGGTGACTTGAGTAACTCTTCAGCTTCTGTTTTCTTCTGGGTATTCTGGATGCCTTGTGGGGTGCTGCTACTCAGATGAGAGGTGAATCCCAAATAGAGCTCAAATGGGCCCTGTATTCATATCAGATGCATTTAGTTTCTGTGGGTCCCCTGCAAAATTAGTGGGTTTCATGTTCTCATGCCTTCTGCAATTTACGGAGAGGGGATCATGTCATTCAGTTCCCTTCCTTGTAAAATATATTTTTAACAATCTTAATTCTTACGCTGGTCTGCAGAGACTGTCTTCAGACTGTCCCTCTGAGATGAATGGGGGAAGAGTTCACACCTCTCTGACAGTTACTGTTTTCAATTCTCCCTCCCTCTCTCTCTCTCTCTCTCTCTGGAGCCCACTCAGTACAGGGGCAGTTGGCCTTCAGGTTTGAAAGGATTTCTTCAGAACCATAAAAGCTAGAAACTTCCTTTACTTTAAATTAAACTTAGATTTTGCAGATGCTGATGAACTTTGGGGGTGGGGAGAGCAGATGGCTGTTTTGCCCCATCCCCTTCTAAAACTGGCATTGTACTATATGTTCTTATTTGTGATTGTGGTTCTCCAGAATTAGCAAGTTTTGCTCAACAATTGGCAAAATTATACTGAAATTAATTGTATAGCTTCCGTCTATCCTAAGCCATTGTTGGATACGTTT
Source organism: Natator depressus (assembly GCF_965152275.1). Lineage (NCBI taxonomy): Eukaryota > Metazoa > Chordata > Testudines > Cheloniidae > Natator > Natator depressus. The sequence continues at coordinate 197,415,262 of NC_134235.1, read as the reverse complement.
AGGAATTTACAGGTGGCCTTGGAAGGAATAACTTTCCTTTGGAAACTTCTCTGTTGATTAGAAAATAGTCTACATACATTTCTGTTTTTATCCTGTCCTCTTTTGAGGTTTTAGATAGGAGTTAATCAGTCTCCATGTGAAAAATGGTTGTGCATACTGACATCTTATGTAATAGCTTTAAAATGTATTATTCAGTACTCCAATAAATTCAGAGTTTCAGCTGTCGAATAGCTACTCTTGATCATCTAATCTCTCGGTCTCTCTCCCTCAACATAAAAATATATAAATTGCCATACTGGATCAGAGCAGTGGTCCACCTGGTTCGGTGTCCTGTAACTTAGTTATAGTGTGTCTCTGGCAGTATTAACACAGTCTGCAATTAGAAATGGCTTCAGAGATTGTTCTAATACATTTTTGGATCAGGGATATTGCATTACGTACTTTAATTTTTGCTCAAACTGACATGAGAGAAAAGAGTAAAGGAACTTTGCTTGTTTAGCCTTGGAAAATGAAGACAGAGAGGATATGATTGCTTGCTGTAAATACATCAAGGGGTAAACACCAGGGAGGGAGAAGAGCTATTTAAACTAAAGGCCAACGTTGGCACAAGAATCAGTGGGTTTGAACTGTCTATGAGTAAATTTAGGCTGGAAATTTGAAGGGTTTTGAAGGGTTGAAGAATTAGGTTCTAGAACACCCTTCAGTAGTTGAGGGCAAACAATCTGACTAGTTTTAAAATGGAGCTTTATACATTTATGGAAGGGATTCTATAAGGCAGTTGGCTGTGATAGCAAGGGACTTGACTCGAGGAACAAGGAGATCCTGCACAGTCCTATGTTACCAAAAGAAATAAGAGCACATTTTAATTTTAGCATTTCTAAATGTGTTTAGAAAGTGAGGATTATGTTACAAATGCATGTTCTCCAAGTGCCTTGTAGTGTCACTGAAATATTTCTCATTTAAAGAAATGTGCATACTTGCTATGTTATCTCGGGCAACAAATATTGACTTGCACTCGCATTGACAATATTGCTAACTGCATCATTGTTTAAACCTAAGTGTCCCAATTGCTAATTTCTTTACTATTACTGGGCAGAGTACTGGGTAGAGAACTATGGACTGGATTTACCAGATATCTGTCTGTCTGTGTGTCTGTCTGTCTGAATTATTTATATTGCTTAAACATGAATTTATTTACTTTATGTAGTTTTTAATTAAATGCAAAATACTACACTAAGGCTTCTCTTTCAATCAGCTTTCTGTGGGCAGGCACCTGTGTCCAGGTGGAGCCTCATTTATTTCAGTGGGGTTCAGTGTAAGCGTGGGAGCCAGTTGTAGAATCTGAGCCTACAAATGTACAGTCAGGGATTAAGTCAGGGATTGCAGAATGTCAAAATTAAGGTTGGAATCTCAACCCTAGCTGCTCTTTTTTTATAGATGAATTATAATATCTTTACTATGTGAGCACATCAGAGTGTTCAAATAGTGCATAGTAATAGAAAACAATGTTTACAACCTGACATACAAATGTGTTTCTTAAATTACAAATGATCAGAAAATTAAATACTGTATACCTGAGGGTGCAGAGTTAATGTTGTGTGATGTACTTTAAATTTAAAGCATTTTCTGATTGCATGCTTAGCTTTGTAACCTAAACGTTATCATAATATAGTATTACATTTCATTTCCTACATTTATTTTTTAAATTTTTTTAAAGAACAGATTAGAATATGTATAAAATATTTATGCTGATGGTTCTTCAAAAATTGAAGACAATAAATAAATTTTAAACAATTTAAATATATTCACTGTATCTCCCATAAAAACAATGTACAGGACAGCCTCTGATGCCATAGGGTTCAATTCTAAGATGGTGTTCTGGGTACAAGAGGTGACATTTCAATAGACTAAATCCCAGAACATGTACAGCTGAGCTTTTAAAAGAAACACAGATGACAAGCTGCTTTATTCTTTTGAGAGATAATCTGTTCAGGTAAAGGCTGAGATAGTTAATGGTGCCACCTTACATAGCAGCTGTGCACTGGAATGAATTGCTACTGTAATGCATAAAGTTCTGAGGTAATCAGAAAAGTGCTGTATCAACTGTTTCTCCTTGTTTTCTTCGACACAAATATTGATTGATTGATTAATTGATTTTTTTAAAATGTCCACGAGGCAGTAATATATTGAAGGGAAGAGCATTTTGTCTGAAACCACATGATTTGATTACAGTGAAGGAGAAATCAGTTAGAAGCAAGAACCATTTTTCAGAGAGAGAAATGTTATTGAGGTACATGATTAAAAACACAAATGAAGAGGGAGGACAGAGAAATATTTATAATATAAAATCAGCAAAAGCACTTGGCAAAGGAGTGAATAATTTAACACAGGGATGTTTGGAGCTCCATGCTGGGACCTGTATTTTGAATACTAGGGGCTAGACTGTTCTTTCACTGATTCCAATCTTACATCAGTGTAAGCTCCACTGGAATTCTCCTAATTTTCAGTGATGTGAGTGGAGGCCCAGGATATTTCACAAGAGTCAGTTTCTCCTCGACATAACACAAGCTGTGATGCTGCTCTCAAAAATTCTGTTTTAAAGTGACACTCTTTGGAGTGATGTAATTGTGACCGATGCCTAGAATGGACCATGCTAAGAATACCACACTCTGGGCAGACTGCAAGAAACAAGGCAGGCACACCCCCAAAACAGGTGTTTTATTCTATAATTAGATTTACCAAACCAGTAACAAAAGAGATTGGGTGGGAGGGATAGCTCAGTGGTTTGAGCATTGGCCTGCTAAACCCAGGGTTGAGAGTTCAATCCTTATCATAGAATCATAGAATCATAGAATATCAGGGTTGGAAGGGACCCCAGAAGGTCATCTAGTCCAACCCCCTGCTCGAAGCAGGACCAATTCCCAGTTAAATCATGACCTTGAGGGGGCCATTTAGGAATCTGGGGCAAAAATTGGGGATTGGTCCTGCTTTGAGCAGGGGGTTGGACTAGATGACCTCCTGAGGTCCCTTCCAACCCTGATATTCTATGATTCTAGCTGAATTTAGATTCTGTAGCATCACACTGGTTAACAAGAAGCCAAAATTCAGTCCCCATTAAGCATTCCAGCCCTTGGTTCCCTTTCAGACAAACTGGTCTTATATGATGAGAAGTTATTGAAAACCCAATTAACCATACATGAGGTTCTACCAATCCCAAAGGATCAGACACTTGCCCCAAGGTCGAGATATATCTCAGATCTTATCCAAATATCATGTTGTCAGCCAATCGGTAAACTAACTAAAGATTTTATTAATAATAAAAAAAGAAAAGAAGAGAGTTATGGAATGTTTAAAAGATCATATACATTACAAATGATTGCAATGTCCTTAGATAAAATTTGTAGCAGTGATGGATGAGTCTGCTGGCTTGCAAAAGTCTCTCGGGGAAACTTCCAAAAGCCACTTATGGCTGTATGTAGAATACAGACACTGCATGGATCTGTATCAATAGGTATAAATATCAGTGTAGATAGTGAGGCATAGCTTAGGTAAGTAGAGTAGAGTTCCCTACACACCTGAAGTCCCAGAGTATATATACTCTCATGGCTTTCTACATGCCCAAGCTGAGGTAGGGTGAACATGTGTCCCGATTTTATAGGGACAGTTCTGATATTTGGGGCTTTGTTTTATATAGGCACCTATTACACCCCACCCTCTGTCCCGATTTTTCACACTTGCTATCTGGTCACCCTAAAGCAGTGCCTCCTACATCTCCACGGCTATTGTTGGCAATGTAGTGTCCTGCTTCCTCCCCATTTTTGTAGACTTTCCCTGCCACAGATCAAGGGTTTGGTGGCAAGGAGCTGCTGGATCTTTTCCCCGCTTTTAGAGCCTTTCACTGCTGCATGTAGCTACACACAGCCTGCCTTTCACTGTGGTGTATAGAAACAACTGCAGTGTCTGTACTCGACACGCTGGCATTTTGTAGACATAGCCAAAAATTCAGGATAGTTATACTTGCAGCAATCGCACCATCTTTAGATCCTTGGGACTGGTTTTCAGCTCTCTACCTCCAAGATGCATGTTTTCATATTGCAATCCATCCAGCTCACAGATGTGTTCGTATGGTTTATAGTTGGTCAGGACCATTTTCAATATCAAGTCCTCCCCTTTGGACTTTTCACCTCTCCCAGGATCTTCACAAAGGTCATGGTGGTAGTAGCAGCACAGCTTCACCATTCCAGAGTAGTCATCTTTCCATACCTAGATGCCTGGTTTCTCAAAGGTGGATCTTATGAAGAAATTCACTCTGCAGTATTAAAGCCCTTAAATCTATTCAACAGGATAGACCTACAACTCAATGAAAAAGAAAAAAGCCCATTGTCACCCATTCAGAGAATAGATTTTATATGAGCTACCCTGATGTTCAGGGCTTGCTTACCAGAGGACAGATTTGTTACTGTAAACAAACCTAATTTCCTAAGTTCAGATGAGACCACAAACTTTAGCAATAATGTTCCTGGATCTTCTGGGCTAGCTGGAAGCCTATGCCTCTGGGGCACTGCACTCCTGTTTATATCTTGGTTGCTGGGATGGAGTCCCTCTCCACTCATGGTGCCTCCTGCTGATTGCCCTGGGGATTAGCTCAGTCTCTTAGCTGTGCCCTCCTTAACAGTCCCTCCACTTGTCTTCTCTTTGTATGGGGCCTTCTCCACTCCCTCTTTTCAAGGAGTCTGTGCAGCCTTCCTTCCTGCAGCCTCAAACACTCCTCCCCCTTTCCAGGGAGTGACTCTTCGTCCCTAGTTGCTGCCCTCTACTCTGTGGCCAGCTAACTGACTTTCTACAGGCCCTGCCTGTTCCTGCCCAGGTGAGCCTATTCCTCCTCAATTAGCTCCCTGGCTTGCAGCCTAACTAGTAGCTTGGATCCATCTGGCCCACTCAGTTCTTGCCAGGCCAGTGTGGGGTGCACACACCATCACCATTGCTTCCAGGTGTGATTTAGAACAGTCTACACTCCCAATAGACACAGTCTAGACAAAATAGTGTCCATTCCACCAAAGATTTTGGAATCACTCTACTGGTGGGCAAACCTAGATAAAGTGTGTTCAGGAGTTCCCTTCACGCCAACTCCCTTCACTGTGATCACAGAAGTATCCCTGATAGGATGGCGAGTTCGTTTACTAGATCACACCCTTTGCACAGAAGCTCTAAGCTGTGAATCTGGTGCTTATTCCATTAAGCCCTCATACCTACCAGGATTTCAGAAGATGGTAGCCAATAACCTAAGCAGACACTTCTGCCAGGTTGTCAAGGTTCCTCCCCCACTCTGAACTCTAGCGTACAGATGTGGGGACCTGCATGAAAACCTCCTAAACTTACTTTTACCAGCTTAGGTTAAAACTTCCCCAAGGTACAAATTAATTTTATCCTTTGTCCTTGGAATATCCACTGCCACCACCAAACTCTAACTGGGTTTACTGGGAAAAGTAGTTTGGACACGTCTTTCCCCCCAAAATCCTCCCAACCCTTGCACCCCACTTCCTGGGAAAGGTTTGGTAAAAATCCTCACCAATTTGCATAGGTGACCACAGACCCAAACCCTTGGATCTGAGAACAATGAAAAAGCATTCAGTTTTCTTACAAGAAGACTGTTAATAGAAGTAAAGGAATCACCTCTGTAAAATCAGGATGGTAGATACCTTACAGGGTAATTAGATTCAAAACATAGAGAATCCCTCTAGGCAAAACCTTAAGTTACGAAAAAGACACACAGACAGAAATAGTCATTCTATTCAGCACAATTCTTTTCTCAGCCATTTAAAGAAATCATAATCTAACACATACCTAGCTAGATTACTTACTAAAAGTTCTAAGACTCCATTCCTGTTTTATCACTGGCAAAAGCAGCATACAGACAGACACAGACCCTTTGTTTTTCTCCCTCCTCCCAGCTTTTGAAAGTATCTTGTCTCCTCATTGGTCATTTTGGTCAGGTGCCAGCGAGGTTACCTTTAGCTTCTTAACCCTTTACAGGTGAGAGGATTTTTCCTCTGGCCAGGAGGGATTTTAAAGGGGTTTACCCTTCCCTTTATATTTATGACACAGGTTTACAAAGTGGGAGTACAACAATTTGACACTGAAGAAGGTATTTCTTACTGGGATTATCCAGATGTGAACTTCTTCACCACCATCACCAACAGAAAATGCCAGTGGTTCTGTTTGAGGGCAGGTCTGGGTCCTCGTTTGTTAGACACCTTCCTTATTCTTTGGTCAAGAAACCTTCTATATGCCTATCGAACTCAGTTACTTCTGAAAACCATTACCAAAATCAGACAAGACAAAGTCAGAATCATCCTAATAACACCAGCCTGGCTGAGACAAGTTTGGTTCCTTTATCGAGTTTGCCTCTCATCTCACCCATCACTTTGTCTGCTACTAATACACAACCTTCTGACCCAAGACTCGGGGAAGGTCCTTTATCCCAACCTTGTTGCTCTGCATCTCAAGGCTTGGCTCCTAGATGGCTGTCAGGAATAGAATGTACTGTTCAAGTGAAGTGCCAGAAGTATTAATGAATAGCAGGAAGTCACCTACTGGAAAATCATACCTACAAAAATGGAAGCGATTCCACCACTGGTACACACAGCAGGGTCTCTCCCCCGTATCACATATTTTGGACTACCTCTTTGCTCTGAAGAACTCTGGACTGTCCTTCAACCCCCACAGTACAAGGATTTTCAGTACTTGCTCATGCTGCTATGTCTTGATTCATTAACAGATTAACAAATCTCTTCCCACATGTCAGGGAGGACCTGCACCTTGTCTTCAGCTCCCTCATGAAACTTCTTTTAGAGCCATTAACCTAATTTAAAGACTGAGTCCCCCAATACTGTCTTTTATAGGGAAAGGTATCTCTTAGACCACATCCTTTTTTTCCACCTAACGTAATCCCAGATTTCCATAATAATCAGGAAATTTAACTCCCAGTCTTTTACCCTAACCTCACCAGTCCAGGGGGGAGCTGCTCTTCATACCTTAGACACCAGGAGAGCTTTGGCTTTCTATCTAAAGAAAACCAAACCCTTTAGGGCTTCCCTCAGATTGTTTCCTTTGCAGACAGAATTAAAGGAGCTCCAGGGACTCTGCAAATGGGTCTCTGGCTGTGTTCTATCTTGTTATGAGGTTGCTAAATTCAAGCTCCCTTGTAGAGTTATGGCCCGTTGTACCCGGTCACAGTCTAAATCAGTAGCCCTGTTGAGGAATGTTCCAATAGCAGAAATCTGTAGATAGTGGCTTTGGCTCACATTTTCTCACAGCACTATGCTCTCATTCACACCTCCCAGGACAGATTCTGCCTTTGGAATTGCTGTTCTTCAAACAGTCTTAGTCCAAGTTTCTAAGGGGATACTGCTTGGGAGTCATCTGAAGTGGAAATTACCCCAGAGAGGTTACTTAACTTGTATAGTAATTGGAGTTCTTTTGAGATGTTTATCCCCAAGAGTGCTCCTGTTCATTCCCTCCTTCCCCTCTGCTTTGGAGTCCTGGCTTGAGGAGACTTTGCAGTAGAGAAGGAACTGAGAACAGCTTATCCAACATTCCCCTATATACCCTTATTATGGCACATGAGGATAGCTACAGTGCATGTGTGGACTGAACAGGCACTGCTACCAAAAATCTCCGCTCAAAGGTGCATGGGACACGTGCACCTGAAGTGAAGTATCCATAGGGCAGACATGTGGAAGAACTCCAGTTATTGTACAAAGTGAGCAACCTCTCCTTTTCATATTGCAGGCATAGGTTAGTCACAAATAGGCCTCTGCCGCTGGACCATGACTCTTTTCCCTGGTATAGGATGACGTCTAGTTAGTATGTTGTGGCTTCCTCCTCTGTTCTCCTTCGTACTGGAACAAAGCTACTTACGCTGTCTCAACCTGTTGTGCTGGTTATAGAAATAACATTATGGAACTACGTTTGCAGTATTGTTGTAGCACTATTGGTCACAGGAGATATGAGAGCCTAGGTGCGAGAGGTAATACTTTTTATTGGACCAACTTTTTTGGTGGAAGGGACAAGCTTTTGAGCTTCACAGGGTTTGATCTGAGGAAAAGCTCTGTGAAGCTTGAAAGCTTGTCTCTCATGCCAAAAGAAGTTGGTCTAATAAAAGATATTACCTCACCCATCTTGTCTTTCTCGTTATAGAACTATGTCACTTGCAAAGCTGGCCAAGCTTGGAAACAATTAAGACACAGACACACAAATCAGAAAGAGAGAGCAAATAGGATGGGACGGAATGACACAGTGGAGGAGGGTAGCAGGATTTGCAAACTTTACATCCTAAAGGTTGCCTAGGATACAGTCAGTCTTGGAGTTATGGTCTGATTTCTCATGATTCCAGGTCTGATCTTTAGATTCCTTGTGAATTGTTTATGGTCTGGATGTATGAGAAAATTTCATCAAAGTTCAAAGGCTAAAATACTGTCTTCTCAATTATGAGAAAGTGCTTGTGAGTATCTCTAAAATGTCTAGAAAGAGCATGATCAATTGTCATTGTCTCATTAAAGTGTCCAGTCAAGATAGTGTCTGGTAGGAATTTCTTACCATTTCAAGAAATGGTAAGTCCATTGCCATTCTAATTTGTAAACTTATAAAAACCCTAGGAGATCATCTAACTGATGCGTATTTGTCTACACAAACTCAATACATACTCTTTGTTTTGGGCTTGCTTTCATCAACAATTCTTATATGAATTTTGTTTAGGTTAGAACAATCCCCTGCCATTTTTTTTACCCACTTTGGGTCAGCAAAGATATTAAAACTCTGTCAAATATCTTACAGTCTCTGTGGAGGGGCAGCCCCTCACCCAGTCAAGAGGGGGCTAAAGAGCTCCTCTGGACTCAGTGAGCCTCAGCCCACAGCACCTGAAGGGCTTATCAATCCTGAGAAGTGTGGGCACTTAACCATTATAACCTGTTTGGCTCAAATATTTCCCTGCTACCTATTGGTTATATTTTGATGTATTTAAATAGAAACCTCTAACACCACATAAATGTTTAATTATTTTGCCTCTGCACAGATTTCTAATTATGTTTTGATGTATTTAAAGAAGAAACATTTAAGCTAATATAAATGTTTAATTGTTTTCCCTTTGGCACTCACGTTAGTGAAAAGCAGATCTACCTACTAATTCCTCAGCAGTCAGATATCATCGTTCTTGATTTTCTAATCGCAGAGCTTTCAAATAAATCAAAGCATGGGGGGAAAACTTTTAACTGTCCAGTTTTGCTTTTCTGTTGTCCATGTTATATGAAAGCCCACAGATAAATACATGTTGGGGTAAAGCTCACCTGGTACTCTTTTATAGCTTTGCGGGTAATGCTGCTTTATGCATTGAGCATTGGAAATCTACACTTCAGCTTTGATATCCGAGAAGAGTTTGTTTCTGTCTGTTTGCTCAAGCATGCCGGACATTGCATACATCTGTGATGGACTGAATTAAAAAGGCAGAGATAAACAGTTTATCAAGAATTAGGAATTACAAACACCTGATGCTCCATGTGCATGCTGTGGAGGAAAAGTGTTTAATTCCTGAAAGCTCCCTATAAAACAAGAGAGCCAACTACAGAACAATCCTCCAAATGGGAGCTAAGAAAAATAAAAGTTAAAATATTGGGGGAAGAGGGAGTATGAGGTGTGGGAGTGTGTGTGGGGGAGAGTACTGAGTATGTAAGTATGAACCATAAAATTCGAGACATACTTACAGCCTATCTTGTAACTTTTTCATATCATTTATTGGGTTGGTGCAATTTTGTTTCACAACTACCCTACCCAATACACAAGCTACATGAACATAGGGAAAGGAAATATTGATATTTCAGAGCAAAACTGCCTGATAATTCAAGATACTAACCACTGGTATTTTGGTGGGGGTTTTTTTGACTTGACAATAAAAGTGAGCATACCTGTGTAATTTAGTCTGTTCATAGTGGACTGACATATGGACATTGTCTACGGAACCTAAACATCCAAGAAAACCCACTGAGGTCTATCATACCAGGCCACAGAGATAATCCACCCTATATCCCTTTGTCTTCACAGGGAGAAAGCCAGCCCTGCCACTGTCCCTTTCTACCTGGGGCCACACACTTCTCTTTTATGGGAGGCTCCTCAGAATTCTTAAAGCACCATGCACATTTCTGGTGCTGTAAAAATAAAATAATAATAATACCCTAAATCTGTGGCAGTGCTCCTTTGAGATCAGTAGAAGTTATACCAGTAGCTCTCGTTGGCATCAGTAGAAGCTATGTGCATAGCTTAAGGGCAAGATATGGCCTTTGTCTTTTGGGAAGTGAAAATAATTGAGACTGAACTGTCAAGATCTGAACTTTTATTTGAAATGGAACGTGTTTTAGCATGCCATGTCAAAAGAATCTCTGTGTTGACCAACATGCAGCCTTAAACAATGAAAAGGAAACACACAAAGTGCGCAAGCCATCAAATAATTCATATTGCTTCTGATATCTCTCCAACGTACCCCACCAGTCAGTTGTTTTCAGATGGCTCAGCGCTTTCTATTTTAAACAAGTGTTTACTGTTGAAGAGGATATTTCTTTTGGAATCCTGTGTTGAGCAGTTATAGCAGAAAGTTGTAATAAATTAGTTATTTTTTAATTAAAAAGAATTGTTTTTCCCCTGTAATTAATAAAAGAATATTTTAAAGTAATTGAATTACATGCATTGTGGCTTCATTTTTCTCAGTGACAGCCTTGTTGTAATAGCTGTGCCTATGTTATTTATTAAAGAAAAATGTTAGGTTTGGATTCAGAGGCTTTTAAAAAAATTTATTCCATAAAAGCTCCCTTTGAAATCGATGCAAATAATTCCCTAGGGCTCATTCCTTTATACACTGACACATGAGTAACTTTACACCTGTGACTGGTTCAATGAAACTAGGCAGGTGTGTATAGTACATAAGTGTTTGTAGGAACAGACCCTTAGTAAGAATTAAAGGAAAACTGAGTAAGGACTGCAAAATATGACCCTATGTCTTTCTTTCCAAGCATTTGGAAAATAGACTTACTGTCCTGTTGACACTGCAGTTCATTTGAAGCAGGAAGTACCTATGTCTAATTCTGTTTCTTCTCTTTGTCAAGCAGATATTATTTTAAATTTCCGAACAACCTATGTCAGCAAGTCTGGCCAAGTTATATTTGAAGCAAGATCTATTTGTATCCACTATGTGACTACCTGGTTCATCATTGATTTAATTGCTGCACTTCCCTTTGATCTCCTTTATGCTTTTAATGTCACTGTGGTGAGTACTACACTTGCATTCTATTAACGGTGTTTCTCTCAAGGACTCATTTTTGCAAATCAGCTTTTTTTTTGGTGGGGAGGGAGAACTGTTCTGTGAACAAAAAGCAAATAAATTACAATCTCTTTGTTCTTGTATTCTCATAAGCAAACTAGGGAAATGTGGTTTAGATTAAATTAATATAAGGAGGGTGCACAACTACTTGAAAGAACTGGTTGAAAGAGTAGTCATCAACAGTTGGCTGTCAAACTTGGAGGGTGTATTTAGTAGGGTCCCTCAAGGGTCAGTCCTGGGTCTGGTACTGTTCAATACTTTCATTAATGACTTGGATAATGGAGTGGAGAGTGTGCTTATAAAATTTGCAGACGTCATCAAGCTGAGAGGGGTTGCAAGCACTTTGGCAGACAGGATTAGAATTCAAAGTAACCTTAACAAATTAGAGAATTGATCTGAAATTGACAAGATGAAATTCAGTAAAGACATGCAAAATACTTAGAGGTCTGCACATGTTTTCAAATCCAATTCTTTTTCTTGGAGAGCTTAACTTGTGTGCTAAAAGTGTTGTAAAATTCATTCCACATGGTCAACATGAATACAAACTCTAGCTCTTGCATCTTGTTTGCAATGTTTTCTGCCTCTCGAATAGTTTCTCCCTTTTGTGATTGGTCTTCAGCTATACTTTCTAATGCATCCACAATCTTTGAGTAAGACTCCAGAATTTCACTTGTTGCCACTGCATGTGCCTCCCAGCGAGTATCAGAGATTTCAACACATGATCATTGCCCAAATATGTTTTAAGAACTGCCCATCGGTGTGTTGAGGCAGAGAAAAATGTATAAAGTAACTGGACTGTTGAGAAAAAACTTACTGCCACCGGACAACAATCAACAGCACTGCGGCCAACAAGACTGAGAGAGTGTGCAGCACATGGTATGAATATGGCATATTTGTTCTGTTCTAAAAGCTTCTTCTGCATTCCTTGATAATGCCCTGACATGTTGGCAGCGTTGTCATAAGATTGACCTCTGCACTTTGAGAAATCTATTTTGCAAACTTGGCACAGATAATGCAGTACTTGATTTGCCATTTCTTCACTAGTGTGGCTTTTCAAATTGAGGAGTGTTATAAATCGTTCAACTGGTTTTCCATCTGTGGGAGACACATATCTTAGTACAATACTCAATTGATCAATATGTGAAAGATCAGGTGTAGAGTCGACAGATAAACTGAAGTACCCAGCAGTACTTATTTCATCCACAATAGCTGAACGAACTTTGTCACTCATTAGACCAATGAGTTCATCACATATTGTCTTGGATAAGTATAATGGGTTACCTTTGCCAGCATTCCCATATTTTGAGAGATGGCCTGCTAAAAATGGGTCAAACTGAACCACAACACATGACAGGATCTGATTTCCTTGCATTATTTCAATCTACGTTAGTAGAATGCCCCCCTGGTTTAGGTGGGGATAAGTAATAAAAAAAGAACAGAAAAACGGGGGAAGAGTGTATAGTAGAGTGTAAGGAAGTCTAACAAAGTTCTGATTTTTCCTATGGTGACTACTCCAATGCTTTTTAAAAAAAAATCAAACATCAATTTTTTTCAAAAAATAGCCTCATTTTTTTTGATGCCCTCTGCTTTGCTGGTACCCTAAGCATGTGCTTAGTCTGCCTATTGGATAATCCAGCCCTGCACAACTACAAAATGGGGACTAACTAGTAGTGCTGAAAACGGTCTGGGTTTATAGACCATAAATTGAATGAGAGTCAACAATCTGATGCAGCTAGAAAAAAGGCTAATATTCTGGGAGTATTAATGGTAGTGTCATCTGTAAGACACGGGAGGTAATTGCCCCACTATACTCAGCACTGGTGAGGCCTCAGCTGGACTACTGTGTCTAGTTCTGGGGCCACGCTTAGGAAAGATGGGGACAAACTGGAGAGGAAAGCAACAATGATAAAAGGTTTAGAAAACCTGACCTATGAGGAAAGGAAAAAAACTGCACGTTTAGTCTTGAGAGAAAAAAAGACCTGAAAACTGTCTTCAAATATCAAGGGATATTAAAAGAGGACAGAGATCAATTGTTCTCCATGGCCACTGAATGTAGAACAAGAAGTAATGGACTTAATTTGCAGCAAGGAAGATTTAGGTTAAATATTAGGAATAACTTTCTGGAATAGGCTTCCAGAGGAGGTTGTGGAATCCACATAACTGGAGGATTTTAAGAACAGGTTGGACAAACACCTCTCAGGATGGTCTATGTTCACTCGGTCCTGCCTCAGCACAGGAGGTGGACTTGATGACCTCTTGAGATCCTTCCCAGTTTTACATTTCTATGATTTCTATTCTTTGAAATTTGTTTTCTCTTTCAGCACTGTGAAATGTTTTGGCCTAAGGTACTAAAGGGAGAAATCAAATACAGTTGTTGAAACGTATTTAACAGCTCAGCCATAGGCATCAAATTGACAAGAAGCCCGTCAGTGGTGCAGTGGTCCTATTGAATTCAATGGGACTTGTGGGGGAGCAAGGTGCTACTAAAGCAGAGTAAAGGGATCAGAATTTGACCCATAAGAAATTACTAAGCAGAGCCAAAGTGTCCTCTGACAATATAACTGTGAGTTGGACTCTTACCCAAATAACAAAATGTCAGCCAGATGAAGAAGAATTTTGAACAGTATTAAAGATAGAATGTGAAGACAAAATAAATTGAGCTTGTGCCTTTTTTGCTTCTTTGTAATGTATAAAGAGAGTGTAAAAAGGTCTTTTCTGAGATTTTTTTTCCTGTTCATTTTTAAATGAGAAATCTCTGTAGCCTTACCAACTGTAGCAAAATTAACCAGTGCTGGCAACTGGGATCAGCAATGGATACATCTGAACTTAGTGCTGAAAATGCCTTACTTATCAATGTAGCCAAGGGCAAACTGGGTTCATCAACATTTCAGGAGTCCACATGGAAGTTAATGCTCTTCAGATCATCAGTTTCTGCTCAGTACCTCTTCCCCCATTTCTTTGAGAAGGTGTGTTCTGTACAGATGGAGAGGCCCAGGGAGGAGAAGAGAGCTGGACAGGACCAGGGAGAGGGCCATGTCCTCGGGAGAGGGCCTGGTTTCCATAGAATTTGCCTACACTTCTTGTGGCAGAATTAGACTCTTTCCTTCGTACGTGGTTATAAACTTATGCTTTGAATGGAGCATTCAGCAGAGACTCAATATCTAACTTTGGAAAGATTTTAGCAGAGATTTTCCATTCCTGTGGGTTTTTCACATAAGAGGGCTGGATGTTTAATGCTTAGTATTTTGTAGTTCTTAGGATTTTGTCCTCCCAGGAATGGGCGCACACATCTCTTGTTAGTATTGAGAATTACACATGTAGGTTGAGGGTAGAATAGACCCCCTAGGTTAGAGAGCAAAACTAGCCAAACTCTTGAAATTAATTTAATTTAATTAATGCATATATTTGCATGAACAAAAATTAAAATATAATTATATAATATATTAATTCACATATTAATTCATCAACAAAATTATAATGCACTGAGCCTCCTGAGCTACCAGTCCAATTTAGCTCAGTGCATTGTAATTGTGCCAACCAACACGAATGTCAGTGAATTTTATTTCCAGTCAGAAATTTACATTGCAACTTCTTTATGAATGAGCCATTCCAAAGCCTTTTCTTCAAGGATTATTTTAAAAATAGACTATTTTAGTTTGTACCATAATCTGAATAAAATGTTTCCTTTAAAACTAGTACTGTTGGAATCGGGGCGGGGACAGGGGGGATCTTTATCATAATGAATTCTGTGGGGAAGAACCATTTTCCAACAATTACTTTTTCTGTTAAAGAAGACACAGCAATACAAATGCTATAATAATTTGATTAGTTCAGATCAGTCCTTCCTATCATGCCTTTTATCATTGTTCGCTGTGGACAATATTGCAGTAACTAATTACTTAGTAGGCCCCTGAAATAGTGATTCTCACATAGTGAGCCGTAGCTCTGAGCCCTGCGTAAGGGACAGTGTATAGCTGTGTTGCCCCAGGAAGTAATTGTGACTCTGGTCACCCTAGGTATCCCCAGCAGGGGAGTTATGGGAGGTTTCACTCCCTCTGTACCACCTCAGCTGAGCAAAGGGAGCATATCATGGCAGAGGATTGGCCAGCCTTACCTGCTCATTTAAGTCAGTCCATTCACAGCCATAATCATATTTGTGGCTGTTCTCTGAATTCTCTCTATTATGCAGTGGCCTTTCTTGTTTTCAGAGGCCTAGGACTTTTTAATCTTGTGCACTCACTGTCTCCCTAAATACCTACATGTTTTTATCCAAGAGCATAAATGCCGTACTGCTTTGCACTTCGTATTGTTATTTACCTCTCTGCAAAATTGGTGTTAAGTGCTACCAAACCAAAAATCTCAATATTACACCAGTAGTAGTTTTCTACACTCATTTTGCACATGATTTGTTCTAATGTAAATGACTATCCCTGGTGTAAGGCGAACAGCTAACAGAGTTTCTGTGGGAGTTTGGCCTGAAAGGAGAGTGGTGGTTTTGTGTTCAGTGCTGGAGGTGCAGTCTTGGTTGGGTTTTTTTTGTTTTGCTTTGTTTTGGGTTTGGTTTTTTTTTTTTGGACTAGGGTCTAGGAAAAGAATACAATGATGGCTACTGAGGCAGTAAAAAGTGAACAGAGTGAACTAAAAAGTGAACAGAGGAGATACAGAAAATGATTGGATGTAGAAGCTCTAGTATGTATGTTATGCTTGAGTGGGTATCGGATGGAAGCTACTTATTGATGAAATATCACCTGATAGAGCTTATGAGAGAAGACCCAAAATAGCTAGTGGTGGTGATATCTAGTTGAGTAAAAGGTTTGTTGCACTGGGGAATGAGGAGGGGGAAAAGGCAGAAGATGGGATATCGAGGAAGAAAAGAAGGGAAGCAAGTCCCTGAAGAAGAGAGGAAGAGATGATAGAGACAGCCAAGGACTTCAGTCTAAATGACCCTGGTGTATGGGGGCTGCAAGTTTGGAGAGAACATAAAACAAATTCATACCAGCACTTGAAAGAGACAGGTCTTTGTGATCAGGGACTCCATACTCTGAATTGACTGGCCTGTCCCCAGACCAGATCCACAGAACAGAAGTGTGCTGTCTGCCAGGAGCCGGGATACAAGATATGTACATGAGGCTGAAGAGGATCCTGATGGGAGTGAGGAAAAAAATTCATCAATTGTGCTGCATGTTAGGATAAATCACACTGCTAGATTCTCATTGGAATGGACCAAGGATGACTGCACTTGGTTTGGAAAGACACACAAAGAAGTGGAAGCTCAGGTGATTTTCAGTGGAATACTTGTGGTCCCTAGAAAAAGAGGGCAAAAGTGAGTAAGATAATGAAGATCAATAGATGGCTCAAGGCTTGGGGCTATATGAGGAATGTTTGGGGATTATTGACCATTGAGAGGCATTTATGGAGAGAGGATTTTTCTCGACTGATGGACTTCACTTAGATGCCTGGGGTATTGAGTCCAGAAGGTTAAGACTGGCATCACTGATAAGAAGGGCTTTAAAGTAGGAGATAAGGGGAGGAGGTTGGGAGAGACTCATGAAATCTCCACTCCTGGCTTTCAATGCATAGGAGCAGGAAAATCAGTTAAATGAAGATATAGTAAGAGATAATGGAACACCACAAAGTAAGAATATGGACAGAAAGGAGAAAGAAAATACAAATATTGATTAGAGTAATAGGTAGGTATTACATTTACTGAAAGGACTATATCTAATCCAGCTAGAAAACTGAGATGCTTATATACTTGAGTGCAGTGAGTCGGGGAAATAAAATAGAAGAATTGGAACTACTCGTGCAGTAGGTCAAACCAGATATTCTAGAGCAGTGGTGGGCAACTGTGGGCAAAATGTGGGGGACCCTGGGAATTTTTTTAAATCAACTATACAAAAACTATCTGAAATTTGCATCCCAAGCAAGGGGAAAAAACCTATAGGGAAAGGCTCCACACCCAGATGGATGAATAATCACCTTAAAAATGTTCTTAGGTGTAAGCAGAGAGTCTGTGCGAAATGGAAAAAGGGGTTGAGCGCAAAGAAAGCATAATTATGGAGCTTAGAAAATGTAGGAACAAAGTGAGATTTGCTAAAAATCAAGATAAATTAGCTCTTGATAAGAAAATTAAAATAGAGGATTTTTTTAGCTATAAAAATAAAAAGAGAATAAGGAAGGATAAGGTTTGGCCATTAAGCAGTGTGCATGGGAAGGAGATTGATGATACTGTAGGTATGTCCCAAAAACTAAATGAATACTTTACCTTTCAGTAAGGATGATCATATGTCATATGTGCATGAAGGCAGTACTTCTAATGGAAATGAGCATCTAGAAGTGGAAATTACCACATCTGAGGTGTAAGAAAAGCATAAGAAGCTCAATGTGCTCAAACTGGAGGGAATGGATAATTTCCATCTAAGAATACTGAAAGAACTGTCACGTGAGATTGCTAGTCTGATAGCAAGGATTTTTAATAGCTCTATCTCTATGGGTGTATTACCATATGAGTACTTTCATTTAAGAAAAGCAAAAAGTGATCTGGGCATTATAGACACATTAGTCATTACAGACCTCAGTAGTATGCCAGGCTTTAGAGCAAATTGTGAAGGAAAGAATAATTAAATTCATGGAGGCAAATAGTAAAGGGGATGTGATATAATGAGTTTACCGATGGTAGATCATACCAGGCTAACCTGATTTCCTTCTTTGAGAAAATAACTGATCTTTTTAGATAAAGGAAGTGCAGTAGATCTAATATATTTGGACTTCAGTAAAGCATTGTACCACATGGGAAATTCTTACTTAAATTAGGGAAGATGTGGATCAGTACAAGAATTGTAAGGTGGCTAAGGAACTGGTTAAGAGGGAGGAGGCAGCAGGTTGTGCTGAAATGTATTATTGGACGGCAGGGAGGTTACTAGCAGAGTTCAAGGATTGGTCTTGAGACCAACCTTGTTCAATATTTTTACTAATGACTAGCACAAAAAGTAGGAGTATGCTCATGAAATTTGCCGGTGATACAAAAGTGGGAGCCATCATCAATATAGAGGAGGATGGAAATATTATACAGTAATGTCTGGGTGACCTTGAAGCCTAGAATGACAGAAATGGGTTGAAATTCAATAATATGAAGTGCAAGGCTATGCAGTTAGGGTCTAATAAGAATTTCTGCTTCAAGTTGGGGGCTTACCAGTTGGCAGCCAGAGAGGTGGAGAGATACCTGAGTGTGTGGGCCAGCCACAGGATGACTGAGTCACCAGTGTGATGTGTATGTGAAAAGGGCAAATACTGTATGATCTGAGGATGTAGCCCATGAGGCATTTCCAGTTGAGATAGAGAAATATTAATGCTATGGTGCAAGACCTCATTTGGAATACTGTGTACAGTTCTGGTCACCTATGTTCAAGAAAGATGATCTTAAACTGGCGCAGATGGAGGTACTAGGATGATCAGAGGAATGGATGGCCTGTCTTAGGACAGGAGACTGGAAGAGCCTAGCTTGCTTAGTCTGTGAAAATGAAGGCTGAAAGGGGATATGATTGCTCTCTACAAATACATTAGGGGGATAAATACCAGAAATGGTGGAGAGCTGTTAAGCTAAAGGACAATGCTGGCACAAATGGGTATAAACTGGCCATGAACAAATTCAGACTGGAAATCAGAAGAAGGTTTCTAACCATCAGAGGGGTTAGGTTCTGAAACAGACTCCCAATAGGAGTTGTGGGGGGAAACAACGTAATTCGTTTTAGAAAGAGCTAGACAAATTTGATTGTGGTTGTCTGAGGGGGTTACTCATGATGGTAGGGAGCAGGGCTCAGCAGTCCTGAGGCTCATTTCCAGTTTGTCCTATGTTCCTAAAAGCTCATGCTTCAGTGTTTCAGCCAGCCACCTGCAGCAGTCAGGAAGAGATCCTCTCCATTGCCAACCCAGTGTATTGTGGGCTGTATTTCTTTTTATAAACCTCCTTCTTCTGAAGCATCAGGGATTGCCACAGTTGAAGACGGGCCATCAGGTGGGATGGGTTGGGACTGTGAAGGCACCCAGCATTCTCTCTGAGGTGCTTGGGTAGCTGGCTTTTGCTCACATGCTCAGGGTCTAACTGATTTTGCTTTATCTGGGGTTGGGAAAGTCTTTTCCACCTGGTCAGATTGGGTAGTGACCACCTTCATCTTCCTCTGCAGCATGTGGGTGTGGGACACTTGCCAGGACTATTTGGGTATATCTCACTTAATCATTTCCTTGCCATTATGGGGGGCACTGGTGCAGCTCGGTCCCACCTATTCTCTTCCTGTGGCACATAAGTCTGGTCTTCTGTGGGCTGTAATACTTTGGTTTCATTTCAGATGTTGGGTTTAGTATGCAGGTGCTGGGTTCTGTTGGTGGCCTGTGATATACAGGAGGCCAGACTAGATGATGTGGTGTCCCTTCTGGCCTTAAATTCTGACTCTAAGGCAACAGAGAATCAAGCCCAAAGAGTCAAGAGAATTCCTTTCCAACTTTGTATGAAATTTAGCAATTTCATTGCTGATCCCTAACCTCCTCAGTAGTTCAAGGCACTGAAAGCTGCTATTATTTCAGCTTATACTGCCTTTTGCTAAACTCTCGTCTTTATGTCATTTCCACAGGAAAGGTTAACCCAGCTAGTCTAAATTGATTAACTGAATGTAGAAATTCAGCTAGCGTTGTATTTATGGACAAAGCAAATCTACACTGGCGCGAGTATGAGTGCTGATTCTTCACTTTGTCTTTCTAAATTTATTATAGAGAAAATAAAGCTGCCTGCTTTCATCTGAGATCTTTCAATGACAGATTGAACACAATAGAAGAAAAAAACTGGGAATAACTAATGAGAAAATTCAGTGTAATTATACAAGATTTATTATGCTAATGTGCAAATTTATTTTCACATAATTTCAAGATGTGGGGCTTTTTAGCCCAAGTAGAAAAATGAAATATTTTTCTAGACCTCATAAAAAGAAATGTTGCATTGTTTCAACTATTGTTTAATATCCAGTAGTGTTCTCCCTTTTTTACCAAAACAAAGTGGTCAAAGTTCAGAATATAGTCACAATTTACCTGTGAATGAACATGGAAATCAGCATTTTTTTTTTTTAGCAACATGACTTATGCCTGGGGATTTTTTTTAATCTTAACAGTACTTTTGCCATGCGGTAGTTATGGCTATATCTGAATTTAAGCATTTATATCTCAGCTATATTATCATTATTTGCTTGTATTATGGTAGTGCCTACAGGCCCAAATTAGAGGTGAGGGTTCTATTGTGCCAGGCACTGTACATACATGTAATAAAAAAGATTGCCCCAAAGATTTTTATAGCTGTCAACCACAGTCCTACAGACTTACTCACATGGTTAACTTTACAAATATGAGTAATCCCCCTGACTCCTTAGCACATGACAAGAGATGGCTAAAACAAGCAAATGCAAGGAAGGGAGGAGGACATGGGAACAGTGAAAGGTTTGTTTGGTATAACAAACAGCAGTCTCCGCATGCAGACAGACTGCCTAGCCGTTGTCAGTTATTATTGATTGCAGTGCCGTGTCCTTAAGGAAGGATTTTAAAGGACAATACTGTAGTGGTTTTGTGGATTTTTTCCTCAGTTGTATTGGGGGCAGCATGGGAGAGCGAAGGTTCTTGAGAAATAATTAAAATAATGGGCAATGAAGGCACTGGTAAAAAGTTCAGGGGATAATGAGGCCTGCAGTATAAATGGATATCAGGGATTAGTTGTTAATGTTTTATAGTGGTGTCACATCAGTCTATTGGGTCATATTCTGTTGTCAGTAACACCAGGTAAATTTAAATAGCTTCATTGACGTCAATGTATTTGCTCAGGTGTAACTGGGAACAGAATAAAGCCCATGGCTGGTTTGGGGTT
This sequence comes from Natator depressus, assembly GCF_965152275.1. Taxonomy (NCBI): domain Eukaryota; kingdom Metazoa; phylum Chordata; order Testudines; family Cheloniidae; genus Natator; species Natator depressus. Next base: position 197,393,996 of record NC_134235.1, on the reverse strand, counting down.
TCATTCGTCATTCCGAACTCAGCTCAGGTTGTGAACTTTATCAGCCAAACTAGGCCTAGTTTTGAGTGAACAGAGCCATTTTATTTAAACTTTTAGAATGTCAACTTTTGATAATGGAAGCAAAAAGCCTTCAGTTCATACTGGGATTAATATAAGAAAGCAATGGTCAAAAATGAAAAGATTTGCTCATGTTTTTTATAGCACCCATTGCTGTAATATCCAAATGTTCTGGAAGTACTAGAGGGAAATATGCAGTTTGATTTGTGTTTTTCAGCCAACACAAGACAGACACAGAATGAGTCTTTAAAAATGTATAGATTCCTATGACTATATGAAATGAATGTAAATAGTGATGACAAATGACAGTAAAATGTAAGCAGGAGACCTGGAATAGCCTCTGGGTTTGGCAGGAGATTTAAAAGTTTGAGTCAAATTTTCACAATTCCTGGAAGCTGTTTGGTTTCTGCATCCATTGAAAAATACAAAATCAGATTAATGCACATTGCATTCTCTGTAGCAAGAAGCTGTATCATGTGAAAATAATACAAGGACCTTCTCTGAGGCATAATCCCTTATGGAGCTCTCCTTTGCAATGGAGCAATAACTCCTCCCTTCACTGCTCTCTCCCCCTACAAAATAGTGTGCTTGAATGACATATCAGAGCCTGTAATGTTCTGTCTGGTCTCTGTCCTGCAAAATATCTGTAGCGTGCTCTTGCTTCCAATGCACAAACTACATGCCATGTTTTTTATCTAATATCCACCTTGGGAGAAACCGCTCACCCCCTTTTTTCCCAGGCTTTAGTTACTGAATCATTTTTATCCCACATGTAACGCTATTGACTTTGGCCCAGTGTGGTTTATTTAATCATACTGTTTGGCCCTTTGTTAGCAGTAATCAAAAACTATTACAAAAATGGGGCAGTTTGTTTCTTCATGTTGGAGCCACGTGAAATTTGGTCAGTTTGGCTCATTTTGGTTTTTGGTTGAGGGGTGTGCCTAAATGCAATACTTAAGTGAAACCCGAGGCCTCGGGCTGCACACAAAGCAAGGCCAAAGATCGAGGCTGTCTGTGTTTTGAAATCAGTTTGGCTGCAGTCAAATATATATATACATACTCAGTTTTTTAAAAATGTACTGGCTTTGCCACTGTTTGAACTTGTGAGTCTAAATCTTAGCTTAATGCATGCACTGAGTAACTAAGTTGTGTGTGCATGTGGCAAGGACATTTTATAGAACTTGAGGGGGGAGAGGACTTTTTCTTTCTTCCACTAAACCAGGACTTTGTTTAGTATATTTCAACAGTGCTGAAAATTCTATTTCCCTAGGTGTCCCTTGTCCACCTCCTAAAGACTGTCCGATTGCTGCGTCTTTTACGTCTTCTTCAGAAGCTGGATCGTTATTCCCAGCACAGCACAATTGTCCTCACACTTCTTATGTCTATGTTTGCATTGCTTGCTCACTGGATGGCATGCATTTGGTATGTCATTGGAAAAAAGGAGATGGAAGAGAATAATCCCGTTACTTGGGATGTAGGTAAGAGTCTGTTTTTTACCATATATAAATCACCCAGTGTTTCCTTTCTTGTTGTTAAAGTTTATAATACTGTACCATATTGCTCTGTAGGATATAAAAGCTAAAACTACACAGTATATTTTATTAATCAGGGCATATTTAATACATGTAAATATTTAAAATGAATTGCCTGATGATTAAGGGATGGGTAATCCCACTGAAATTTGACCCAAATGTCCATTCCTCAACCCCACATTTGTGTACCTACAAAGTGAACATGATTTATATATTAAACAAGGTTTTGCATATTTGATTCTAAGAGGCTAAGTTCTTTTGAGTTTACCTAATTGTAAATTTCTATCTACCTACCTTCAACACAAGAAAAGACTGTCATTCCTTTAACTGTCTCCTTTTCTTTTTAAAACGTAGTCTGTACTTTAATATGTATTCCATGTATGGTGTTTTAAATAATCAATTTTGTTTAGTTTTTCTAGTAATGTTTATTTAAGCATTTATTATTTTTCTTGAAGTGCATTAAACCAGTGGCAAGGGTTTGTTGCCCAAATCATATATGTCTAATGATGGTATTTAAAACGTTCAATAAAAGATCAACAGTTTACGGACAATAACATTTTATAGGTACTGGTTCATCTTCATCCCTATAATAACCAGATTGAAATCAGTGAGTCACCAGGGATGATTTGGCCCAGTTTCTGTCATTTAAAGCTGTTATCTTTCCTGAGCTGAGAATGTGAACTCTACTAGCACACCAGAAGGTACAGGAGAGTGTGTGAAGAGCTGACCATTTCATCACTAGGACTGGGGAAATGCTTTCTGCCTAAATTTGAACCCACTTGAGGTCAAGCATTTGCAAGTTTGGTGCATATTTCATTGTTTTTGAGTTCCTGTTCCACTTGGAATTGAGAAGAGATCCAATTTTTCAAAAAGGATTAAACTGGAGCACAGAGTAAGAGGAGTGAAAAACAAAGATTTTGAAAAATTAGCAGAGAGGAAGAGTCAATAGAAAAATTCTGATGAAAAGATAAATACCATATACAGGCTTTTCTTTAGTCAGATTTTTTGTCAAAAAAATTGGAGAATGAGGAGGTGAGCAAAGATTTTCAATTATAGATGTGGTGGGAGGTCTGAAATGCAAACTACTTTAGTGAATCTCGCAAACCAAAAGAATAGCTCATGAGGTTTGCAAATCATGGAAAGTCAGGAGAGGCTTCCAGTTCTTAGTAGCTTCACAATGTAATGGGTAGAACCTGAACTGGCTTCTTTTCTAAAATCCTCCAGTGAACGGCCTTGTTTGTTTGGGAAGGGTGTGGAAGGGGGAGAACATGTTAATGGGGAAGGTCTGTACTTTTCAGGTTAAACCTAAGGGCCAGTTTCTTCAACTAAAAGAAAAGGAGTACTTGTGGCACCTTAGAGATGCATCCGATGAAGTGAGCTGCTCATGAAAGCTTATGCTCAAATAAATTGGTTAGTCTCTAAGGTGCCACAAGTACTCCTTTTCTTTTTGCGAATACAGACTAACACGGCTGCTACTCTGAAACCTTTCTTCAACTAGTTATCTTGTGTTTCTTCTGAGTGATGTTCAAGACTTCTGGAGCTTTCAAAGTTGTATTGGATGGGAACTGCTCCCTCTCTCCCTCCCCCCAATTATATTTAGTTATAAGGGTTTGCATCTATAAACTGGGAGATGAATTGACTGTTATATGTGAACAGGAAGGGGTTTGGTAGTGATTGGGTATTACTGCAGCTACATCACTCTTCCTTTAAGGCAGTAACTATCACCCTGCAGCTTTCAGAGTCATTCTAACTTCATTCTAACTGAATGAAGAACAAAGAAGAACTTCTTCTGTCTTTTTCTTTGCTGGCAAACCATGAGTCACCCCTTTTCTTCACTTTCTTTTTTTTTTTCTTCCTAGTTGTCTTTTCCTTTGACCTTACATAAAACCTTTTGTTCTTGTCTAGATGAATAGAAAGAGGGCAAGGACAATGGTAAAATTGGTTGCGTCTTGTAAACTCTGTTGATTTTCTTTGTTCAGTAAAATACAAAAGGGCTGAATAGAAACATGTGAGTATTTTAGGTGTGTTTTTGTTGTTTTTAAGAAAGGCCTGTTGCCTACTCAACACTGTAATCATACCTGATAGAGGGATATAGGACTCATTCCCTGTCAGATGCCTGCTCAGGAAAATGTTTGGTGAGGGGAGTATACAAACAGCAGGGACTAAGTGTACAGAGAAGTTGGCTCTAGCTAAAACAGCAGGTCCTTTTCTTGCCTCCTTGAATCCCCCCCCCTTACACACACCCTTCTTTAAAAGTTGCTGCAAGAGGAATGACTGATGGGAAAACTAGTGGGAAGGTTAAAAGTGCCTGACCTGGAACTAACTGAGGAAGTCGGAGGGAGAAAGTCAGGGAGAGGAACACCTAATCAATGCACCTCTCCAGCTTACCGTGAGGCTACCAAAATCCTGTCTGATTCTCTGTCATGCATGTCTATTGTTCATGTTTTCTTCCTCTTTGTCATGAATTTGTTTGTACAAAACAGCTCCTGGGGCTGGCTGACGAGCTCCTCACAAAGTGCAGTGCAGAAACCTCGCAAAGCTGTAGCAGAAGAGGGGGAGATACAAAGAAAGCCCAGTGTTTGAATTGGTCACAAATTCACGAGCAGAAACAAAATAAGGAAAAAAGTTGTGCTCAACAGGCATATTAAACAGCCTTCAAAGGACATTGTCAGCGGGTTTAGGCTCTGAAAGTTAGTTTATTCAAACACACTTAGCACTGTCTCAGTTACCAGGCAAACTGGCCCTCTGATTCCCATTGAGTGCACGCACCCCCTACAGTCTCAGGCCATGGGCCATCACATCATATCAATTATATGATTCTCAGACTCTGGGCCCTAGGTGGCAGTGCCCAGGTACTAACCATGATTGCCTCAGCAGGCCTGACTAAAGGTATATCTACACTTAGGGCGGCATGTGCGCACACTGCACAGCCAACTAGCGCTGTTATAAATAGACTGTGAGGCACAATGTAGGTGAGTAGAGTGCCCTATACTCCTGTACACCCAGGGTATATACTCCATAGGGCTCTCTACACACCCAAGCAGTCCCTCCCATGTCTACGCTGTTGCAGTGTAGTGTCCTGCTGTGTCCTCCAGTGAAGAGCTACTGGAGCCTTTCACTGGAGTGTGTAGCAACACACCACAGTAACAAGTGTGGATGCAGCCTGTGGCACGTACCTACATGTTTCAGAGTAACAGCCGTGTTAGTCTGTATTCGCAAAAAGAAAAGGAGTACTTGTGGCACCTTAGAGACTAACCAATTTATTTGAGCATGAGCTTTCGTGAGCTACAGCTCACTTCATCGGATGCATACTGTGGAAACTGCGGAAGACATTATATACACAGAGACCATGAAACAATACCTCCTCCCACCCCACTCTCCTGCTGGTAATAGCTTATCTAAAGTGATCATCAAGTTGGGCCATTTCCAGCACAAATCCAGGTTTTCTCACCCTCCACCCCCCCACACACAAACTCACTCTTCTGCTGGTAATAGCCTATCCAAAGTGACCACTCTCCTTACAACGTGCATGAAAATCAAGGTGGGCCATTTCCAGCACAAATACAGGTTTTCTCACCCCTCCCCCTTCCCAAAAAACACACACATACACAAACTCACTCTCCTGCTGGTAATAGCTCATCCAAAGTGACCGCTCTCCCTACAATGCGCATGATAATCAAGGTGGGCCATTTCCAGCACAAATCCAGGTTTTCTCACCCCCCCCCCCACACAAACTCACTCTCCTGCTGGCAATAGCTCATCCAAACTGACCACTCTCCCCACAATGTGCATGACAATCAAGGTGGGCCATTTCCAGCATAAATCCAAGTTTAACCAGAACGTCGGGGGGGGGGGGTAGGAAAAAAAAGGGGAAATAGGCTACCTTGCATAATGACTTAGCCACTCCCAGTCTCTATTTAAGCCTAAATTAATAGTATCCAATTTGCAAATGAATTCCAATTCAGCAGTTTCTCGCTGGAGTCTGGATTTGGAGTTTTTTTGTTGTAAGATAGCGACCTTCATGTCTGTGATTACGTGACCAGAGAGATTGAAGTGTTCTCCGACTGGTTTATGAATGTTATAATTCTTGACATCTGATTTGTGTCCACTTATTCTTTTACGTAGAGACTGTCCAGTTTGACCAATGTACATGGCAGAGGGGCATTGCTGGCACATGATGGCATATATCACATTGGTGGATGTGCAGGTGAACGAGCCTCTGATAGTGTGGCTGATGTTATTAGGCCCTGTGATGGTGTCCCCTGAATAGATATGTGGGCACAGTTGGCAACGGGCTTTGTTGCAAGGATAGGTTCCTGGGTTAGTGGTTCTGTTGTGTGGTATGTGGTTGTTGGTGAGTATTTGCTTCAGGTTGGGGGGCTGTCTGTAGGCAAGGACTGGCCTGTCTCCCAAGATTTGTGAGAGTTTTGGGTCATCCTTCAGGATAGGTTGTAGATCCTTAATAATGCGTTGGAGGAGTTTTAGTTGGGGGCTGAAGGTGACGGCTAGTGGCGTTCTGTTATTTTCTTTGTTAGGCCTGTCCTGTAGTAGGTGACTTCTGGGAACTCTTCTGGCTCTATCAATCTGTTTCTTCACTTCCGCAGGTGGGTATTGTAGTTGTAAGAATGCTTGATAGAGATCTTGTAGGTGTTTGTCTCTGTCTGAGGGGTTGGAGCAAATGCGGTTGTATCGCAGAGCTTGGCTGTAGACGATGGATCGTGTGGTGTGGTCAGGGTGAAAGCTGGAGGCATGTAGGTAGGAATAGCGGTCAGTAGGTTTCCAGTATAGGGTGGTGTTTATGTGACCATCGTTTATTAGCACTGTAGTGTCCAGGAAGTGGATCTCTTGTGTGGACTGGACCAGGCTGAGGTTGATGGTGGGATGGAAATTGTTGAAATCATGGTGGAATTCCTCAAGGGCTTCTTTTCCATGGGTCCAGATGATGATGTCATCAATATAGCGCAAGTAGAGTAGGGGCGTTAGGGGACGAGAGCTGAGGAAGCGTTGTTCTAAATCAGCCATAAAAATGTTGGCATACTGTGGGGCCATGCGGGTACCCATAGCAGTGCCGCTGATCTGAAGGTATACATTGTCCCCAAATGTAAAATAGTTATGGGTAAGGACAAAGTGTAGCGCCTGTCGTCTACATGCTGCCATAAGTGTAGGCATAGCTTTAGGCTCAGGCCCTGCAATTCTGTGCTCTCTGGGGGCAATGACCGTGGTAATTAGAGACCAAACAGCCTCCTTAAAGTAAAATAGCATTTATTTAGAACAGAAGCATTTCTAGAAAACATATCATAAAAACAATATAACACACTACACATGTGTCTGGCTTAGCAGGTGTTTAACCATCTTCCACATGGGGACAGAGGAAGAAATATCTTCCTATACACTGTTCCACAGAGCCTCTTTCTGTCAGCTTGTCTCCTTGTCAAAGCTCACTGATGCTCCCTGGACAGCTCCTGGTGACTCACCACCCTTTGCAGGGATCAAGACAACTTTTTAACTCTTTATAACCCATTTGATCTCTAGACTCCCAGCCTGACAAAAGAGCTGTGTCACTTCCCCCTACAGCCTGGAAGGATGCCACTGTATTTTAAGTGTGTGCTTCCATGTTCTTATCTGGAAAGCTATTTTGTTGTCTTTCTGTACCGACCCCATTGAATTCAAGTATTAGAGGCTGCCCTTTTTAGAGCTAGTGAGCCTGGGGCTAGCCAGCACTGTTCTGAGGCAGAGTGCCATTAAGGACCAGTGTTTGGGCCTGGTAGAGGGGATAATCAGACCCAGCAGGGAAGAGGTCAGGTGATACCTGTAAAGGTTGAAAGAGTTGAACTGAGAAGGCTTGCTCTAAGGAAGCAGTTTGGATCGGGAGTGGGGCAGAGGGGGCGGGGGGAGAGATTTTCAGGCAGACAGCCTCTCCGGGGACTGAGGAAGAGCTGCCAGGGGCATGTAAGCTCTGGCAAAGAAGCCCTGGATCAGGAGAATTGTGCAGCTGTTGGATTAATGTTGAACTGTTTATTTTGGGGATTTTGCTGAAGATTGTAGCACCACCAGTAAATGAAGCCCCGAGGGAAAAAGGCCTGATCCAGACTCTGAGCCTAGAGACCGTTCAGCAGCTTACACGTACATATAATAAACATTCCATTATCCCTTCTAGACAATAACTTCCCCTTGCAGACCAGGTCATAACATTATTACATATCAGCTTCACATCTGTCACCAGCAGCATTGCCACTTTCTCTCCATATGTTATATGCAATAATTTAGTACAGGGGTTTTTAAAAGGAAAACAATTTAAAATATTGAAAGTATTAGAACAGTTGGAAAACAATGGGCTCAGAAAGTCTCAAACAAGGACTAAGTCACCTTCCATAAAATGTACATCAAATTTCTACCTGAGCATATGCACGCTCCATATATTAGAACAGTGGGCTATATTCTGCCCTCAGCCAGATTTGTGTAACCACATTGGTTTTTTTCACATGCAAGTTATTTGCTGGTAAGACATAATGCTAGATTTTGAGCTCCCTATGAAATCTGATTAGTGCTACTGTGGCAATGTAGTGCGTTAGCGGTGGTCCTCCCCCTCTGGTTCAGTGGGAGGCTGCCCTGCCTCACTACATAAATGGACATCACCCACAGTCAGGGAATTAGCAGAGCACTGAACAATCTATGGCTCTGGCCTGTAGTCAGGGCAGCGCAGCAAAGGGTCAGGCGTTCTAGCTCCAGAAGATGGCTGACAAACGTGGGCCTTTTGGCCTAGAGATGGGAGGCTGCCACCCCAGGGGTGGGATGGCAGGGGGTAGATGGACCTGGGCCTACCCGACTCCACCGAGCCCCAGGCCAGGGCCCTAACAGTGGTGGAGTTAGGGGTCATGGGGAATCCAGCTGCAACATGCTAACTGCAGTTTAGGTAGCGATGCAGCCAGACTGAGATCAGCTACCCCTGGACCACTTTCTACCCTCCTCTCAGGTTGCACTGGATCCATTGAGTGTCCTCCAACTCCTCAGGATTGGTAGCCAGTGGCCGTTCCAGCAACTCCTCAATGTCTCAGTCTACTGGCGACCCCAGCCACTTTGGCTAGTCCTCAGCTTGGTGTAGCTCCCCTTCAGTCTCCAGGCTTGGGAGTGGGCAGAAGGTGTCTGTTTCCTCTGGCGGCTGCAGCCCAACTGAGCTCCAGGACTTGCCCTTTATACTTCCAAGCATGGCCTGGCTCTGCCCACCTGGGTTCAGAAAGTGGTCCCTCCCCCTGTGCCTCAGTGGGAGGCACTCCACCTCACTACAGACAGTATAAAGCTGATTCAAGCTGGCTAAAATTACCCATAATGCAAGGGAATCATCAAGTGTGGTAGAAGCAGCGCATCCAGCCTTATGCCACCCCATCTCCCCGGATAAGGGACGTATGTGGAGGAGGTGGAAAGAGTTTGGCTGGTGTGCTGCAGCACACTGGCGATCTCCAGATGCCACTTGGAACCATAACCTGGAACAATCTTGAGGCTGCTTTACCTTACACCTGGGGCAACACTTGCCCCTGGAAGCCCCAAGGATTGGGAGAGGATAAAGATGTCATAGACACACCTTCTTCCTGAGAGTACATCTGAGCTGAACCCAAGGACTGGAACCAGAGAATGTCACAAACCAGTAATATTGTATGAATTTCTCTTCATGTTTGTGTAGCCTCTTCTTTGTCATTGAGTTACCCTGTGAATAGTCCCACGGTAATTATTATAAGCATAGTAGAGTTGGGTCCAAGGTAAATAGGACTCACTAGTGAAGTAGAGTTTGTCCTGTTAATTTATACATCTGAATCATATTTTACCTCAAAACATATTAGGATTTAAATACAATCAATGAGACCACTCTCTAAGTAGGATACAACTGAGCATAAGTACAAGTCCCAAGAGCAGGTCCTTAATAATGAGGAGCTTCTCCTCCTGTTTTATAAAGGATGAGAGTCCACATTTATTTAGAGCTCAATTCCGACACTTGCTCACATTAACTAATACCGTACTCCATTAAGAGTTCCACTGATTTCAGAAGGACTACTTGCTAAGTAAGGTACCGCTTAATGCAGGTAAGGGTGGCAGAACCTGTCCCTTAGTTTTTGAACCTAATCTGCCAGTTGCATTTTACCATTACCTTTTTATTCAATATAATTAAAACCACAACTAGACACTCAGTTTTTAAAGATGGCTGTGATCCAAAACCCACTGAAGGCAATGAAAGTCTTTCTATGGACTCTAGTGGGCTTTAGATCAGGCCCTAAGCCAGTATTTTGAGAAAGATGTATATGTATCTTTATTCTGCTGTTTGGTTACAAAAGAACATGTCTCCTCCTTAGAAGCAGGTTTTTTCTTCTCCTGTTAGCTGTGGTAGTAAGTGCCTTATAGCTGAAAAGCTCCTCTGGATTAATGGTATTGCCACTACGGTGCATCTAGCAGCTGAAAGAAAAAGATGTCTTTGGTTGGAGGAGGGACAAAAATTAGTGATTCTTTGTTTTTATAGATAGACTTGTTTCAGATCATATTTCTTTTATCAACTTCCTTACCATGTTTAGTGTTTCCTCAGAAAGCTTTCAACACAGAATAAAGTCTGAGGTTTTGCTGATGCTCTAAAATTTTTAGGCTGTAATATTGTAACTATTACTTAGGACCTAGTTGTGCTAACAGATATACATCATAACCCTGATCCCATACCATTGACTTGGGTGGGACATGCATGGGGCCCATGTATCTGTTTCTTTGGCTAATTTAAACAAACCAGGTACTTAGTTTACATGTGGATTAGGGAGAGGGGAATGATAAAGTGCTTCTAATGAAAATACACAAAGCAGAAAAGTGTGTGTGCTGTTGTTTGGCTCTTATTGAGCCAAATCATGAAGTTCTTCCTCAGTTCTTTGTCCTTATTCAGGCAAAGTTCCCACTGTAAAGAATTTAAAATAATAAATTCAAGAATGTTGCCATTCAGTTATGAGAAGAAAAGGAGGTGATTTTTCATTAGGGGGTAGGCTGTGGTTCCTGTCTGCAGACGGGGAAGCAGTTATAGGAGTAGACTGACCTCTGTTGTCGTCAGTGTGAGTAACTGTCACCTGTATTGATTCATATTTAAGTTAAGCTTGTTTCAGATAGGTTGTTTCTATGTGCAGGCTTGTCTATTTACACACAATGATGTAAACGTGACAAAATGCTAATGAATCAGCTGTTATTATATTGTGTTGAAGCAGGCTGTGGACCTTACGAAATGCTCTGATGAGCCATGTATGGCTCATGGATCATAGGTTGGGCACTCTTGATCTAGACCATCCCTGACAGGTGTTTTGTCTGATGTGTTCTTAAAAATCTCCAGTGGTGGAGATTCCACAAACTCTCTAGGTAACTTGTTCCTAACTGTAATGGTAGTTAAGAACAGGAAGTTTTTTTCCTAATGTCTAACTTAAATTTTCCTTGCTGCAATTTCAGCCCATTGCTGCTTGTCCTGTCCTCAGTGGTTAAGGAGAACGATTTATCACCTTCCTCTTTATAACAACCTTTTACGTACTTGAAGACTGTTATTGTGTCCCCCTTCCGTCTTCTCTTCTCCGGACTAAACAAACTCATTTTTTTTTTCAATCTTTCTATGTCAGTCAAGTTTTCTAGACCTTTAATCGTTATGTTGCTCTTCTCTTGACTTTCTCGACATCTTCCCAAAGTGTGGTGCCCAGTACTCCAGGTTGAGGCCTTATCAGTGCTGAGTAAAGTGAAGAATTACTTTTAGTATCTTGCTTACAACGCTTCTGCTAATACATCCCAGAATGATATTCATTTTTTTGCAACAGCATTATATTGTTGACACACTTGGTTTATGATCTACTGTAACCCCCAGACCATTTTCTGCAGTACTTCTTCCTAGACAGTCATTTCCCATTTTGTATTTGTGCAATTGATTATTCCTTCCTGAGTGTAGTTGTAATTGTCCTTATGGAATTTCATCCTATTTATTTCAGACCATTTCGCCAGTTTGTCAAAATCATTTTGAATTCTAATCCTGTCCTCCAAAGCCCTTGCTGTCCCTCCCAGCTTGATGTCATCCGCAGAATTTATAAGTGCACTCTCTGCGCCGTTATCCAAATCGTTTACGTAGATACTGAATAGAATTGGACCAGGACAGATCCCTGCGGGATCCCACTCAGTATGGGATATGAGAAGGTGATGCAACCTGAGCCTTCTTGTCTAGGACTTGAGACCCTCACCTGAGCAAGTCTTGCAGCCTTCACCAGCCAAGAAAGCAGTTGTTGTTTAGTCATTGTGCAGTTTGACTTTATTGCCTGATAAAGCATAGCTACTGGGCTGATCATTTACAGTCCAGTTAGCACTTGAGATAGTGTTATGTTCCTTTTTCCTCTTTTCATTCCTGACTTTTTAAATTCCTTGCTTTTTCCTTTTGTATTGTTCCCATCATTCAGTCCCTTTGGTGAGGCAGCCATCTCCGTGAGACATGGCATGATTTTCTGCAAAAATAAGATTTTCAGTTAGCTGGCACAGAATAGAGGCTCTGATTCTGATCTCACTTACACCACTGTAATTCCACTGACTTCAGTGGCATTGCTTCTCATTTCCACAGGTTTAACTGAGATCAGAATAAGGCACAGTGTCTTTATTGCCTGTTTTGAATTAGTCTATGCTGAGTTAGCCCCCTTCATGTTCTTACCAGCTATGAGAAGTGTCATTTAGATCTGGCTGTACAAGAAACAGACAGTACTGAAAATGTTTCTTGTTGCTAAATGCATTCACCCTATGAGAACTGTATGATCTGTTGAAACTGGACTACCGTGAATATGTAGTGAGCAGATTAGTAGGCAGCCAAGAGTCGGGATGCTGCTTCTCTTAGATAGTCAAAGCTGTCAAGTATAATTTTATGTAACAGTCTTGAGCAGTTCTCCCTCCTGTCAGCCATAACTTCAGCAACAACTTTTTATTAGTTCACCTATAGTAACACTTACAATACTGTAGTTATGGAGGACTTATTATCAGCACCAACTTAGAACACCTATATTTAAATGGAAAAAAAATGTCAAATTTGCTTCCTTTGGAAAGGATTCAAAAAACCTTTTTCATTTAAACTTATTTAATTATTCACATGTTTCTTTCAACAAATTATCTTTATTCTCTTTTCTGATTTATACTTGGTAAGTAGTTTTTATTACTTTTGTGACCATTATGTTTGACTCAGTAACAGTAAAGCTCTGCAAGCTTTTGGACCATTCTACTTGCACTTATGTTACAAGGTTGCAATATAAAACTCTCCACGCTGAACTTATTCTTTGCATAGTTTGTCTAAATTCTGTCAGTATATCTGAAGTCAGCTGTGAAGCTGGAATCTTCATGATAATTATCAAATATCATATCCAGAGTTTAGTGGCTTAGATAGTTTTTAATGCTAGGAAGGTTTTTCCAGGCTGATGCAAAGAATCTTAAAGCATTCATCATTCTTTTCATTAGTTCTTTTGCAGTCACCAGCAATCTTGTCAGAAGCTCTGGGGATATGTTTTGAATATATCCTTGTGAGTCACTTGCACACCTATCTAGGTTAAACTCAACTTACACTTCTTTCAGAGGAAAGGCTATTTTTTAGGTGTTTGCAAAACCGGAGATATTCAAAGCTGCTAGTTTTTCACTTTTATGATGAGTTTTAGCGTATTAATTAACATCTCCTAGTAATCTGAGATATGACACAGCAGGCTCAGTGGTAAGATAAAAGCCAAGTTAGAAAAACAGCAGTGCTGTTACTCTCTGTACATGACCAAAGTAATGAGGAAGCTGGGATAACAATTAATACTTAACATTTCTTAAACCTTCACTGTGCTGTACAAATTTTAATTAATCCTCACAACATTGTATAATGAAGTAAATAACGTGCTTCCCAATGTATGTAACAAAACTGAAGCAGAGAAGTTAAATGGCTTGCCAGAGACCACAGAGGGGAGCATGTACCAGAGCTCAGATTAGATCTCAGGATTTGTTGGCTCCCATGCTTATCCTTAGGTAGTGCCCTAATGAATAACTATTAATTATTATTCATGCTGATTATTCCAGCTGTGTTTCGGTACAGACTTAGGCCCTCATCCTGCTGTTAGTTACTTATTAAAATTATTTTCCGGAAGTGACATTAGCAGTATTGCCAACTCCAAGCTTTTGAAAAGCATGAGCCAGTCCCCCATCATGAGATTTTTAAAATACAGTTCTGTGGTAGTGGGGTGGGGGGGTTAATCCTTTAAAGTTCATGTTTTCAAGCTTTTCTTAACAAGTATTAGGGCTAGAAACTAACTTTTTTAAAAAGAAAGAAAGAAAGAAAGAAAATACTGAAGCTCTCATGGAATCTTAGGACTCCAGGTACTGGGGTTTTAAGAAAAATACAAACTGTTACAAGACTTGTGATAAAATCAAGATAGTTGACAAAACTACACTTGTTAGATCCTGATCTTGTATGGACAGACCCTTTCACCCAACTCCCATAGACATGGGATCTGCCCTCAGTCTAATTGCAGGATTGGGGCCTATACAAAAATTTAGTTTTAATTTAGTTTTAGTAAGTATTCAATTTATGAAGTGTGTGTGTGTGTGTATATGTGTGTGTGTGTGTGTGTGTGTATATGTATATATATATATATATATATATATATATAGGATATATAGAGAGGATAATGCTTTAGGCTAGATTATGACCAACTCTTACCCCTGAGTATGAGGCAATGCGTAGCTACATCCCCCTAGGAGAAGCCCTAGAAAGAAATTGTGATTGACTCTCAGTCCTACCCTGGTTCTCCACCCTTGCTCCCATGAGGAAGTAAATTACTGTTGCCCTGAAAAGATTGCAACTTACTGCCTCCATCACACTGGCAGGCATGATGGAGAGGCAAAGCCAAGGCGCCACTCATTCCCTGCCTTATCATGATCATTTTACTCTGAGTGAGAACAGAAGCTATGGGGAGCTTGCTCTCCCTAACCCTGTGCCCTGTCACAATCCAGGCAGGCCACACAGGGCACTGTGAGGAGTTTTACACCCCTGCTGTCCTGTCTGACCACATAAGTGTAACTGACAATCTTGCTCTTCATTTGTTTGGTCATAGAAGCAAAACATACACCAAACTAAGCCTGACGTTGATGAAATATCGCACATGTGGGTCAGTCATTGTTCTAGTTTTGCAGCTTCAGGTTTTTTATATTTTTTTTCTCTTAAATATTTCTCGAAATATTCTTGATTACATTTATAGAACTAAATAGGTTCTCCCTTATGCCAACAAGAGCAACTTTGAATGCCCAAGACTCTCCATCCATAAATGTGTATTCTAGTTAAGATTTGGGGCCAAATCCTGGGCTGTGGGACCCACTGGGTTTGGGCAGGGTGCGAGTCAGTGCAGAATTTGGCCAACTCAGTTTAAATCATGGTTTAGCTGTAGTTTTATGGCAACATCTGTAAATGTCTCTTCATACCAGTGTGATTATGGGCTGAATGATTTCTAAAAAGAGGGGAAGCATGATCAAGCTCAAACAAAGTTACTGAAGGAGTACTTCAGCCATATCAAAGTGGGATATTTTGAAAAGCTTGGAAGAGGTCAGCTCTTTAAATACTCAGGTTAAACAAGCCACAATTAGAGCGGACTCGACCCCCGCCATGCGCGCGCACACACCAATTTAGAGTTAGCATGTGTAGGATTATGACTTCTAACAGGAGAAGAACTACACTGTTGACTAAATATACAGTATGTCATTCATTAGCCATTGTCAGAACTTTAGCTCAGTCTATGATCTCTGCCTCTGAATTCTTAATTTAAATCTCTGCTCCAGTGCGTTTATTGTATTTAATTTTAAATTCACCGTTATCTTACCAGTGACAATAATACCTGTTACTTTGAAACTGCAGTCTTTTCTAATTTTTGTGAAGCAGCTTTAAGAAGAGGAATAAAAGATATAATTATATCTCACTTGAGCAGTGGCTTCTTCAATTGAAGAAAATGTATCAAGGCTCTAGTAACTTGGGGTGATCCCATTGAAGGTCCTTCGTTGTGTGGGATGTACATACATCTCCTTGCTTGTCTATTTCTGATGTCTAAGAAAAGAAAAGGGTGAGTTCATCTGACTGCAAGTTCTTTTCCCAATTAATGTATGAAAGAAACATTTGCCAGTTCCAATTCTTGTGAAATTTTTTGGGACCCCAGTTGCTTACAGATTTAACCAACCAGTTCAGATTATCCTCTTCAGAATTTATAGCAAATTGGTTAGCCCCCATATGCTGGTATGTGAATAATTGGTGGTACTTACATGGGTAGAATAAAAGACAATCATCTCAAAACTTAACCAATCACAAATCATTCTTAAGGTTTGTAAGCCTTTGGCAACACCCATTTCAATATTTTTACATTCTTTTTAGTGGGTTTCAAAAATGTTGGGGGGAAGAAAAGAAAGTATCATAATACCATGATAAAGGCTATTTTTGAGACATTTCCGAGATGATTGGAAATTTCATAAGAACATCTATTCTGGAGAATTTTCCAGCACAGCTATCAAACAAAGGAAGTTTGGGTAATCATCATCTGAACTGGATCTCCAACCCTGTTGTGTTTCGCCCATAGTAAATAGCTAGTATTTCAATATATTGGATATTGTGCACCTAATGCACTGACTGGAAATACATTGTTAATTCAGGAAAAATCCACACTCCATTCCCAGTCCTTCAGTCATTGAAATCAGTGCCATGGTAAGTAATATTTTATTTTTTTTTCCACTCAGTCAGTTGCTTTGAAAAGTTGTCAAATGTCAGTTCTGGATTACCAAATCATTTTTGCAAAGAAAAGTTCTCACAAAAGAGAAAATTAATTTCTGTTGATATTTCTTCCAAATATCTGTCTAAAAATATAGGGCTTGATTCTGCCACACTTACTCAAGTTGAGAAGTGCTTACTCAGGTTGAGAAGTACTGGCTCATATGAATAATTCCATTGAAGTTGACTGGACTACACTTTTTAGTAAATACTGCAAGGAAAGGGAAGTTCCTCTGATTCTTTCATCAACATCCATCCTCTACTTAATTTTACAGAATCTCTCACTTATGTGCCACACTGCTAGGATTCACACACAAAAATGTTAATAGAAACAAATGGATTTTACATATGCAGATCCACTCACCAGTGTGTGCAGCTGCTAGTATATAGGTGAGTTTTGAATGCACAAAGTTATATGTTTTTAAATGCGGGCCATGTTGAGGCCCACTTGAAAGTTTGGATCCAAATTTCTACTTTCCTTGTATCTAGCACATCCTACTCATAAAAGGTTTTTAAAAACCATCATCATTCTCAAAGTGTTGCTGCAAATGAAAAATGGTCAGGAATTTTCCATCCGGTTTTTTTGACAGATAATTCAGTTTCTGGAAAATCAAAAATTTCTGTGGAGAAATTTTGATTTTTGCTGAAATTTTTTGAATCTCCACTGGGAAAATTGAAATGAAATATTTCATTGTGGGTGGGGTTGACCTGAATCAAAATATTTCCTTTTGTTGAACCCAGTAGAAACATTTAATTCTGGGTGAGTTCAGTATTTAAGCTATGAACGTTTGAACTACCCTGGTCCATCATGAGAGTTAAAGTTCAAGTGTCTCATGCTCCCATTCTCCTTTTTCTCCTGTCATCTGGCTGGACTATATCTCCCATTATGCATCATAGTTCCTCTCTGGTTGAACCACTGCAATGAATCATGGGAGTTCCATGACTGAGCTACATCCTCTGAGATCTAGTCCACCCAGCTAGCCCAGCCCCTAGAGGAGAAAGGGGACATGAAGCATCTGAATTACAGCTCCCATGAGGCACCACCGTGGTTCAAATGGACAGAGTTCAGTGTTAAACCAAGCTGAATTGTTACATTTCCAAACCAAAGAGATGTTGGAGCTTTCCATTATGCAAAATATATAGATATAGATGTTTTGAGTTTTCAAGATGAAAACACATGTTGAAATGTCGGCATTTCCTATGGGATGGAAATTCCAGTTTTGGACCAACTCTATTGCTTGCATACATTACACGAAATGTTTTTCTTCACATGTAGTGCTATATAAAAATGCTTATCCCAAAAGTAAAATGAGCAAGTATTCTACTTTTTGCTGTTCCCTGTTAAGTCTGAAAAATTATAGGGTTTTGTGCTAATAGAAAGCAGTTTTCACAGCTGAAAAATGTTTCTTCCCAGTTGTGGAAAGGGCCTTTTGTCCAAGGGTTAAAACTACATACGGTAGGCAAAACTTGGACCATATTGGCCTTTTTGACACAGGCTGAATCTATGCTTAATATGATCATACGTTGGATGGCAACTGTTGAGGCTGCATCACCAGTTTCTTAAGCAAATTTTAATGCACTTTACTGCCCTACTCACGTCTGGGCAGACAGTTCAGATACTGAAATGTTCACGCTCCAGTAGTCCAGCAGGGAGTAAAAGCATGCAAGATAAGTAAAAATAGGACTTGGAAGAAATGAAGACAAGTGAAACCATCTTGGATATTTTTCCTTTTAAATTTTATTTGAGCTAGGCCTATGCATTTTTAGCAGACTCAGGGAACCAGTGATTTCTGCTCTGTGGTGGGAGGACATATATACATAATGTTAACCAAAACTATTTTATGTTGGGGAAATGTAAAAGGAAAAAAATGCAGAGTTCTAGTGAAATACAGTGTGATCTATAGACACAGTCTGTAGAATTTCAAAGTTGTTGATCACTTTCTAGAGCTCAATGAATCATTCAAGCTTAGGTTGAGAGTAGAAAGGTCAGTACCGCCAATGCAGAGGGGCTGAGCGGTAAAGAACTTAGAGAAAAGCGTTCAGACTTTTTATGTAGTTGCTAACCTTTTTTAACAGAAGAAATCATGGTACCTGGATGTAGTCTCTATCTTTGGTGATATGCATCACAATTAAAAATCATGCGTGATGTGAACTGCAGATGACTTGCATGTTTGTCTGTTCATGCCACAAAGCAATCACTGTTGACATCAGTGGAAATACCTTGTTTGGAACAATTTCTGCACAGGTAATAGAGATCCTCAGTGCAAACTGGAGTGAAGAATTAAGAACATAAGGACACCCATACAGGGTCAGACCAATGGTCCCCAAACAGCCAGGCGTGGCCTGTCCCCTAACCGACCACCCCCCCCCACTTCTCGCCCCCTGATGGCCCCTCCTGGGACTCCTGCCCCATCCAACCCGCCCTGTTCCCTGTCCCCTGATGGCCCCTACCCCATCCAACCCGCCCTCTCCCCGACTGCCCCTGGACCCCCCATCCAACACCCACTCCTTCTTGACTGCCCCCCAGAACCCCTGCCCCCATTCAACCCCCTGTTCCCCACCCTCTGACCACCCCAACCTCTATCCACACTCAAGCCCCTGACCACCACCCGAACTCCACTGCCCTCTATCCAACCCCCCTGCTCCCTGCCCCTTTGCCGCACTGCCTGGAGCATCAGTGGCTGGTGGCGCTACTGCCGCGCTACCCAGAGCACTAGGACGGGCAGCCGTGCCACCTGGCTGGAGCCAGCCACGCCAGCACAGAGCACCAGGTCAGGCCTCAGCTCTGCAGCTGTGCTGCCCGGCAAGAGCTCACAGCCCCCCAGAGCATTGCGCTGGTGGCGCAGTGAGCTGAGGCTGCAGGGGAGAGGGAACAGCAGGGGAGGGGCCGGGGTTTAGCCTCCTGGGCCGGGAGCTCAGGGACCAGGCAGGAGGGATGTTGCCTGCAGGCCTTAGATTGCCCACCTCTGATCTAGCCCATTATCCTGTCTTCCGACAGTGGTTTGTGCCAAAAGGAGTGAACAGAACAGGGCAGTTTATCAAGTGATCCATCCCCTGTCATCCAAGCCCATCTTCAGAGGATTAGGGCCACCCAGCGCATGGGGCTGCATCCCTGGCAATCTTTGCTAATAGCCATTGATGGACCTATCTTCCATGAACTTATCAAATTCTTTTTTGAACCCAGTTATACTTTGGGCCCATCCCCGGGCAATGAGTTCCACAGGTTGTCACTATACATTGTGTGGGAAGAAGGACTTATATTTGTGTTAAACCTGCTGCCCATGAATTTAATTGTCACCCCAGGTTCTCGTGTTATGAGAAGGCATAAATTGCACTTTCCTATTGACTTCCTCCACACCATTCATGATTTTAGAGACGTCTATCAGATCGTCCCTCCGTCATCTCTTTTCCAGCTGAACAGTCTCAGTATTTTTTTTAATCTCTCGTCATATGAAAGCTGTTCTGCACCCCTCATCATTTTTGTTGTCCTTCTCTGTACTTTTCCCAATTCTAATATATCTTTTTTTGTGGTGGGGGAACCAAAACTGCATGCGTGCATTCAAGGTGTGGGAGTACCATGGATTTATATAGTGACATTATGACATTTCCTGTCTTATCTGTCCCTTTCCTAATGGTTCCTAACATTCTGTTAACTTCTTTGACTGCCATTGCACATTTAGCAGATGTTTTCAGAGAGCTATTCTCAATGATTCCAAAATCTTTCATCAGCTTTCACCTGTCATTTTGGTGCCCCATCACTCAGTTTTGTGAAATCTCTTTGTAATTCTTCGCAGTCAGCTTTGGACTCAACTATCTTGAGTAATTTTGTATCATCTGCAAACTTTGAAATCTCACTGTTGAGCTATTTTTCCAGATCACTTATGAATATGTTGAACAGCACTGGTCCCAGCACAGATATTTGAGGGACCCTCACAATTTACCTGTCTTCACTGTGAAAACTGACCATTTATTCCTACCCTATTTCCTGTCTTTTAACCAGTTATTGATCTGCGAGAGGACCTTCCGTCTTACCCCATGACTCCTTACTTTGCTTAAGACCCTTTGGTGTGAGACTTTGCCAAAGGCTTTCTTTGAAAGTCCAAGTATACAATATTGACTGGTTTCAGAGTAGCAGCCGTGTTAGTCTGTATTCGCAAAAAAAAAAGGAGTACTTGTGGCACTTTAGAGACTAACCAATTTATTTGAGCCCAAATGCTTGTTGACTCCCTTAAAGAATTCTAGTAGATTTGTGAGGGATGATTTCCCTTTACAAAAGCTGTGTTGACTTTTCCCCAATATATTGTGTTCATCTATGTGTCTGATAATTCTGTTCTTTACTATAGTTTCAACCAATTTGCCTGGTACTGATGTTAGGCTTACTGGCCTGCGATTGCCAGGATTGCCTCTGCTGGAGCCTTTTTTAAAAAATCAGCATCACATTAGCTATCCTGAAGTCATCTGGTATACAGGCTGACTTAAACAATCAGTTACATACCACAGTTAGTAGTTCTGCAATTTAAAATTTGAGTTCCTTCAGAACTCTTGAGTAAATACCATCTGGTCTTGGTAACTTATCTGTTTAATTTATGAATTTGTTCCTAAACGTCCTCTATTGACACCTCTATCTGGGACAGTTCCTCAAATTTGTTACCTAAAAAGAATGGCTCAGGTGTGGGAATTTTTCTCTGCAATGAAGACCAATGCAAAGAATTCATTTAGCTTCTCTGCAATGGTCTTGTCTTCTTTGAATGCTCCTTTAGCCTCTTGATCATCCATTGGCCCCAGTGATCATTTGACAGGCTTCCTGCTTCTGATGTACTTCAAAAGGTTTTTCCTGTTTAGTTTTTGTGTATATTGCTAGTTGCTCTTCAGATTTTTAAGAGTCTTTTTAAGATTTTACACTTGACTCTTACACTTGACTTGCCAAAGTGTATTGCTTTCTATTTTCCTCAGTAGGCTCTGATTTCCAGTTTTTAAAAAATGTCTTTTTGCCTCAAACCGCCTTTTACTCTGTTTAGTCATGGTGGCATTTTTTTTATCCTGTTAGTGTTTTTTTTTTATTATTATTATTAGAGGTATACATCTAGTTGGAGCCTCTAAATTATATTTTTATTATATTTGACTCTATGCTTTCTTTCAAATGTCGTGCCACTCCCCCACCAGCATGACCTACTCTGTCATTCCTATATATTTCATACACTGGTATTATCGTGTTTCATTGGTTATCTGTTTCTGTGATGCCTATTATATCAATATCCTCATTTAATATCAGGCACTCAAGTTCATCCATTTTAATATTTAGACTTCTTGCATTTGTATATAAGCACTTATAAAATTTATCAATATTTAGCTGTCTGCCTTCATGTGATGTAATTGAATGGGATTTTTTTTCATTTGACTGTTTCTCTTCAGTTCCTACTTGTACTTTACCAACCTCTGTCCTCTCCTCTTTACCAGACTATCGAGTATCCCCTTTTAATAAATCCTTCCCTAAGGTATGTATCTGTCCGAAACTTGTGCTCTTTCATATCTCCCCACCACCACCACCGCCCCAGCCCTTAATTTAAAAAATCCTCTACAACCTTTTTTATTTTACATGCCAGCAATCTGGTTCTGTGATGGTTTAGGTGGAGTCCATCCTTGCTTTATAGGCTTCACCTTTCCCAAAAGGTTCCCCAGTTACTAATAAATTTAAATCCTTCCTCCAAACACCATTGTCTCATTTATGCGTTGATGCCCTGTGGTTCTGCCTGTCTAACTGGCAAAATACATTTTGCACCATTGGTTGTGTTACGAATTACACCTGGTAGGTCACGCACACAACTGCTGCGAATTACACCTGGTAGGTCACGCACACAACTGCTGCGAATTACACCTGGTAGGTCACGCACAGTTCAAATCTAGGCTGAGGCACATAAACAAAGTCCACAACTGCAGAGTTCCCAAAAAACACCAAGTTTATTACGCTCGAGCGTGGTGCCCTCCTGCTAGCCAGGAGGGGACCCCGAATACAGATTATACAAAGGTTATATACTTTTTAGCAAAGCATGTTGCCCTCGTGCATCGGAAACCTTAGCCAATAAACAAACCCTTTTCTTATCTACCACCTATCCCTGCTTGGTGCATTCCTCGTGCTAAACCAGTATGTTAATTACACAGCATGGTCCTAAAGCCATGCATCAGTAACTTTTATTATCAGGATGGGAGGCCTCACATCAAAGGCCAGGAGATAGGGAGTTAGGGACTGACAGAAAAACAGATACTGGGAGTCAAGGCAGGCTGAAGACAAGGAGGAGGATTTTCACAGGAATGCAGTATCTAAGGAACACGCCTCCTGGTGCATGATGTGCTTGCTTTTAGACAATGGTGGGCCCCAAACCAAAATGGAGTCACGTGCTAACTTTTCCTTAACAGTTGGAGAAGGAACAAGAGCTAACATAGCCCTGTGATTTCTCCTGTTTTCTTCTGTAATAGTTACACTGCAGGGGTTTATACTGAACACTTAGGGATTTATTAAAACTTGCAGATAGAGTGCAAAAGGCTGCTCAGTGAGTGAAAAATCACATCAGACACTCTTCACCCCTCAAGCACTGTAGCTTTGAGAATTTTGTACAGTTCTAGGAACACCTCAGTGTAATGGAAGGTTGTGCTGGGATTGGGAATTTGCCAACTGTATATTGCCTTAGTTTTCATAACTCTTGGTCTGGCGCCTACATGTTAAAAGGTTTCAAGTCCAGCACAAGTCTGGGCAGACCACAGCATGGTTTTTTTTCTGTATTTTGCAACCTTTTCATATGCTTCTTCAATAGTAGGTTGTATTGTCTCATAGGCCATCTGCTCGCTTGCCTCCTGAGATATCAGTTGGAGTGCCCCTCAGTGGAGCACCTGTTTCTGACCACCTTCCAATCTCTCTCTCCTTTCCTACCTCGCTACAGGTAGTCTGCTGCATATGGTATGGACCAGTGCCCATATTCACACATTTTTTTCCTAACTGAATTTTTAGAATAGACATGTGCCTTATACATCTGCTTTCTTGCCATTTATTCATCCTTCTCTCGGCCTCTCTCGTCTCTTATTGTACCAGGTACTTGGTAAAGGAAGAAGTGTTCCTGCTAACAAAATGGAAAATCTTTAATGTAGTAAAGTAAAATCAAATGATATTCTGCAGTATTTTTCAGAAATCTGTTCATTGCCCATAGGCCACAGAAAATGCTCAAGCTTTTTTCTTACATCTATTTTGATTGCTAATAGTTATATCAGGATGTTAATTAGATTTTCTGTTTGCAAAGCTATTATCATTTGTTTCTATGACAAATTAGATATAGTTAGGGTTGTAATGGTGCGGCACTGCAGAAAACTCCTACACTACAATAATAACATAACAACAACAACAATATTTTGCTGTTATAAATCACCATTCATCAGTAGATCTCAAAGCACTCAAATGTCTTACAGAAGTTTGTGCAGTTTGAAACAGTCATACCTTTATTTTCATTATACTGTACCTTCTAAGTTTTAAAGAACATTGTCAAGCCTGAAAATACAATGGTTATTTTATGCTCAGAATTGCAGCTTTAAACATACACTGTGCTTTCTTATGGACGCTTTAATTTTATTTGTTCTTTTTCTGTTTGTGTGTTTTTCTTGTTTTGTTTTCCTTAAGTTTAAATAAAGTGTTCCTTTACAATGACCGTACCCATTTTGCTCTTTGGGTATGAAGATATAACACACTGTGAAAAGTCACGTGCTACTGATTTTCCAAAAAAGCCCAATATTTTTCAGCCTTGTCTTATTTATTTAAAGCGGCACACACAAAACTACATTATAATAAAGTTATTTAGGTTGCAAAGTCCAGCACTAAAATGTTAGGAAGTGCAACACTGCATGAGGCAGGAGTCCTGTGGAAAAATAGTATGCGATCATGAAACTAAAGACTGTAACATAATGCACAAACCGGCAGAATGAAGGTTGTGCAGTCAACCATAAATCTGGCATTTGCTAACTTCCAAGTACTTGACTCTGCAATCTAGACAACTTTATTTCATGTAGTCTTTTTAAAAACAAAGTATCTCTACAAATTTACATAAAATAAAAAGGTAAAAACAATCTATTATGCACAGCTGTGAAGACTGCCCACCATCATTAGGGTTTGAACCCTCTCAGCACTGCAGCACAGATTTCTACCATATGATCTATAGGATTAGGTTGACAGCATGAGAGGACTGCTGTCCCACATTGTGGGATTGCCCACCGGCGCCATTTGCATTGGCCACTGTCAGAAGAGAGGATACTGGGCTAGATGGACCTTTGGTCTGACCCAGTATGGCTGTTCTTATGTTATGTTGTTATGTTGCACGGGCTTTGCTGATGGTCAAATTCCATGTACCTTTAGGTGGTAATTTATGAATAACAGACCAAACCACTAATATTTGTAATGGAAATGATTTTTGAACATCAGAGAGGAAAATCATTATCCAGTTCATCATCATCATCATCTTTATTATTATTATTATTTCTATTGGTGCCTAGAAGTCCCAATCATGGAGCCCCAACATATTGTGCTAGGCACTGTACAAACACACAACAAAAAGTCGGTCCCTGCCCCAAGGAGTTTACAGTCTATGTATAAAACAAGACACAGCAGATCTATACAGACAGAATGAAACAATATTGGTCAGCAATATAGACAGTTGTCTCAGCACACCAGTGTCTGTATCATGTCAATAATCTACAAAGAAACTATCTATTGCTAATCATCTGTCCGTAGTCTCACTTCCTTGATTATTTGTATGATTAGGTCAGTAGCTATCTAAAGCTTATATGAATTATATATGAGGTAACATAAAAATAGTGAACTTTTTAAACTTAATAATTTCTTCTCATTTATAGAAACAAAACAGAAACAAAACTCCACATGGGCAAAATGGGATAAATAATTTTTAAAAATTTCCAACACCAAAAGGAAACTTGTGCCCATACCAACAAATTATTTATGTCGGAAGCATATATAAACCATTTTTCATTGATAAAACTTTGTAAATATGCTTACTACTTATATAACACTTTACAATAACTAACTACTATATTCCTAGAAAGGTGACATTATAATTATCCCAATCTTACAGATGCGGGGACAGAGAGAAATCAAGTGACTTGTTAAAGTAAGTGGAAGAGCCAGGACTAGAATCCTGATCTCCTGAGTGTCCTAAATATACATAGCTGACTAATTACTCTTGAAAAGAGTCATGTATTCCCCTTAGAGAAAGGAAGACTTTCTGGTACATCTCTCTTCTATATTTATCTACTTCTTGATAAATGAGACTGATAGGACTTGTGGACTAGTTTTGCAAGGATGTGTATGCACTTGTCATTTATACTGTAGCTGCTACCGGTAAGCATAGGTGTGCAAAGAATTACTACATTATAAAATATCAATAGAAAAGCATTTCATAGACCTGCTGAGATGGCTTTTAGGACGCATGAAATCCATAGATTATAGACTGTCTCCCTGTTATGGGACAGCCCCCACTTTAGTGTGGAGCTCTGTTGTTGGACAATTGAGAGGATGTTTTGCTTCTTTGTCTTTAATATAACCAAAAGAGCTAGAAGGCTGTTTGGATTCCTTGTGTTTAATATTGAAAATTAGTTGCGTGCCTGTCAACAGACTCCTTCAGCTCCTGGAAACTCTGATAAGCCCTCTGGGTGAATTAACCAGTATACACAGTCCACCGGAGTACCTTCATCAAGTATTTTTATTGTCATTTCTGCCCCAGGTACATCAGAAACATAGCAGCAATTATGTAGATCTCCCTCCTTGCTCCCTAGTTTAACCTTTTATACTGCCTGCTTTCCTTCCTGGGTTCTCCAGCTGGTGAGCTAATTACCTCATTAACCTTGTCAGGCTATCAGCAGGCGTAAGTGATCTCTTCTACCTTAACCACACCCGGTGCCCTGGGTGTTCTAAGTGACCAGAGTGCTGGCTTCCATAGGGCCCAAGTTGAAGCTTATCAGGGTTCCCTCCCCAATCTGAACTCTGGGGTACAGATGTGGGGACCCGCATGAAAGACCCCCTAAGCTTATATTCCACCAGCTTAGGTTAAAAACTTCCCCAAGGCACAAATTCCTTTCCTTGTCCTTGGACGGTATTGCTGCCACCACCAAGTAATTTAAACATTTAGGGAGGGGCCACTTGGAGCCCTATCCCCCCAAGTCCCTTCACCCCTTTCCTGGGGAGGCTTGAGAATAATATACTAACCAATTGGTTACAATGTGAGCACAGACCACATCCCTGGTTTTTAGGACACTGAAAATCAAACAGGTTCTTAAAAGAAGAATGTTGTTTAAAAAAAAATCACACCTGCAAAATCAGGATGGAAGGTAAATTTACAGGGTAAATAAAAAGATTTAAAACACAGAGGATTCCCCTCTGACTCTACTTCCCAGTTACAAAACAGGAATAAAATTACCTCTTATCATAGAGAAAATACACAAGCTAAAACAAAAGATAATCTAACGCATTTCCTTGCTTTACTTACAATTTTTGTAATCTTAGATGCTCATTTCAGATATGTTTTTAGGAGATGTTTTTCCTGTCCTGGTCTCTCTCTCTGTCCAAGAGGAAACAAACAAAGAGAGCACAAACAAACCTCCTGCCCCCACAGATTTGGAAGTACCTTATTTTCCCATTGGTCCTTCTGGTTAGGTGCCAACTAGGTTAATTGAACTGATTAACCCCTTCCAGGTAAGGGGATTCTGTACCTCTGGCCAGGAGGGATTTTATGTTACTACATACATAAGGGTTGTTACCCTTCCCTTTATATTTGTGACAAAGCTGATAACAGCACTCTCACTGTGCCATAACACTGCATTTTCAGTCCTATATGTCAGTGTGGGAGTGACTCCTCAAAGGAGATGGAATGAGCAAAACAACCCACAGCTTGGGGTTCACAGTCCCAAAAAGCAGCTGTCCACCAAGATGGGCCCATCTAGGCCTGAGCTCCTCTACCACAGAGTAATGGTGAGGGGAAGGAACCAAAGTGACATTAGAGACTTTGAGCCCTGTGGTCAAGGGTCATGCTCCTGAGACTGCCACAAATCTCCACTCTTAAGGGATATTTTCCTCCCAACCCAATTTCCTCCTCTTCCCCATGGCAAATTCATGAGGATAAAGATAGCCTTGTGGGAGAAAGAGAGAGGATCTGTGCCAGGTAGAGAGAGGGCAAAATCTGTGAGTATCTCATTTACATAAACTCTCCATCACCTCCAGAAGCATTACAGGTCCAGACCTTGGAGCAACTGCAGAGCCAGCCCTCATAAGATTGGTCAAGCCGGTGCAAAGTCACCATACACACAAGTAAGGTACAAAACTTTCCCTTATGCCCAAGCACAAGAGGGTCAGGATTTAGACTAATAATAATTAAGTTCACCAGCTGGTAATGTGATCCTAATGATGAATGAAGCAAAATGATTAGTCCTGACGTAAATCTTCTTGGACTTGCCCTCACAGGAAATAAGGGCAGCAGTTGGTAATTCCTTTGCCTTGATGCTATAATCCATTGGGTTAGGTGGAGAAGTAGCAAAACTCCATCTTGACTAATCAGATGTTCAAACAAATTTATCTTTTTTCATTCTTTTTCTAGTGAAATGTTACTGTGTTAACAGAAACATATCAGACTAGCACAACTGCTTTGACTCTCCTTAGAAGCACCTAACATACCACTACCCAACATAAAGGAATTACTATTGCACCTCATTGACTTCACTCATGAGGATTCCAGGTCTCTTACATGATAAACAGTAGCTCTCCCTATGGATAAATCATTTGTCCTTCCAAAGTAAATACCTCAATTATTATCAAGCCCCCATCCTGTTAAATACAGGAAGTGAAATCCTGGCCCCATTGAAATTGATGGGAGTTTTGCCATTAACTTAAATAGGACTTGGGAATTTAGAAACTTTGTTTGTTTCTTACAGTCAGTGATATTTGCAAACTTCTTAGTGTCCTTTGAGAGTTCAGTTTTGTGCCTATAAGGCTTAATTGTTATCAGGTGTTTGGCATTGCTGTAGGTTCAGCTGTCTTTGTTATCACCAACATTAGAATAGGAGCTTAGAATTTTTCCTGTTTTTAAGATTCCCTTGAGCACCTCTTGTTTTTGAAACCAATATGATGATTAAATATTTGTTTGCCAGGAAAAGTGCATTTCCAGTCAGCACATAGAATCAATAATTTTGTTATGACTTGGTCTAACTGTGAGCTCACAGAATTATTTTTATAATGGTTTTGAGACTATATTTATTTCCAAGAGATAATGTTAATGCTCAGAGAGTAAAGATACCTTCTCTCAGAAGAATTCTCCTTATTCCAACCAGTTACTTTTCTCTGTCTTTATGACCACTTGCTAACCTTTCTCTTATTATGCGTTTGTGTAAAATTCTTCATTGTCTCTAATTGGTACCTGGATTACAAAGATAGCTTAATTCATTACTGAACTACTTCTATTGTCTACTTAAATGTTGCTAACTAGGATCTTGCCCTTGGGATCAAACTGTAACTAATTTTATTCTCTGAAAATAAATGGCTCTTTGCTGATGTAGTGGGAGCATCTTCCTTTGAAGCTGTGGTTTAAAACCTATTGCAAACTTTGCATAGCATTTTCATTTCTATATTTCAGTACAGTTGAATGGTTCTCAAAGTCTTCACAAATATGTTGTACTGATACAAACCTACTTGATAGTTTAGATTGTTTAGCCTTCATATAGCTGCGTGTAGGTATAATATATACATGTTGGGCCAGTACTATGCTGTTTCAGGAACCATACTTGTGGGGGACAGGTGAACTGAGAAACAGAGAGGCAGTTTGGGAAAACTGCTGGTTCTGTTTTTAGGGCCAAAAACCTAAATTCCATGAGGCGGATGCACTGGAACTCCGCTGTGCCTTTAATAGTGAGGGACAAAGCTGGATCCAGTTAGTTCCCAGTCAAGTCTCTCATGGAGGTGCAGGAGAGTAGGGTTTGTTAACAAGCATCTCCCGAATAACAGTGACAGTAGTTGTAGCCTGTGGCAAAGTATGCTGGGATTTAAGGGGATTATATAAGCAGCACCCTTCCACCACACTACAGAAAGTCTTGGAAGAGGCCAAGAAGTTATGGGCAAGTAACCCAGTTTTGTTTTGCTTTTGTTTCTTATGCAACTGTGTTTTACTTACTACTGAGACACAGGGGCTGAGCCAGTTTCAAAAGATGGAGAAATAAAGCTCCAGCCAGAGGTAGGTGTGTGGGTGTTTTTTTGGAAAACACCCTGGGAAATTGGGTTTTTTAATCTGGCCTACCACCCATGCAAGCTGTAAAGTTCAGATATGAATAAAGAGCCACATTTCCTCAAGTCTGAGGATGAAATCATGGCCCCATTGAAGTCAATGGCAAAACTCTCATTGACTTCAGTGGGGCCCAGTTTTGATTTGGCACATCATAGAGAAATGAGCTGGAAGCAAAGTTTGGGTCCAGATATCTGCAGCATTAGTAGCTGCTTGAACTTTGAGTTTTGGCTCAGGCCCACCTCTTGTTTCAGTTGCTACTTTGAGAAGAAAGTCAATAAAAATTCTATCCAACTTCTGTACTGTGGAAGCCAAATGGCACTATTATTGAATCTAGTCCTTTGTAGGGTACACTTAACTTCCATTATAACAATAATAATTGTAGCATTTGCTGCTGATAAATCCTCATTTGTAATTTTGGAAAGAAGGCATTCTCATCGAACTCTGTTTCTGACAAGTTTGTTCTGAACCAATAACTACAGAGCCTCCATTTTTAATTTTTAATTTAAAAAATGTTGGTAAATGATGGCAGTGACAAGATCCATAACAACTCCCTGAAGCATGCTGTTTGTAATGTCAGATAGAGTTGGTAATGACGTATGGCGTTTGTAGTTCAGATGATTTGACGTTTTATTTTAGTGTATGCACTGGCATTTAAACAGATGCACATCTAAAATATCAAACTTCTTGTGATTTGCTGTTTTTTTTTTTCAGAATTTTAGCTACTTAATAGAAAAGTAACACAAAATATTTACATGTAGGAAAAAAGATCATATTCCGTTCTTCATTCCATAACAAAGGATTTGTGTGTTGCTTTTATTTACAATATGGAGACCCATCCAGCAAATTTGTCCAGTGTTAGTTTTCTGAATCATCCTTCACATTGGTATCTAAGTGCTGCACTTACAGCTGCACTTGAAATGTCTAGTGGAAGTCCTTTGTGCAGGGTAGAGGATCTGGGCAAGAGTGGGATTCCTTTTCTACATCCCACTTTTTTCTGGGCCCCACCACTCCCTCCGTGGCTTCCTTATATTGAGTCTTCTCCTTCATTGGCTCCACTTCTTGACAGACATCTATATCCATGGAGGTCAGGAGTGCATTTGCATAGTTGTGTATATTTAGAATTTATGGAATGTATCTGGTTGAAAGCCCTAGAGAGGCGAAGCAAGTTTTCCCATAGCGCCAGACCAGTGTGCCTTAACATTTGAGCTGGGAGGAGTACTTCTAGGAATGATACAGGGTGTGTGTGTGTGTGTGTGTGTGTGTGTGTGGTAGGTTGTTTTGCTGAGATGTCAACAAGGTGCCAGTTAATGTTTATTGCAATGGTAAGTTTTGGTGATGTGGACACATATCATTGAGAACTGGACCACTCATTCCCCATAGGGCTGCCAAAATTTTACACCTGAACTGGTCTGAGTGCCATTGACAATGTAAGTACAAAAGGCTCATATCCATTTCTTAAAGTCATCACCAGTCCCCTAAGTCATCAGCTGCCTCCTGTATGACATATTTTGAATGTACACTTTAAGCTATTTACATGTCTCTAAAATACACACAACTGTGAATAAGCCTATTGTTATCATAAACTCTATTATAAATGGATTTAATATACTTTAACAGGATTTTTTTAATACTTAAAGAAAACTGAGGGCTTGTCTACACCAGTAATGCGTTCTTCGGGGATGTGATTTCTAAAGCACTAATGTGTTGTACATTAACTCATACCACAGCACTATAGTAAAGTGCACAAGCGAATCTTTAGCATGCACCTGCAAAGTCTATATGGACTGATTTATGCAAACCACATTAGAGTGGTTTAGAATCACACACCCACAGTGTGCATTACTCCGCCACATAGACAAGCCCTTCAGATGTCTTCCCTTTGTCAGTTTTTTTTTCTGTAGTTAAAAAATTGTGTCTAGGAAAGTGGGTTAGCAGAATAAAGACAGATGGGAATAGATTAATTCTAACCCTACTTTATTGCAATGAAGCCTTTACAGATGGGTCTGCTACATTTATACTAAAGTTTCTCCAGTTTAATATTTAATCAACTTTATTTGATCATCCTTCTTGAATTGTGGACACCAGAACTGGAAGCAGTATTCCAGCAATCGTCACGCCAGTGCATAATACTGAGGTAAAATAACCTCTCTACTCCTGCTAGAGATTCTCATGTTTAAGCATCCCAGGACTGTATTAACTCTTTTGGCCAGGCATTGCACTGGAAACTCATTCTCCTGATTATACACGACAACCCCCAATATTTTTTCAGTCACTGCTTTTCAGAATAGAGTGCATCTTCCTATAAGTATGGCCTACATTATTTGTTCCTAGATGTGTATATTTACATTAAGCCATATTAAAAACACATATTGCTTGCTTGTGCCAGTTTATCAAGAGATCCACATCTCTCTGTATCATCCTCTTCACTCTTTACCATTCTCCCAATTTTTGTCATCTGCAGATTTTATCAGTGATGATTTTATGTTTTCTCCCAGGTCATTGATACAAGTGTTACATAGCATAGGACCAAGAAACAATTTCTGCGGGATCCCAATAGAAACATACCCACTCAGTGTTGATTCCCCATTTACAATTAAACGTTTCCCTGTTTACAATTTTGAGACTTATCATTTAGCCAGCTTTTAATCTATTTAATGTGTGCCATGTTAATTTTATATTGTTCTAGTTTTTTAATCAAAATGTTGTGTTGTACTAAGTCAAATGCTTTAAAGAAGTCTAAGTATATTACATCAGTCCTTTTACCTTTATCAACCAAACTTGCAATTTCACCAAACAAAGATATCAAGTTAGTCTGTCAGGATCCATGTTTCCATAAACCCATGTTGATTGGCATTAATTATATTACCCTCCTTTAATTCTTTATTAATCAAGTCCGCTCCATTATCTTGCCTGGAATCAACGTCAGACTGACATGCCTATAATTACCCACATCATTACATGATCGGTGTTGTGAGAGAGAGAGAGACATCCATATTGATGCAAAAATAGGATAAATAAAATTACTATAACTTTTATTATTGTTCTTAGGTTGTTACATATTTTTGTCTTTTCTGAATATTAAGATATAGCTACAAGTATGTTTTCTCCAGGATGCTGGAAAATGCAACAATGCATATCATGTTTAGCTAGTTACATTACAAAATGTTCAAACTCAGCAAAGAAATACCAAAGGCTCTGCTTTTTGTCTCCCAAGGACAATTAAATATCAGAAAGATAACCTCCTTTTAGTTATAGATCCAAGTTTATTACTTCCAAGTGTGTTTATATAGTCTATGGAATGCAACTTTATAATTTCTATTTTGCTTTAACATTCTATACTATTTTCTTTAATATTATGTTTTGAAAGTTGTATATAAGAAATATTCTGTTTCATGCTTTGTATAGAATATTTGATAAGTCTGGAATTAGAAATTGTGAATATACTGCAAATGGTAGGTTGTAAATCTAGAAACCATTTGTTCAAAACAAACAAACAAATCCATCAGAGTGCCTCATTAAAGAACAGGACAAATCCCTCTTGTATAAGATATCAGCTTGGTATCAATATGATTTTTTTTTTCAAGAAAACAGACTTTGTAAGATATTTTATGTTTGAGAAAGAGTGCTGGTTGTGTAAAAGATGGGAGGGTGTTTTCATTCAGAAATTCCAAAAAGAAGTAATGCTTAGGGTGTGTTATCAGAACTATAAGTCAAGTAATAAAAGTGGATCTTTTAGCCCTCTTTTTTGGAAAGAACCACCTTAGGTTAAACCCACACAATGAATTTTAGAAATATGCTTATTGAAACGATTTCTTTGTAAATACACTAAGAATCTGTTCTTTCAATCTGGAGAACATTTATGGTGGGATATGTTTTACAGATTATGTTGGTTACTTAAAGGTGAAAACCTCTGTTGTTTCTCAAATGCATAAGATGGCATGAGTTTCTTTTCAGTTGTATATTTGCAAATATTTTGTTTCTAAACAGAAACCTTCATATGATAACTGCCTGATATTGTTATACGAATAGTAAGATTTTTATGTATAAATATATCAAAGCCATATGATGCTATAATGGATTACAGATATAAGTAGCCATTTGACTATAGATATATTTATATTAATTAGGAAATTAGTTCAGCAACCCCTCACCAAACTCATGAAGATAAGAAAAACCTCTCTAAAGATTGGTAAAAAGAAAAGACAATACCTCTTTTGATGACCATTCAAGCTTAACAACTCTTTTTAAGAATTTAATTTCAAAAAGGTTATTTTGACAGCTGACTTTTAAAGAGAGTATGACAGGTTCCCCCTGGGGTGCCACTGAGCCTGCCTGACCCACCAGCCTGGGCTCCCTTTCACGCTGTGGTGCTGTGATAAGTTGCCAAGCTCTCCAGACTTGCTCTTTCACCAGCATACACACAAATAGTGACACACCCAGCTGCAGCTTCACACACACATGCTGAGATCAGCTGTGCATGGGAAAGCTCAGCTAAGGACCTGCTCAGTTACTCAAGTGCACACATCCCTCTGGAGTGTAAACCCAGAAATTATACCATCTTGCGCTGCACAGGGAACTGTACGGCATAAGCTCATAAAATTTGCCCCCTCCCTCAATGTGGAGAGAGAGATGCAACAGCTTTCCACCCGAAGTTATAATTTTCATACACTGGTTTTAGAAAAAATAAAAACAAGTTCATTAACTACAAAAGATAGATTTTAAGTGATTATACGTGATAGCAAACATATCGAAGCAGATTCCCTTAGTAAATAAACAACACCGCAAACTGAGCTTAACACACTAGATACGTAAGATATAAATTAGCAAATTTTCACCCTGAGTGATAAACAGGCTGGCAGATTCTTAAGGCACAAGTTGCCTTGGCTTTCCCACGTTTTCATACACAGTATAAAAATCCCTCTAGCCTGGGACCATCTCTTCCCACGGTTCAGTCCTTGCCCCTCTGGTGTTTCCAGGTGTGCTGTTGTACAGAGAGTGAGGTACCATCATGCTGTCATTGTCCTCCTTTTAGATCTTCTCCCCACTTGCTGGAAAGCTCTTTCTCTGTGACTTGGGTCAAACAGTTCCCATTGTGTGGTGTTATCTCTGAGAGGTTTCTATTGCACACAGTTCCTGGGGTAATCCTTGTGCTTGTGTAAATTCCTTCAGTAAACTATTAACATTGTTTGGCCTTTTTACTGTTGTACCTGAAAGGCTGCTTGTGGGTGTTTTTCAACCTCACAACATGTTTCAATAACATAGACACAGCCAAACTTCAAAGCTTCCCATACAACAATAGCACATACAATCCAATGAGATATTAATGTCTAGCAGATGAAGACTTTTAGAGTGATACCTCACAAGGCATACTTCGTACAAAACATATCCTAATTACATGGCAGTGATGAATATTGGGGTGCCAAAGTGTCACAGAGAACAGGATTGTTTGGATTCATATGAAACATCATTTCAGCTCCTCTTAAACCCTGAAGGAATGAAAGGGATATCTCAGAAAATTAACTGAATAAAAGAGTTAAAACTTTAAACATAAAGATGTTCTGAGAATCTCCCTTCACAAAGACAAAGGAAATGCAACTGTCAAGAAAGAATTACAACCCTAATACATATATGCATTAACACTGTGGCTCTGAACCTTTGCAGACTACTGTATCCCTGCCAAGAGTCCGATTTGTCTTGCGTACCCCCAAGTTTCACCTCACTTAAAAAATACTTGCTTACAAAATCAGACATAAAAATAAAAGTGTCACAGCCACACTGTTACTGAAAAATTGCTTATGTTCTCATTTTTACCATATAATTGTAAAATAAATCAGTTGGAATATAAATATTGTACTTACATTTCAGTGTATAGTATACAGAGCAGTATAAACAAATCATTGTACTGACTTCACTAGTGCTTTTATGTAGCCTGTTGTAAAACCAGGCAAATATCTAGATGAGTTGATGTACTCCCTGGAAGACCTCTGAGTACCCCCAGGGGTACACGTACTCCTGGTTGAGAACCACTGCATTAACGGACTAAACATTCATAAGATGAAGAGGCTCCTAAGGATTTCCTGTGAAGCCATGGAGCCAGTGAACAGCATCCAGCTTTGAATCTAAACAAGCCTGAAAGAGGTGTGTTTTCCTATGATTTCATGGAAACAGGAAGGAGAAAAGTATAAAACTATGAAGTGAGCACCCCCCTCTCTCTCACATACGCCCTCTGCTTAGATAGCAAGCACTCCACAATTCATCCTGTCCATCTCCACAAGTAAGCTGCCACAGACAGCTAAGAAAAACACAGACTCAAGAAGAAACAAATCCAAGGAACATCTTCCCAAGACTTCAACATGGATTGGTGAGAGGAAGTTAATGAAGACACTGCCCAGGGATTAGATTTTCAAACTCTTGTAATGGTTTTATTGGGATATGGGATTGTGGTAATCTAAAATGCTAACAGCTTCTTCTGTTAATCTCCAGATGGCTAAATCGTGTATTCCTGGAGTCCGGGGCAAAACACTGGTAAACAGAGAAATAATTGGATTTAAGATTCTTAATATTTGTAACTGACTTGTGTTAAGTCAGATCTTTAAATGGCTTCTTCTAAGTAACGGATTAAAATATTTTGTTTCAATTTCATAGGATTTAGTTAAGATTGCTAATTTTGCCAACTATAAACTGTCTGGTTATTTATTAACCCCTGGCTCTTAAACAAATTATTTTGCCCAATCATAAAAATACCTAAGAAGATACTGGATTCAAAATAATTCTGGGAAACAATATACTTTGGTCTTAACTTACCAAATGAAGAACATCCCCAAATATCCACTCTCCAAAGTATAATCTCTATTAAATGCTCTCCATATAGAGACATACAGAAGAGCTTGTAACAGAAGTAATCAGTTTATCATGTGTTCTGTCATTTGTGGTGTTTTGTTTAATGTTTTAGTTTGCCTTTTTTTTTTTTTTTTTTTGGCTAATCTAGTGGCCATGGTTAATAATTGTGATTATTTTGCTTGGTCTTGCTCCTGGTCTCCCCTAAGGTAAAAGAATTCCTGTGACTAAAATAATGGAAATAGTCTAATTAATAGCCTGTATCAATAATTCCATCTTTTAATTTTGGTTTCCCCTGATTTGGCAGTAAAAGAAACAAGTACCAAGAGTTAGCCTACCATTTCTTGTTTCTAGTCACTAAATGTTGCTCTGCATATTTGTTTCAGAGTTCACAAGGATCTAGGAAGTGGGAAGTGACTTTGATAGATCTCCTTTCTACATGCCAATTTTTTTAGCTGAACAGCAAGATTTCCTTCTCAAGACACCTTTTTGGTTTTTGTGAGGTGCTACATTTCTCTCCACTGCCTTGCTTTCTAAATCTGCAAAAGGTTATGAATTTAAGCTCTGAGGCTCGGGTATTGGAAGCGTTGTGCAGCTAAGGACTGATAGGTCAGATATCGAGTGACTGCTCATCCTCCATGGAAGCCCGCACAGCACTTTCAAAAGACGAGTCAGGGAGTTTAAATTCATAACTTTGTTAGGCACCAAAAATCATGGACTGAATAGACACACTGGATTTATGGCTTATAACAACAATGTATAACCCACTAACTACCTCCCCCAGTTGCCTTTCCCTCCTCCCCTATCTTCCCCCCCCTCCACCCCCAAGACTGGCGGGGAGTAAACAGGCCACTTCACCTTGAATGGTCCCTGGAAATGTGTGTGAACTACTCATGCTAAACAATCTGTTCCACCTTGTACTTAACTGTGACACTTCTGGGTACATTTCCCAGACCTGAAGAAGAGCTCTGTGTAAACTCAACAGCTTGTCTCTCTCATCAACAGAAGTTGGTCCAATAAAAGATATTACTTCACCTACATTGTATCTCTAATATCTTGGGACCAACAGCTACAACAACACTGCGTATTTCATTATTATATCATTTACTACTATTATTTTATTATTAGCAGCAACATTAGGCCAATGGATGGTTGGACTGAGTAAGGGCTGCAAGATTTAACATATGAGTTTCGTTACTGTGCTGCTTCTGGCACCTTTGACTTTCTTTGGCCTTTCTAGATCCTCCATCCAACTCGCCCGAATGCTCCCTGTAGTGCAGTGTACAAAACCCTTGAACCAGGAAAGGATTAATGGGCTGTTGGGGGCCCAATCAGCCCCACCCTGCAACATCTGAAACTGTGTTTGACTTCAATGGAGAAGCTAAAAAAGGAGAGACCAGCTCAGTTGCTGCTTGGCCTGGAGGGAGAGCAGTCCCTGAGCTCTCCTTGTGAGAGAAAAGGCTCACTGGGGTCAGGAACTGAGGAAGACTGTTGCCTGTCCCTGAGGAAAGAGAAAAGTTTGGTTTTTTTTGTGTTTATTTTGGACTTTGGGTACCCTGGAAGGGGGGTGGCTTATATGTGATCTAGCCAGAGGACTAAGTCTCCTCAGCCTGGAAGATGTTGGAGGCTGGATTATCAGCTGAAAGTCCAGAAAAAAACTGAGACAGAGCCACTGCCCTATCGATCCACGCCATGGGGGAGGGAGGGTGCATGCTGGGAGAACACATGGTCACACTCCTCTACCACCCTGATTGCTTCTCACTCCTTTGCTGATGTTGCCACTTTTTGACGCTTCTCACTTCTGCAGTAATCACGTGGCTGCACCTAGCCCTCTCAGTGCTTTCTTATACTCCTCAAGACCAATATTGCAACCTCCCCTAGCCTTATTTGTCACCTAAAGATCTTTATATGATTTTTGTGCACACTCTCTGTACTTACTATATTTCACACCCAATCAAGCTATCAGATAAAGTTAGTTAAGTGTTTTTAAAAAGCACGACTTAGATGAATCAGAGTAAGCTATTTTAAGAAGGGACAAATGCTGACTCCCCAAAGTCTGTTTAATTCCATGACTCTCACATTCACAGTTAACTTGAGTTACTGCACATTAATAGAGCCCCATAAACTGCTGGATGCTGAATAAAACTAAGACCACGCACAAAATATTTTTATCTGATGTCCTACTAATATTAATTACTAATGGCACTAATAACTTACATTTGTTGTAATAGGACAATGTAGAGATTTTATTATTTAACTTACTTTAATGTGTTAATGTGAAAAAGTAAGTAAATATACTTTTGTAATATTTTTTGTTTCTACAACCACACAGTTTATTTGCTATATGAACTTAATGTATCCATATCTCCTTTGTGCACTTATTAAGGGACTGATACTGTGCCTGCAAGTAAGGGCTCCAGGATCTGATCCTAAGTGTGATACAAAAGTTCACTATAATGAATGTGATTTTCTAAGATTCTGTTCTATCAGTTTCATTAAGTAACTTATATTTTCCTTGTATAGCACTGATAAAGCACACTATCTAACGTACACACACGACAGTATTGCTTTTGGAGATCGGAGTGTGATTTAGGAAACATCCAGCTGGGTCCACTAGAGCCTGGAAAGATGCCTCAGAGATGTCATTTTGGCAGTGATGCACTTTCTCAGTATTATTTTTTATTTTCTGGGCTAGCTAATCATAGATTCACTGGAAGGCAGGATAGTAGGGATGAGAGGTGTTTGATGTGCTTTGACTTTTTGGATTCTGGAAGGAGTATTTGGAGAAATCTAGGAAAGCCTGAATAGCAGTGTTTGAAAAGGTTTGGCATTCTACAGCCTTCGCCAAGGATGAGTCCTAATAATGACAAGGTGGATGTGCTGAAAGTTGCTCACCAAAGAATACGAAGGACATATCTACACTACAATTACGTCAATCTAAGTTACATTGCCATGCAGCCACTGCAGTAGTTATATCGCTTGTGCATGTGCACACCATGCTCCTTTTGTCAGCGGTGCGTGTCCTCACCAGCAGTGCTTGTATCAGTGCAGAGTGCAGTGCACTGTGGGTAGGTATCCTACTGTGAAACTCGCCACCATCCAGCGTAGGGTGTTTTGGAAAGTTTTTGCAATGCCTCATGGGGCTGAAATGAGTCCTGCTGGCATGACTGGGATCCTGGGGTCAACTTCCCATAATGCAGTGCTTTCCATCCCATAATTTCATCTGCATCTCATAATCCTTTGCACCTCTTTTCAAAATCCCTGCAAACTCCTGCATCCCTCCTTGCTGTCCACCATCTGTGACAGACACATGGAGCCTGCACAGCTCTGTACTACTGTCGTGAGCATTGCAAGCCTGGGGTGCCTGATCCTGAAGCATTTGCAGAGGTGCAAGAGGAGCCACAGGGAACGTGACAATTCCTTGGAGGCTAGATCGCTGTGGGACAGAGAGAGAAACAATTCAAGGTTGCTGGTGGCACTCAAGGAGCAGCTGGGGATGGTGGAGCGCCAGTTCTGGGCCCAAGAAACAGGCATCAGCTGGTGGGATCGCATTGCCATGCGGGTATGGGGTGATGAGCAGTGGCTGCAGAGCTTTTCGATGTGCAAGGGCACGTTCCTGGATCTGTGTGCAGAACCCGCCCCAGCCCTCCAGCACAGGGACACCAAAATGAGAGCCTCAGTGACAGTGGAGAAGTGAGCGGATTGCTACCGGTCAGTCAGGAATCAATTTGGAGTTGGGAAATCCAACATGGGAGCCATTTTCATGCAAGTGTGCAAGGCCGTTAATCACTTCTTGCTATGCAGCACTGTGACTCTGAGCAATGTGCAGAACGTCGTGGATGGTTTTGCAGCAATGGGCTTCCTGATCATGACATCACCCGGAAAGTCCTCTTTAGTTTTTCGTAGCCGCTTTCTAATTCTGTGCAGCTGTTCAGCCGGCAATAACAAAGGAGGAGGCTGGGCTCCCAAGGTCCTATCTGTGAAGCCAAAATGCAACATTTTACAGAAGCAGTATTGTTTGCAACACACAGACCACTGATTCAGTGATTTAAAATACAGCCACTATTCACATACCTGTCACTAACTGGCTGACCCAGGCAAGCACAAGACCCCCAAAATGGTGAGAAACCACAGGGGCAGGGGAAATCAGTGTTCCAGGACTGTACTGTCCACTGGGCACATGGCTCTTAGGGAGAGCCAGCACTGTAGGGGGTTCCTTATAATCATTGCTGTTCTGACATTTTCCACAGGCTGTGTTCATTATGGAAGATATCTTGCTGCTGAGAGTGAGCAGAGAATCAAGGGAGGGTCTTCCTCAAGACTGCAGCTTCTACCCTGGTCCTTATGTGGCTTGCCTGTGTGCAGCAATGGTCATCCCCCTGCCAGTGACGGCAGAGTGGCGTGGGAAAGTTACCCTTAATAGGGAAAGAAACAAAGCAGTTCTGCCAAAGAACCTGCAGCAGCAGATTGTCCAGTATCTGCATGAGAGTTTCGTGGAGATCTCTGAGGCAGATTCACGTGAAGTGAGGGAGTCAATCAACACCCTGTTCTGACGCTCAGACTAGGCATGGGGTGGTATGCGCATCATACAGACACAAGCCTGCTTTCTGCAACCCTCCTGTCCACAAAAACTCGCTTCAGCAATTCCCAAAATCAAAGCCACTTCCAAATTCCTCTCCTGTTTGTCCTTCGCCAACCTCTGACAGCTGTGACTGGCTAGCCTCCTCCGGGTAGAGAAGAGCTCCTGGCTGCATGCATCTCTGACCTCCAATTCATCCTCTGCCTCTGGGTCCCCTCCCCCTCCACATCCTTGTCCAAGATTTCCTCCTCCTGGCTCAGGCCACTCTCGACTGGCATGCAAGCCACTGAAGTATCCACAGTGGCCTTTGCAGTGGAGGTGGGGTCGCCACCAAGTATTGCATCCAGCTCTTTGTAGAACTGGCAGCTCGTGGGTGCAGCACGAGAGCGGTGATTTGCCTCCCACACCTTGTTGTAGACGTTCCATAGCTCCTTCTCTTTGACCTGCACTGCAGTGTGTCCCAGTCATGGCCCCTTTCTGTCATGCATCATGAAATCTGTCCATAGGTATCATAATTCCTATGGCTGGAGCACAGCTGGGACTGCACAGCCTCCTCTCCCCAAATGCTGATGAGGTCCAGCAGCTAGGCATTGCTCCAAGTGGGGGATCGTCTGGTGCATGGAGCAGACATGGTCACCTGGAAAGATGCACTAAGACCATTGCACACATCACCGAGCACACAGGAAGGGGACTTTCAAAATTCCCAAGGAATTTAAGGGGTGGGGCTCCTTAAATTTAAGTTTGGTCACCTGAGGGCAATTCAGTAGAGCTCAAACCGATGACCAGAGAGGCAAGAATACGCATTGTGGGACACCTCCTGGAGGCCAATTGCAGGGCTGTAATCGATCAGGGTGTCTACACT
This sequence comes from Natator depressus, assembly GCF_965152275.1. Classification (NCBI taxonomy): domain Eukaryota; kingdom Metazoa; phylum Chordata; order Testudines; family Cheloniidae; genus Natator; species Natator depressus. The sequence goes on along the minus strand of NC_134235.1, from coordinate 197,352,016 downwards.
GGCCTATCGCGGTGCTGTAATGCCAGCGCAGAAAGCTCTACGCCTCTCGTCAGGGTGGTTTTTTTAACTGTACTGCAACTATGCAGTTTTTGCGCATTAAGTGGCTTGGCAGTGTGTGCACCTCGGGAGTTACAGTGTAGAAAGCTGCTTTACTGCCCAGAAACTTGCCAGTGTAGACAAGGCTTAAGTCATTCTGCACTGCCACCTTATGAAGTGCAGCATGCTTTCCACCTATGCATCCTGATAATCCTGCTAGGTTATGTAGAGGTGGTAGCAGGGGCGAAAGTAAATCTAGGGACTTACTGGTACGGGCCTGGGCTGGGGCCGGCTCTGGCCCCCGGAAGGGGCGGGGCCTTGGGCAGAAGGGGCAGGGCTGGGGGAGGTCAGAGCCAGCCCCGGCCCACCCTGTACCGGCAAGTGCCTCCTTCCCCCTCCCCAGGGTAACAGCGGCAGCCGGGGGCTCTGGCAGTGGGTTAAAAGGCCCTGGGCGGTAGCGGTGGCCGGAGCCCTGGGCCCTTTAAATCGTCCCCGGAGCCCCGCCGCTGCTTCCCCAGGGCTCTGGCAGCAGGGCTCCGGGGACAGGGCTCCGGCCGCCACTACCACGCCAGGCCCTTTAAATCATCCCCGGAGCCTGCCAGAGCCCTGGGGAAGTGGTGGCGGGGCTCCGGGGATGATTTAAAGGGCTATGGGCTCGGCCATCGCTACCACCCCAGGCCCTTTAAATCGCCGCCCCAGCCCCGCTACCGCTACCCCAGGGCTCCAGCAGCGGGGCTCTGGCAGCGATTTAAAGGGCCGGGGGCTCCAGCCGCTGCTGGGATCCGCAGGCCCTTTAAATTGCTCCTGGGGAAGCCGATCCACCCCGGTATGGCGCACCAGCTCTTGCAGTATTGGAGCTTTAATCTTCATTTTATTCTTGGAATCATATGGTAGAATCCAGTGCCCTAAATCTTAAAAAATTATGACATTTATCTCACAGAATCTGTGGTTTTCGTTATGCTGTTTCTCATTGGACTTTTTTTCTTTACTTTTCAGGTTGGCTTCATGAGCTGGGGAAACGTATAGAGTCTCCTTACTATGGCAATAATACATTAGGAGGCCCGTCAATCAGAAGTGCCTATATAGCTGCCCTCTATTTCACTCTCAGCAGTCTCACCAGTGTTGGGTTTGGAAATGTTTCGGCCAATACTGATGCAGAAAAGATTTTCTCCATTTGCACAATGCTGATTGGGGGTAAGTAAAAATGTTTTGCAAAAAGTCAAATTTGAACAGGGGGAAAAAAGGCAATTTTAAACTATAATTTGAAATGAATTCAAGTAAAACACTCATCCTAAAATGCCATGTCCTTGATTAAATTTGAAATTTGTGAGCCATGATGTGGTACATTTTCATTAGCACAATAGCAAATTCAATGAATCTGAAACCTTTTTGTGGTATAGTAAACCAACAAACAATTGTCTGCAGGTCTCAATTTTTAATTGCAAGGGCAACAATAATATTGAATAAAATATGCCTGATCACTGTTGTAGATTAATATCAAAGCTGGAAGGGTTTTTGTTATATTTGGTCTGCTTATTGTTACCTGCTTTTGATTTATCTTGATAAAGGTTTGCTACTGTTGAAAAAATATTTGCTCATTGCAGCGGCTTTATTTCTGTTGAGTCAACCCCGCATCTCGCTCCAAGATTCCAAACTGGTTTCATCTTCAAAATGTGGTATACCTGGATCAGGATAAGTAACAGTAATAGAGAAAAGTGGAGAGAGAGTTCTGCAGGTTTTTATACATATACTTTCATCTCTTCTCCAAAAATATTGGCATTAAAGCATAATACATATTTCACACAAATCAAAGGCAATGTTTGGCATGAGTGGAGGGAAGCAAAGTGAGTCACCATTAGACCTCTGTGCACCACATTGTTTTTCTGGCTGCTTAATTGTCCCGGATTTAGTGATAAGTATTTTCACCAGTGAAGTTTCACTCCAAGCCTAGTCTTCATGACTCTTCTTGTCAGTTCAGCAGTGTAAATTTCCACAGTATAAACTTGACAACTTGACACCAGAGACTATGTACATGCTGAATACCACTGTAAATTATGAATTCACAGCATTCAGCAATGACATATAAAAATATAAAAAGCCTGATGAATTATCAGCTCTTTTTCATTGGCCTAGCAATAAGTAGCTGTAATTATAATGAGTCAGACAAGGAACAGTGTCTTATTAATTCCAGCAGTTTCATGAATGCTACAGTTAGTACAGTAATTAATTTTATTGATAACATACAATTTCAATGCTGAATAATAGTGAAAAGGTTAAATATTTAACCTTCAAGTGTTCCACATGCATTCAAGGTAGTCAAACAAAACTTTTTGTAGTGGAATACATGGGGGGGATTGTTTTTATTGAGGTAATCAAGAAATATCCATGAAGGGATAATGAAGATGGCAAGACTTCCAAAAACGTACCTTGATAAAATATAAAGGAACCCTGTAACTGCCATTTATTTCCTAGATAAAAGAATATTACTTATTTTCATTTCAAATATCAGTTCAGATGCTGGGGGGCAGGGGGGGGTGTTTGTGTTTGTGTTTGTGTGTGTGTGTGTGTTTGTTTGGTTTTGGTGTAATTTGCAGACTTTATAATAATCAGAAGTTTGACATTTTCCATGTTAAGAGAAAAAGAGACTTAATTCTCCCTGCAGCTCATGGCTGTCTTTCGCTGAAGTCAGAGAGATTCATTTGAACTCTGTATGGTGCAGCACAAGGAATCAGGCCTCCAAACAGTTATTAGCTCTCGGAACACTACAACGAGTTAGTAACTAATTGGTGTGAGATGCAGATCTTGTGTTTAACTTTGAGAGATGTTTTCTTACGCCTGGGTAGTGGGTCCACTGTGTGTGTGTGTGGAGGGGGGGGTGTTGAGGAAATGCAGAGGGACTGTCAGATTCTATCAGGACTGTAATGCAGATGCAACAGAAGAAAACTGGTAGCTGAAACACAGATTGAATCAAGGGTATGTTGGAAGAATAGGGAATGAGCTTAAATTCGGGAAGGGGCTGGATGTCAGCATATGTCAAGAAGAGAAGGAAGAAGAGGTTGATTTAGAGCACTTTTGACTGAAAGTTTGTGGAAATTTAAGTATGCGGGACATTATTTAGGGGACTCAGCAGAGAGGGCAAAGAGGGGCAGTGGAGTTGTCATGGGGCAGTGGGAGGTAACAAACATGGTAGACAAAGGAACTTATCTTCACCTCAGTAGAATTTGTTGGGGACAAGAATATTCATCTACATTGTTTCAAGGCTTAAGGTATTTTTGTCTGACAAATGCGGTTCTTAATGTGCCTTTGGTGTATAATTTTCCCAGATCTTATATTTTACTATACATTAATATGACTAAAGTCTTGAAAATTAATACTTTATTTATTTTGCAAGATACTTACCCTGGTGAGGCATTAATTAATACATCTGTTGGCTTCATATGGAGTGGATAGTATTTTTTTTAAAGTAGAAGGAATAATGTTCTCTGGGTGTCACTGCAGGGTAGGTCAGTTGGAAAAGTATATATCATTGACTAAAGTGTGAATTTATTACATCATTAAGAAAAGAATGATCTAGCCTTTATTAATAAAGTTCTGTAGGCTGGCAGATAAAGGAAAGGGGTACATTCAGGACAGAAAGAGCCTGTAATTTTTTCCTCTAAGAACTTTTCAAGCATGACCTTAAGAATTGGGGAGAAAAAATATTTATTGATTATATGAGATGCTTCCTTATCTTAGGTTTATGAAACTTTGGTTGATGCTTATGAATTTTAAGTAATGTCTGTACTTCAAAAGTAGCCCTTATTTGCTGTGTATTGATTTTTATTTTATTGTACTGTGAAGTGGTATTCTTGTTTTATTATATCTGTTTGCTAGTTTTGATGTACTGATTTTGTATGAATTTTTCAATTATGGTGTAACACAGATAAATAATCCTAGGAACGAGAAAAATATCTTACTCCGTGCAATACGTGGTCCCAGAGCTGAGGGAGAAAGTAAGTGGATCATGCACAGATAGAATTTTCAAGATAAGTAAGATTGTTAGACTTTAGTAGATCCATCTTTCTGCTGTTGACAGGTGAACTTGCTTTCAGCAGCTGAGTCCAGATATATTACAGATTGCATTGTGATATTACTGTATTTGTTCAGCAGAACACTGCAATAGGGCAGCCAATATTACCGGACGCTTTTGGCAACTGTGGGCTTAATCTTTCTGCCTCTGTTGCTCGTGTAATATTGGGATAATACCACCCTCTCACTTCACAGGGGTGGTGTGAAGGTAAATTGATTCATATTTGGGAAGCTTTCCAATACTATACTGATAGTCCATTAGTCACATAGAAAAGTCCATTCGAAAATTAGCCATTCTGAATTCAGAGAAGGGTTTGAATAGCATGCAGCAAATAAGGCCTGTGGCCACACATTGAATGACGATAAAAAAAAATGTTTAAATAACTACCCAGTTAGAGAACATCGTAGCCACTGGAGATGGCCACGGTGGGGAAAGAGTCATTGCCCCCCCCCCCACTTTTTAAATAGGGGAGCAACTTTCCCCCACTTTTGAAAACCTGAACTCAACAGGGATGCAACAAGGGGGACAGCCTCCTGACCAGAGCAGGCATAACAGTGGAGCACATACCCAGCTGACAAGGTGGAGGGGCAGCTGGGCCATATTTGAGTGAGTGGCATTGCAACCTGGTGTACAAGGTTGCAACACCACTGAAATTTGGCCCATTTTGATTGATTGCCCATTCCCACTTTTCCCAATGCCCATGGTGAACATTGTCCATCCTGTGCACTGAATGAGGGTCCCGTGGAAATAAATATTATATGATCATGGAATTAAAGACACCCAGAAGGCATACACACGACTGTATGCATGGACAATCTGAGTCTGGCATTTCCTAACTGTTAGCTGTTTGACTTTGCAACAGCAATGTTCTTTTACCATAGGTTTTTTTAATCGTGTGTGTGTGTGTGTGTGTGTGTGTGTGTGTTTAGATATTATGTATACACACACACACACCATGTTCTCTCACTGTGCAGTCTCTCTCTTTCCATTGCAACATACTCATCCCATTTTACTGATTTGCTTGATTGCCCTGATTTCATCTCAGATCACCTCTGAAACATTACAAATTTTATTGTCATAAATATAAAGGGAAGGGTAACCACCTTTCTGTATACAGTGCTATAAAATCCCTCCTGGCCAGAGGCAAAATCCTTTCACCTGTACAGGGTTAAGAAGCTAAGGTAACCCCCCTGGCACCTGACCCAAAATGGCCAATGAGGGGACAAGATTCTTTCAAATCTGGAGGGGGGACAAAAGGTGTTGTCTGCCTGTGCTATACCTTTGCCGGGAACAGATTAAGGATGCAGTCCTTCCAACTGTAAAGTTAGTAAGTAATCTAGCTAGAAAATGCATTAGATTTTCTTTTGTTTAATGGCTTGTAAAATTCGCTGTGCTGGAGGAATGTGTATTCCTGTTTTTGTGTCTTAAGGCTTTGCCTAGAGGGATTCTCTATATTTTGAATCTGCCTGCCTGTGAGATTATCTTCCATTCTAATCTTACAGAGTGTTTCTTTTATCTTTGTTTTGTTCTTCTAATAAAGTTCTGTTTTTTAAGAATCTGACTGGGTTCTTAGGTTCCTAAGAAACCCAACTTGGTCTGTGTTCAACTTGTTTATTCTCAAGCCTCCCCAGGAAAGGGGGTGTGTTGGGTTTGGGGGGATATTCTGCGGGAAGACGTCTCCAAGTGGTCTCTTTCCCTGTTCTTTGTTTAAATCGCTTGGTGGTGGCAGCATACTGTTCAAGGACAAGGCAAAGTTTGTACCTTGGGGAAGTGTTTAACCCAAGCTGGTAAGAATAAGCTAAGGGGGTCTTTCATGCAGGTCCCCACATCTGTACCCTAGAGTTCAGAGTGGGGAAGGAACCTTGACAGGTACTGTGCTTTGTTTAATTCTCTAATCTCCTTTCATAACAAAGGAGCTACTGGTTCCTTTATTGTGCTCTTCTGAGCTTATAACAGTTTTCAAAACTTTTCTAAACTAGAGAATGTGTTGTCTGTCTCTAGCTTGTGACCAACAGGAAACATCCCTTCTTTCTCACATTCCCCTTGTCTTTCTCTTTACCCATGGAATCTGTTTACGTTGCCACTTAAGGTCATTACCATGTTAGTCTTGTTTATAAATTGACATGTTCAGTATTCTGGGGAGCCTTTCTCTGCTTCCTTTCAAGAGCTATGAAGACAGATACCTTATAAGAGTCTACTCTTAAGGTATATGTCTACACTACGAAATTAGGTCGATTTTATAGAAGTCAATTTTTAGAAACCGATTTTATATAGTCGATTGTGTATGTCCCCACTAAGTGCATTAAGTCGGCAGAGTGTGTCCTCACTACCGTGCTAGCATCAGATACCCCCACAGTGCTCCACTCCGTAAGTCATCCAACAGTTCCTGCAGTTTCTGCCGCCCATTGGAAAGCTGGGTTAAGCTCCCAATGCCTGATGGGGCAAAAACATTGTCGAGGGTGGTTCTGGGTACATGTCATCATGTTATACCAATAAAATAAAAACCAGCAGGATCTTATTAAAGGGCAAAAGGCAAAATGCCACATTTATTGTGAATACAGAAAGAATCATAGTAAGCAGTTAGTTATAGCTGTAACATTCCATTCAATTTCATATTTATTCACACATTCATTCATACACACACACAGGTTCTGCAAGGTTGTTATCATAGTTACCGGCCTTAGAGTTGCTCATGCCAAGCCACTGGCCAGGTGGCCTGAACATGAGGAGGGAGCAGGGCCTTGTCAGATGCACATCTGATGCTCCTGGAAGTTGGTTTGCAGAATCAGACCCCAAAGTTCTCACTTTCTAGAGTCCATTTTTATAGGAATTTCTTCCTATGCCAGTCTATGGGAATTGCTTCATCATGCTGTTGCTTAATCAATCAGCAGATGGCACATTCTTGACGGCTCTGTGCTGCCAGATGTTATCTTGTTCTTTGGTTCTCCTATCCTTGAGGCTATTGGGTGGATTCCAGTGTGCCCTCCGGGGGTCCTCTGGTTATTTCCACTTGACGTCTTCTTCAGCCAATGGACACTGGATTCTTATGCTGGCACCTCCCTGATCATTCAATTATTATACACACCAAGCATCCATCCACATACATCCTCTATCTCTATTTTAATCACAATTGTTAACAAAGTGAGATGAATACAACAAAAGGGCGGGGAGTCTCTGGGTGCTGTTTCTGTTGTTACAGTGTGTTGCTTTGAGTCTCTCTCTATGTGAGTAGTTGTTGTTATAAAGAATTGCTTTGAGAACAGACTCTGTCTTAGAATGTACTAACACAATTAGCAGCTTGCAAGTTTCACACAGAGAGGGAGAGAAACAGTACCAAAAACCAAGAGACCTCTTAATTAGTAATACCCTGGAATTTAACCTATGGGGAATCAAACTCATTTGTGATTTTAATACAGAACTTCTTTAATACTATCCAACAATCAGTCGCCCCTCCCTCCATGAAAGGAACGGCAGACAATCGTTTCGCACCTTTTTTCCGTGCAGATGCCATACCCCGGCAAGCATGGAGCCCGCTCAGCTCAGCTCGCCATCACTGCTGCTGTTGTGTCCTGGGTGCTGCTGTCAGCAGACGGTGCAGTACGACTGCTAACCGTCATCATCCACTGCAACTCTGCTCTCCTGGTGCCATGACTCCACCTCTCAGGTCCTCTCGTTGTTCTGTATAAATATTTATTCTCGTGGCATCCATCGTCATCCACCGCTTCCGCTGCAACTCTGCTCTGCTCTCCTGCAGACGACATACCGTGGCCAACATGGAGCCCACTCATCTCACCACTGCTCTTGTGAGCATTGTAAACACCTCGCGCATTATCCTGCAGTATGTGCAGAACCTGCAAAAGCAGGCGGGGGGCGACAACAGCATGATCATGATAGTGATGAGGACATGGACACAGACTTCTCTCAAAGCACGGGCCCTGACAATTTGGACATCATGGTGGTAATGGGGCAGGTTCCTGCTGTGGAATGCCGATTCTGGGCCCGGGAAACAAGCACAGACTGGTGGGACCGCATAGTGTTGCAGGTCTGGGATGATTCCCAGTGGCTGTGAAACTTTCGCATGCGTGAGGGCACTTTCTTGGAACTTTGTGACTTGCTTTCCCTGCCCTGAAGCACAAGAATGCCAAGATCAGAGCAGCCCTCACAGTTGAGAAGCGAGTGGCGATAGCCCTGTGGAAGCTTGCAATGCCAGACAGCTACCGGTCAGTCAGGAATCAATTTGGAGTGGATAAATCTACTGTGGGGGCTGCTGTGATCCAAGTAGCCAGCGCAATCACTGAGCTGCTGCTATCAAGGGTAGTGACTCTGGGAAATGAGCAGGTCATAGTGGATAGCTTTGCTGCAATGGGGTTCCCTAACTGTGGTGGGGCGATAGACGGAACGCATATCCCTATCTTGTGACTGGACCACCTTGGCAGCCAGTACGTAAACCGCAAGGGGTATTTTTCAGTGGTGCTGCACTGGTGGATCACAAGGGACGTTTCGCCGACATCAATGTGGGATGGCCGGGAAAGGTGCATGATGCTTGCATCTTCAGGAACTCTGGTCTGTTTGAACAGCTGCAGTAAGGAACTTACTTCCCAGACCAGAAAATTACAGTTGGGGATGTTGAAATGCCTTGGGGACCCAGCCTACCCCTTAATGCCATGGCTCATGAAGCCATACACAGGCACCCTGGACAATAGTAAGGAGCTGTTCAACTATAGGCTGAGCAAGTGCAGAATGGTGGTAGAATGTGCATTTGGACATTTAAAAGCTTGCTGGCGCAGTTTACTGACTGGGTTAGAACTCAGCGAAACCAATACTCCCATTGTTATTGCTGCTTGCTATGTGCTCCACAATATCTCTGAGAGTAAGGGGGGAGACATTTATGGTGGGGTGGGAGGTTGAGGCAAATCACCTGGTGGCCGATCACGTGCAGTCAGACACCAGGGCGATTAGAAGAGCACAGCTGGGTGCCCTACGCATCAGAAAAGCTTTGAAAAACAGTTTCATGACTGGCCAGGCTACGGTGTGACACTTCTGTTTGTTTCTCCTTGATGAAAACCCGCCCCCTTGGTTGACTCTACTTCCCTGTAAGCCAACTGACCTCCCCCCCTTTGATCACCACTTTCAGAGGCAATAAAGTCATTATTGTTTCAAAATCATGCATTCTTTATTAATTCATCACACAAATAGGGGGAAAACTCGCAAGGTAGCCCAGGAGGGGTGGGTGAGGAGGGAAGCACCGGATGGGGTGGTGGATGAGGGGAGGAGGGAAGGACAAGGCCACGCTACAGTTCAAAACTTATTGAATGCCAGCCTTCTGTTGCTGGGCAATCCTTAGTGGTGGAGTAGCTAGGTGCCTGTAGCCTCTCCCCCCACCCTCCGCCATTCTTGGGTGTCTGGGTGAGGAGGATATGGAACTTGGGGGGGGCAGGTGGTTATACAGGGGCTGCAGCAGCAGTCTGTGCTCCTCTGCTTTTCCTGCAGCTCCACCAGATGCCTGAGCATCTCAGTTTGCTCCCCCATTAGCATCAGCATTGCATCCTGTCTCCTCTCATCGGGCTCCTCCCTCCTCTCATCTCATTCATTTAACGCTTTTCTGGACTCTGCCATTGTTTGCCTCCCTGCATTCTGATGAGCTCTTTCAGTGCGGGAGGACTGCATGAGCTCTGAGAACATGTCATCGCGAGTGCATTTTTTTCGCCTTCTAATCTGCGCTAGCCTCTGGAACGGAGATGATAAGGGGAGCGTAGAAACATTTGCAGCTGCAGGAGAAAAGAAAGGGAGAGTAGTATTTAAAAAGATACATTTTAGAGAACAAAGGGAAGACTATTTCACACTGAATCAAGCGATTCACATTACATAGCACATGTGCTTTTGCTACAAGGTCACATGTTGCCTATTATATTGAGTGCCTGCCAGTTTGGTGTGAGACATCACACACGCTCGGCTGGACAACAGAATTTGGCTTGCAGGCAGCCATGGTAAGGCAAAGGGTTTCGGCTTCTTCAACCTTCATAACATGTGGGAATGGTTTCAAATAGCAGCGCCCTGCTTTCCCATACCAAGCAAAGCCCGTTGGGTTGGCCATTTAAAAGGAGGAGCTGCGGTTTTAGGGTGAATGTGCAGCACAACCCAGCCCCCTTCCCTCCAATGCTCTGGGATGATCGCTACACACACACACACACACACACACACACACACACACACACACACACACACACACACACACACACACACACACACACACACACACACACACACCACTGCATGGCTAGTATCAGGGAAGATCCCTGTCAGCCAAATGCAAATGACTCAGTCTGAATGGGCCTCCCCCCCCACTGCATGGCTAATAGCGGGGATGGTTTCTTTTCATCCAAAGGCAAACAGCCCAACAGGAACGGGCACCTCTGAATGTCCCCTTAAACAAATTTCCCATATTTCAACCAGGTGACCATGAATGATATCACTCTCCTGAGGCTAACACAGAGAGATAAAGAACAGATGTTGCTTGAATGCCACCAAAGCCCGGGCCCATTCGCTGCAATCCTTTGTTCTGCAATGATTCCAGACTGCTTGGTACTGGCTTGGCATGGTAAAGTGTCCTACCATGGAGGACGGCATAAGGCTGCCCTCCCCAGAAACCTTCTGCAAAGGCTTTGAGTATCTCCAGGAGTGCTTCATGGAGATGTCCCTGGAGGATTTCTGCTCCATCCCCAGACACGTTAACAGACTTTTCCAGTAGCTATACTGGCTGCGAATGCATCCCAAGTCTTCAGGGAAAATTAATCATTAAACACGCTTGCTTTTAAACCCTTTATTATATTTACAAAGGTACACTCACCAGAGGTGCCTTCTCTGGCTTCATGGTCCGGGAGCCTGCCTTGGGAGGGTTGGGAGGGTATTGGCTCCAGGGTGATGAACAGTTCCTGGCTGCCAGGGAGAAGGGATTCTCCACTTGCCTGCTGTGCACTATCCTCAACTTCTTCCTCATCCCTGTTGTGTGAGGCTCCCCCCTTGCAGATGTCCATGAACAGTGGTGGGGTAGTAGTAGGGCCCCTCCCCCCGCCCCGAACTGCGTGCAGCTCATCATAGAAGCGGCATGTATGGGTCTCTGACCCAGAGCGACTGTTTGCATCCTTTGTTTTTTGATAGGCTTGCCTGAGCTCCTTAAGTTTCACGCGGCACTGCTGTGTGTCCCCATTGTAGCTTCTGTCTATCATGCCCTTGGAGATTTTGGCATATATATTGGCATTTCGTCTTTTGGAACGGAGTTCTGCCTGCACGGATTCTTCTCCCCATACAGCAATCAGATCCAGTGCCTCCCGTTCGGTCCATGCTGGAGCTCTTTTGCGATTCTGGGACTGCATGGTCACCTGTGTTGATGAGCTCTGCATGGTCACCTGTGCTGATCAGCTCACCATTCTGGCCAAACAGGAAATGAAATTCAAAAGTTCCCGGGGCTTTTCCTATCTACCTGGCCAGTGCATCTGAGTTGAGAGCGCTGTCCAGAGCGGTCACAATGAAGCACTCTGGGATAGCTCCTGGAGGCCAATACTGTCGAATTGTGTCCACGCTACCCGAAATTCGACCCATCAAGGTCGATTTTAACACTAAATCCCTTGCTGGGGAGGAGAACAGAAATCGATTTTTAAGAGCCCTTTAATTCGACAAAACAGGCTTGTTCGTGTGGACGGATCGACCTAACGCTGCTAAATTCGACCTAAACTCGTCATGTAGACCAGGGCATAGAGTAATTAAACTCTTAAATAGTTTTTTCAATAAACAATTTATAAATAGGTACATTTTGTACCACACTGTAGATGCAATCTAGAACTAAATACTTCCACTCACAACAGACAAGCATGCTGCACACCTAAACATGGACAGATTATGTCTGTGGGCATGCCTTCAATTTTGCCTCAGGTCTTTTTATTCCCAAGCCACTTCCTAATTGCAAGTAAAACTCTGTGTCAGACCTGTTGGGATAATTGGGCCTACACATTTTCCGTAATTGTGAGCGCAACTGTAAAAAGTGAATGAAAATGTATAAAAGGTCACAATAACCAATCATAAATCTTGATGGGAAAAAGATACAGAAGAGACTCAGACTGAGTTCGTCCAAACAAAGGTTATGTTTAACTGGCAAGCCTACTTGGTTACTGGACCATGTACGTGTTCATGTGTGCTTCCCATACAAGCACCGAGTGTCCACATATGCTGTGCTGGACACAGGTCTAACGCTGTGTACACACGTATACATACATCCACGCTATCGATGTCAGTGCTACCATTTTAGGGGTGGTATCCCAGGTTCTGTGCAGATAGGGAGACACCCTGGGAATCTCTTTGCTTTGTGTTCTTGGTGTTTGTCCCCTGCCTTCACACATTTGTCAATAGCAGTTCGTGATCACATCTCCCCTCACTCTTATTCCTTGCAACACTGGGGTGGGAGACATGGAGGACAAATGTTTATGCAGTGGAGTAAGCAATCGGTGAGATGCTGGTTGGAATTTGGGCAGAACTTTCTGACACGTCGAAGACAGCTGACCTTCAATGTCATGACAATTCACTCCCGTGGAATAAGATGTGGTGAATACCTCTATTGCCATGGATGCCCTTGAATGGACTGTCGGTTCTGGTGCAGGAGAACCAGCCCAGTGTGGTGGGATCACATTGTTTTAGAAACCTGGGAGGACCAGCAGTGATTTCAGAACTTCGAATGAGAAAACAGACCTCCATGGAGCTGTGTGAGGATCTTGCACCAACCCTCCAGTGCCAGAACGCTCGATTCAGGAAAGCCATACCAGTGCAGCAGTGGGTATTGCCCTGTGGAAGCTGGCAACACCAGACACCTATAAGTCCCCTGCAAACCACTTTGGGGATGGAAAGTCCATTGTTGGGGTCATGGTTTTGCAGATTTGTGAGGCAACTAACACTGTAATCTACCTACGGATGGTTGCCATAAGAAGAGTTCCAGAAATAGCTGGATTTGAGAGAATGGGGTTTCCAAACTCTGCCAAATGGGCCATTGGCGGTATCCATATTCCAAAAGGGGCGCATGAGTATGTGAACCCAAAAGGTTACTCTTCATTTGTTCTTCAAAGCTTAGTGGACAACAGAAGTAGATTCATGAATACAAATGTGGGAAACCCTGGAAAGGTACATGATGCCAGGATGCTGTGGAGATTGGGAATTGTACGTGAAGAGGAAAGAAGGGACTTTATTTCCAAGAAACGGTATGGCTGTCTATGGTGTGTCTGTGCTTTGATGCTGGCAGACCAGATGCCAGCTCATGTCAAGGCCCCAGGTCTCACTGAACACTAACAAATGCATAGGTAAAAAACAGTCTTGCTTACTTGTGTGTTAGTGTTATCAAAATAAATATTAGATGTTAAATTGATAAGAATGTGTTTAGTGTTTTATAAAATACTTGTGGGATGCTGCATGTATTGTTCTCACTTAGCTGTCCCCCATATTATACATAGCAAGCATTTGTATTATAAACCTCTGTGACTGTGACTCGTCAAACAGAAATAAGCCTTGTATAATGCAAATGATGGTTTCTGACAAGAAGTTATTAAATCATGTTCATTACATGCAAATGAACTGTTATGTGAGATCAAGGATCAAATGCTCTTAAGTGCATTCCCTCCCACCCCCACCCTTCGATGAAGAAGGGACCTGCATGGAAACTGTTGCTATCAGCTTGATTTCTGAGGGAAGAAGTTACAAAAATGCCTCACAAGAAAAATTATCATCTTTTTGCTGTTTGAACTTTCACAGAGACAAAGACACTAAACTAAAGGAGAGAATCCCCAGGGTCAATCCAGGTCAGCCTTAAAAGACCTTTTGAATGGACAGATTACTATATCTCTGTCATCTTTAGGAGTCATAAATGGCAACTCATTTGTGTGTATATGTTTTCCTGCTTTAACCTGTAAATAACTCTTGTTTCTTTTGCCTAGTTAATAAACCTTTAGATAGTTTATTACAAGTACTGTATTTGGTGTAAGATCTAGGGTACCAATTGACCTAGGGTAATTGACTGGTCTATTGGGACTGGAAGCAACCTGAATATATATATTCCACCAGTTTGGGGTGTCTACCCTGTTTTTAACAGTCTGCCCTGAGATAGTTTTTAACAGTCTGCCCTGCATTCACAGTCACGAGCTGCTGCAGACAGCATGACATGTGCCAACTGTTATACTGGGGGGACACTGCATACCTGCTTCTAACTTGATTCATGAAACCATACCATGACATCAATGATTCTGGAAAAAGGGAAATCGGTTACAAACTCAGTAGCTGCAGAGTGATCATGGAGTGCACGTTTGAGAGGCTGAAATCTCATTGGTGCTACACACATGTCTGGAGGCCAATATGGTGAACATTGCTGATAACACTGTCACCCGTTGCACACGCCATAACATTTGTGAGGGTAAAGAGAAGTGCTTCCATCCTGAGTATGCTCAGGACAAGTCTGCTTTACCGACTGTGTACAAGCAGCTGGATCCCACCCACATGCACACTGGTCCTGTTTCCCAGCAGATGAGGAAAATTAGGGATGCCATATGTGCACATACCTTGGAACAGGAGGCACAGATGACATCTGCTTTTGCTGAAGGACACCTTCACACCCAGTGCAGTTGTTGGAAAAGCATAGGAGGGAATAGTGGCACGTACTTGTGGGGCTGCATATCTTTGTGAGGGTTTGTTCCCCTATAGTCAAAGATCATTAGCAAAAGTGGATGGGAATCTGGGAGGCAGTGACCATGAGTTGGTTGAGTTCAGGATCCTGACGCAGGGAAGAAAGGTAAGCAGCAGGATACGGACCCTGGACTTCAGGAAAGCAGACTTCGACTCCCTCAGGGAACAGATGGCCAGGATCCCCTGGGGGACTAACATGAAGGGGAAGGGAGTCCAGGAGAGCTGGCTGTATTTCAAGGAATCCCTGTTGAGGTTACAGGGACAAACCATCCCGATGAGTCGAAAGAATAGTAAACATGGCAGGCGACCAGCTTGGCTTAAGCGGATCTTAAATATAAAAAAGAAGCTTACAAGAAGTGGAAGGTTGGACATATGACCAGGGAAGAGTATAAAAATATTGCTCGGGCATGTAGGAAAGATATCAGGAGGGCCAAATCACACCTGGAGCTGCAGCTAGCAAGAGATGTCAAGAGTAACAAGAAGGGTTTCTTCAGGTATGTTGGCAACAAGAAGAAAGCCAAGGAAAGTGTGGGCCCCTTACTGAATGAGGGAGGCAACCTAGTGACAGAGGATGTGGAAAAGGCTAATGTACTCAATGCTTTTTTTGCCTCTGTTTTCACTAACAAGGTCAGCTCCCAGACTGCTGCGCTGGGCATCACAAAATGGGGAAGAGATGGCCAGCCCTCTGTGGAGATAGAGGTGGTTAGGGACTATTTAGAAATGCTGGACGTGCACAAGTCCATGGGGCCGGACGAGTTGCATCCGAGAGTGCTGAAGGAATTGGCGGCTGTGATTGCAGAGCCCTTGGCCATTATCTTTGAAAACTCGTGGCGAACGGGGGAAGTCCCGGATGACTGGAAAAAGGCTAATGTAGTGCCAATCTTTAAAAAAAGGGAAGAAGGAGGATCCTGGGAACTACAGGCCAGTCAGCCTCACCTCAGTCCCTGGAAAAATCATGGAGCAGGTCCTCAAAGAATCAATCCTGAAGCACTTACATGAGAGGAAAGTGATCAGGAACAGTCAGCATGGATTCACCAAGGGAAGGTCATGCCTGACTAATCTAATCGCCTTTTATGATGAGATTACTGGTTCTCTGGATGAAGGGAAAGCAGTGGATGTATTGTTTCTTGACTTTAGCAAAGCTTTTGACACGGTCTCCCACAGTATTCTTGTCAGCAAGTTAAGGAAGTATGGGCTGGATGAATGCACTATAAGGTGGGTAGAAAGCTGGCTAGATTGTCGGGCTCAATGGGTAGTGATCAATGGCTCCATGTCTAGTTGGCAGCGGGTGTCAAGTGGAGTGCACCAGGGGTCGGTCCTGGGGCCGGTTTTGTTCAATATCTTCATAAATGATCTGGAGGATGGTGTGGATTGCACTCTCAGCAAATTTGCGGATGATACTAAACTGGGAGGAGTGGTAGATACGCTGGAGGGGAGGGATAGGATACAGAAGGACCTAGACAAATTGGAGGATTGGGCCAAAAGAAATCTGATGAAGTTCAATAAGGATAAGTGCAGGGTCCTACACTTAGGATGGAAGAATCCAATGCACCGCTACAGACTAGGGACCGAATGGCTCGGCAGCAGTTCTGCAGAAAAGGACCTAGGGGTGACAGTGGACGAGAAGCTGGATATGAGTCAGCAGTGTGCCCTTGTTGCCAAGAAGGCCAATGGCATTTTGGGATGTATAAGTAGGGGCATAGCGAGCAGATCGAGGGACGTGATCGTTCCCCTCTATTCGACACTGGTGAGGCCTCATCTGGAGTACTGTGTCCAGTTTTGGGCCCCACACTGCAAGAAGGATGTGGATAAATTGGAGAGAGTCCAGCGAAGGGCAACAAAAATGATTAGGGGTCTAGAGCACATGACTTATGAGGAGAGGCTGAGGGAGCTGGGATTGTATAGTCTGCAGAAGAGAAGAATGAGGGGGGATTTGATAGCTGCTTTCAACTACCTGAAAGGGGGTTCCAAAGAGGATGGCTCTAGACTGTTCTCAATGGTAGCAGATGACAGAACGAGGAGTAATGGTCTCAAGTTGCAATGGGGGAGGTTTAGATTGGATATTAGGAAAAACTTTTTCACTAAGAGGGTGGTGAAACACTGGAATGCGTTACCTAGGGAGGTGGTAGAATCTCCTTCCTTAGAGGTTTTTAAGGTCAGGCTTGACAAAGCCCTGGCTGGGATGATTTAACTGGGAATTGGTCCTGCTTCGAGCAGGGGGTTGGACTAGATGACCTTCTGGGGTCCCTTCCAACCCTGATATTCTATGATTCTATGATTTGTTCCTGTGACAATTCACACATTACAAACCATTATAACAGGGCAGTGTGATGGGGTGTTCACCCCACACTGGCAGGGACAGGATTAATAAAGCCCTAAGGAGGCTGGCCAAGAAGCAGCCAATAGGAGAGACACAGCACAGAGCAGCCAATCAGGCCCAGTGGACTCACTGAAAAGGAGCTGTGGGGCCAGAGTCGGTCACTGCTGGGAGCTTGAGGAGATAAGAGTGTATCCCGAATAGGCTGCAACCCTGTAGCACCTTGGACAGTGCAGGCCAGGGACCTGGGGAGTAAAGATGGAGCTCCGTATGTTGAGATTGAGTAGGGGAAGTGGCCCAGAGAAATGCAGTGGTAGTCGAGACAAAGGAATGCAGTAAGTGACTGTGGTTTAGGGGTTCCCTGGTCTGGGATCTGGAGCAGTGGGCGGTCCCTGGTTCCCCACCACACACACACACTCACCATGGGGGAAGTGGCTGGACAGTTGGACTGCAGTACTATCCCCCAGAAGGGTGAGAAGGCTAGAGGGCTGTGTTGTGAAGAAGATGCCTTGCAGTGATGTGGGTCCGAGAGCAGATGTGACAGCGGGCAAGGCACCATCAGGAGAGGGCATACCGACCTGCAGAGCTAATCCCCAGGACAGCCAGCAGGAGGCGCCACTGTGATGAGTCACACCCTGTCACAGTCACCTCCACTGGTTAACACCTTAGGGTATCTCTACACTACAGAATTATGTCGACCTAAATTACATTGATGTACAGCCACCACAGTAATTAAATCACTTTTGCATGTCCACACGATTCTCCTTGTGTCAGTGGTGTACATCTTCACCAGGAGCACTTGCACCGATTTAATTGTCAGTGTGGGGCATTGTGGCATGGCTTCTGAAAGGCAACAATATTTGATGTAAACAATGCAGTGTCTATACTGACACTGTGTCAACCTAACTACATCAAAATTGACTCTACACCTCTTGTGGAGATGGAGTTAAGTCAGTGTAGTGTGCAAGTTACATTGACGGGAGAGACATTTTAGCATAGATGCTTGCAGAGTTAGGTCGATTTAAGCTGCCTTACCTCGACCTAACTCTGTACCGTAGACCAGGCCTGAGCTTTGGGTTTGTGCTGTAGAAGGTGGCTGCTGAGTTGTAATGCTTCTGAATTCACTATTCACAGTTGTTTACAAACCTCTGTTATTTGGAGCACTGAATCTCTCTTCATGACCTCATTAACATTTGCTTTGTGGGTGTGCAAGCATTCTTTTTTCCTTTAACCATTCTTTGTCAGCACTGCTACCTGCATATAGCAGTTGTTTATGGAGCTACTAAGGTTAAAAATGCTCAAGGCTGGGGGGAGGTGGTCGGAGAAGAGGTCATTTAAGCATTGGGTAATGGCAGATGCTTGAGTTGTGTTTTGATTTTCTGCATGTGAACCAAGCCCTAAAAACATTTATCTATCCATTTTCTGTTTTGTGAGTTCTGTTGCGTTTAGAAGAAGTAGTGCTTTCTGTAAGCACATAACACTGACGGCACTTTCCCCATCCCTCCTGTGTATCCTCAGGATTTGGATTTTTCTGAACCTGGTGGGGGGAGTGGTTGTGGCTGATGGCTCTGCACAAGTCTCCTTGCCCTCCCTTTGAAAAGAGGTAACAACAGGGAAAAGCTGTTGGTGGGGCACTTGGTGGAATCCAGGGAGTCCTACAGATTCATCTTTCCCCTCCTGGATGCTCAGGGGACCCCCTGTGAGGGGTTTCAGGAGCCAGTGGGGAGGGTATGGTCCTAGGAGTCCTGCAGGCTCCTCCTGGTTACTCAGGGAATGGGGGAAAGGGTTGGGTCCTATGCCTCAGTAGCATCCGGAGTAGTAGTCAGAGGAGGAAGAGGAAGCAATGATTCAAGGACAGATGCAGTGGCCATGGAAACAGGCAGACCACAAACTCATTTGGCCACCAGTTCTATGAACCTCACCATTAGGGAACGCTCCCATCCTCTAATGCAGAGGAAGCCAACTGTGAAATCTTTTTATTTAGTTATTATTAACATTGTTATTATTTTTGTATTTTCTTCTCTGAAGTCTGGACCTTGACTATACCTGGACCAAAAAATATGGATCTTGACAAAAAAAATAATTGGCTACCCCTACCGTAATGCATGCTTCCTGTTCCGTGACTCAGTTAATTAATGCAACTTCCTACAGAAGAGCCCGATCCTCCCCTGCCCTAAGGAACTCAATCTGCCCCTCGTTCCTCCCATCGAGACCAATAAAGCAGTCCTCCAGCATCCTCCTCCATTTGCCTTTGATGTCTCTGGGGTGCTGCTCCTGCCTCCTAGTGCAATGGTTTCCCTCTCAGGAGTTGAAGGTCGTGCCAGTTCAAAGACAAGGATAGCATTATATTTGTTTCCTTTGGAAGATGCTGAGAAATCTCCCCAGATAACATAACTTAGCTGTAGAAAGCCATAACTTTGATACTTTTCAGCATTCCAGTAATGTGACTGTTAGACTGTCCTTGGTTCTCAGACAACTTTTGCAGCCCATAAGAATATAGCAGAAGCTCCGAATGGTAAGATACATCTTCTAATGTTTTTTTTAAATAATAAAATTTTCATAGTATCTCAAGGAGAGGTGGATGGCAGTTCATTTTGGGGGCTATGTTACCAGTTTGAAATTTCTTCTTTAAAGGCTGGCCAACATTTGGAGAACATAGCAGTTTTCAAGGTAACAGAATGGAAAAGAGAGGTGGCTTTCTAGTCCTGTGGAGGAAATCCAACCGTTTATGCAAGAGAGATGTTTCTGCTAATGGTCACTCCCTACATATTGCTGAATGGATGGGCTTGGTTAACTACAAAGGTTGACCAAGCAGATTTACACTGCCATTGAACCTCAAACTCCAGCTGGAGTTTCTGCTACACCAGAAATTTGCTGAAATGCGATTAAAAGACCCAGAGGCAGTTCAACTGGAAATTCATTATATATTCAGCTAACATACAGAGGTTCCATGCCAAAGGAGATGTGAACCACAAACACTGCCCCTCCCCTGCCAGCATCACCAGAAAATCCTGCCCCTGTGCCTGCCTAACAACAAAGACATGACCAGGGAAAGAGAGCGCACCTCAATCCCCTTGCTTCTCCACTACGGAGGGACACCTCACTGCATTTATACAAGCATCAGACTAGATCTTTCAGGGGGGAAGGACAGCTCAGTGGTTTGAGCATTGGCCTGCTAAACCCAGGGTTATGAGTTCAATCCTTAAGGCGTCCATTTAGGGATCTAGGGCAAAAATTGGGGATTGGTCCTGCTTTGAGCAGGGGGTTGGACTAGATGGCCTCCTGACATCTCTTCCAAGCTGTATATTCTATGATTCTCCCATTCCCATTTCCCTGGCTTGTGCAACATGACTCAGTGCGGGGAGAGGACAGACGCCAGGGACGGTGAAAATTTTGTAATTTTCCAAATGTAAGGGGACTGTTGTCCTCTTACTAAAACTCAGTGGGGGTGTTTTGGTTAGCTAGCTCCCAGTACCAAAAGAAAGGGGAAGGGTTCGATGGGAAATCAGGACCCTTAGACTGAGAGTCCCCAGGAACAATGGGAAGAGGCCAATGCTCCTAGTCAGCCTGATTGACAGGGCAGGCTGGCTAATCAGGGAGTCAAGAGGCCAGGGGGGTCCCGTCCTCCATGTAACCTGGAATTGCCTGGGTCATACAGAGTGGGGCTGACCTGAGGCGAAAGCAGGGGTTCACGCTGAGCTGGGGAGCAGAGCCGTGCCAGTCAGAGGGGCCAGAAAAGCAGCTCGGGAAGCAGGTCAATGCTGGGATTAGAGTCACAGAAGCAACTCACAAAACAGACCTGTGCTAGGAGGAGAGCTGTAGCAACCAGAGCCAGAGGAGCCAGAGAGACAGCCCAGGGAGCTGGAGGCAGAGCAGCAGCAGCAGCCGTCCTGAGGCAGAGTGGTAGAGCCGGAGCTGAGGCTGAAGCAGTCCGGAGCTGAGTGCGGTGAGCAGCTGGGGAGAGCGAGGGGGACCCTGGGCCACAGGCCCAGTGCAGTGAGATGCCTCCAGCCAAGAGGCCCTGCAGGCTATTACTTGGAGTGAGATTGTAACCCCAACAGGGCGGGGGCGACACTGGGAAAAAGGGTCCTGCCACGTAGAGCCTGAGAGCGTGTGGCCCTTGCCAGAGCAAGTGTCTGACCCACAGCATTCCTGCAGCACACCCAGGGCCTGAGAAGGGGCCTGAAATTTGTGAGGAACAGACTGAACTTCCCTTACAGTCCAGAGACACTGGTTGTGATGTCCCCGTGCCACAGAGCAGGGTGACATGTTTCCCTTTAATCTTTCCCATTTTTTCCTTATTATTTTAAATCGATTGCTCTTTGAGAAATTGTATTTGCTTTGAACTGTATGTAATGATCAGTGGGTCAGGGAAGCATCCAGTGCAGAGAGAGTACCCCAGAGTGGGGACACCCTCGCCCCTGTCCGAACTTACCACAACAAGGTTGGGGGTCAAGTCCCCCAGGAATCCTGGGCCCAGCCTTGCTGGGATTACGAGGACTCTGCGACACAGGAGTGTGGAAGGGGAGTCCTTGAGGTCAGGCAGGTCTCTGGGTAAAGGAAGTGGGAGCGAGGCCTCAGATCCTTTCGCTAGCCCACTTCACCGGGGTAGTGTATAAGCCAGGAAAGTTCCCCATAATAGCGGGACCATTCCCCTGCGCACACAAAGAAAGGGCTACTGTGATTACTTTTTCCACAGATAGCCAGAATGTTCCCTTCCTGGACCTAACACTTTCTCTACCACCAGTCCCCTGTCCTCTGTTCCACACAGCTCCTGTTTCTAAGGGAAGGATAAGATCAGGCGGAGAGAGGTGATAAAAACACTAAAACAGTTATCTTCCAAGGGATGAAAGACAGCTGTTTCTAACTTCAGACAAACAACTATAGGTTTTCAACAGTTGTTGTCACATCCCCAACCAGGACCTTTATAAACCGCCCCCTCCCTTCTCCTGGTCTGCGTCCTTAGGACCATCGCTGCCTGTGTGCCGGCCAAGAAATGCACAGACAATGGGTACAATGATTTTTCTTTAATAATCTGGTTTTTTTTTCAGATATAGCTTCTGTCAAATGTACAATAGTGGTTCATCGGAAATCAATAAAACCAGTTATCTGTAGATTTTCCATGCTTGAGAACCATGTAAGTGTCAAAGCAGAGTGGGGGCCAGGCTTAAAATCAGGAATTTAGCACCAGAGCAAGAGGAGATA
Source organism: Natator depressus (assembly GCF_965152275.1). Lineage (NCBI taxonomy): Eukaryota > Metazoa > Chordata > Testudines > Cheloniidae > Natator > Natator depressus. The sequence goes on along the minus strand of NC_134235.1, from coordinate 197,329,676 downwards.
TTGATGGGGAGGACTCGTTACTTGTCAGCCTCAGGTTCTGGTTCCTGCTGCAGCTCGAGGCCCTCCTCAGAATCATTGCTGGGGGGGACCTTCCTTAATTGGCTACTCCCGGTAGAGGTGCAAAATCACATGCACCTCATCCTCTGGTTCTTCCAGAGCATCCTCTGTGTTCCCTGCTGCCTCCTCACTCTGGCCCTCCTGTCAAATGATAAGGCTGATGGAGTTGAGGAGGGGGTCTTGAGCCACTGAAGCTTTGTACTGGGAACCCTTGACAACGCCTGGGCCAGTTTGTCGTAGAAGGAGCATGTACAAGTCCATTTGGAGCAATTACTGGAGTTGTTTGCCTTCTTGTACAGGATCCTTAAGTGCTTGATGCATTCCCATTACTAGGACAGAGCCCGCTCAATGCCCACCTGCTCCAGCCTCTTTGAAACTTAACCAATAGAGTTGTGTGTTCCTACTGCTCCAGGAAGTCATGGAGGACGGTGTACTCTGACCACACATTGGTCAGCATGCAGGTGTGGTTGGCAGGGTAGGCAGCTGCTCTCAGAGCAGGATCCATATTCACTTATACTGGTCAAAACAGTGCAGCTGAAAGCTGTTCTGATGTGGTCAGCACGGCTCACTATTACCCAAGAAAATGGGGGGACTGGGATCTTTGTAGTTTGGATAAAGGTGAGGAATAAAAGAGTTCAGTGCATTGTGGGAATGGGGGTGGAGGATTACTGCAACTGGAGACTTGGTACATGCCCCTTACTCCCAACCACAGTGCAGACTGGCATGGACATGAGGCCATGCCACAGCCTGAGGTGTGTACTTTACCCACACCCCACAGGCATGGTAGCTTATTCATCCTCCGCTTGCCTTCAGACATGTGGTTCTGAAGTTTAGATATGAACAATACGGAGGTTATGGCACAACCATGTGCATGGACATGTGTAGACATAGCTAGAATGGCCTACTGATAAAACTCAACGACTGTGTTGAGAGCATGCCTGGTAAACAAGAGAAGTGTGGGACCAGAAATCAGTGAGCCAAAAAGTGGTGTGTTGGAAATTAGACCTAACTGGTGGACAACATAATGAGGAGCTGGTCAGTCCATTTTGAGGTCCTTAAAGAATGAGAAAAATTGGCTACTGACGTCAGCTTCACCATCATGGCTGCTACTTCCACCATCTCCTGGGACCCCAGACCTTCTTTGTCCTAGTCTTGCGAGATGTCCCAGCCAGAGAGGGACCCAGATGTCATTGCCACCTCCACCAGCTCCAGCTGAATCACGAACACCACAGGCGTTCACACCAAAGATTTCACACCAAGTAGCTACACAAGAGAAGTGCCAAAAAGAGGATAGATATAAAGAAATTTGGTCACCCTTTTAAATCATACTCAGAGTAGAAGGGCTCCCCACCCAGCAAGCCAGAGTCTTTAGCCCACATTCTTTTAATATTAACCTGATCCTGATTCAGTAATGTACAATGTAATATGGTAATATTTTATTGCAACTTTGCCTTAATAGAAAGTTTCTAAATGGCTTTCAAAACAAATTTATTTCCTGAGTTTGGTTTTAATCTCTAGTCAGATAACAGCACATGTCAGCATTCATTCTGACCTAATTTTATATTTTTTTTTGTACAAAAGTTCTGATATGCCATGTCTATCTCCTCTCTGGTTTGGTTAACGTGCCATCAGAGTAGCCATATTTACTTAAGAGTTTTATTATTAAAGTGCTGCTCTATATTTCAGAAGCTGTTGCATTCTCTAAAACTTCATTTTGCCTATTTATAAGTGAAAGTTTGGATTCTGGGGAAATTATCATAATATTTTCTATATTGTATTTTAACCATAATCTGCAAAGTCACTGCATCCCATTGTACATAATTTCTGTTCTCCCCAGCTTTGATGCATGCCTTGGTGTTCGGAAATGTGACTGCTATAATTCAGAGGATGTACTCCAGATGGTCCCTTTATCACACAAGAACCAAGGATCTAAAGGACTTTATACGGGTCCATCACCTGCCACAGCAGTTAAAGCAGAGGATGCTTGAATATTTCCAAACCACCTGGTCTGTCAATAATGGAATCGATTCCAATGAGGTAATAATCAAAGAGTGGCTTTCATTGGTTTCTTAGATTTGTTCTAATTGGGTTTTTTTTGTGAAGATGGTTTTATTCTGAAATTTTATGTGAAGTCACACATCAGAAAGAATGTGCATAAGGAATAAAGTTGAGTTTGTTATCCCAGAGGGGATATGTAGGTTGTTGAACTATGTGTTCGGGAATATCAGATTCCCTGAAACTACAAATTCAAATTTCAGCAGGCCACCTATGCCCACCATTATTTGGAAGCATTGAAGTACCATTCAGCAGGGGTCTTTTTGATGATGCCCTGAAACAGAGGTGTTTCTGTCCTGTACCAAATGTTAAAGTACCCATGGCACTTTTCCTAAGAGTAGGGATTTCTTCCCTGTCCTTGCCCAGAATTACTACTTCCTTCATCCTTACCCTCTCTTCACTGTTTGCAACCTTTTGTACATAGGTGTCTGCATTTCATGGATGTTGTCTGTACAGAGGTTGTGAAACATGGTTGGATCCTTTAGGCTGAAAGGAACTATCTGAATCTAAAATATACTTATTACAACTTACATATTTTTGAATGTTAACTAATTACTGAAGAAGAGTAATATGAGTGTGAAAGTTAGAGAGAAAATTCTGGTGGTTTCTTTAAATATGACTTAACTAAATTGTTTATTATTTTACTCCATAGGATATAATGACTTTCCTTGGCCTAATGCCTGTTTGAACAAACCATTCCTCTTGGACATTTCATTGTCATTATAACATGTGTCCTTATAAAACTCAATAGCGTCCAAAAACAATATAGAAATAAATGTGAAGATTTTGGTTTCAGAACATTCCTTATGAAGTTTTCTTCAAAACACAAGGGGTGGGATTTTCACCAGTGCTGAGTGACTTAAGTAAATACTGGGAGATTTTCAGAGGAACAAATGCCAGTTACTTCTTCCTATTGACTTTCAAAAAGTTACTTAAGCACTTTTTCGAAGTCTCTTCATTCCTTCCCCTCCCCCCACCCACAAAAAAAAAATCTTGTGGTACGTTGGTAGAAGAAAGGAGAACATTTCATCAATTTTTATGCCACCCCTTTATGAAAAAAACATCTGAGCAGAAACATGTACTAATTAATTTTCCTCTGCTACACTAGATCTGTTGAGAAACTGATGTAAGTGACGGCAGAACCAGACTCAAAACTACAGTGGGAGCTTGTCTGAATTAGGACTGAGGAAAAACTAGGAAGAAGTATCCACCCTTTGCCTTCACCAGGGTTTTGCACCTCATTCTACCTCATCACTATCCCCCTTTCCTCCTAACGCCCAACATAACATCATAGAGAGAACTCTGCAAGGGGGAACCTTATGGACGTTTGATCCCTCATAACCACTACCATGGGTTTTACCACAGAAGTGGGCAATATAGGCCTGAATAAGGGTTAATTAAGGATCTCAGGATCTGGACCACAGTAACACTTTTTGCAGTTAGGGTTCCTTGGGCGGGGTGGGTGTGATATTCAGGGTAAAACTCCATGATTAAAACAGCAAACACAGTTTAAATGGAAATACATTGATAGACCTTTCCCTTCCTTTGCAGCTATGATTTGCAGCTTCCTATTTAAAATGCCTATTTCCCATTCACACGATACATGATATGAACATTTTGAGAGGACTCTATTGCAGCTCAGCAAAATTATCATCACTTTTTTCTGCTCATGCCATATAGGCCTGGCATGAATTATTTGTTGTTTTATTTCTAATTGGGGTCATTGTGCCTGGCATTGTTGCCACGAAGAACATGCAAGCTCTACAAAATAGCCTATTTTCTTCTATCAAAAAGCTGCAAGAATTGTGTGTGGGTTTTGTGCACAAGATAAACTTGTAGTACAAATATATTTTTAATTACCAAAAAAGCCCTTAATATATTATAAATTATCCATGAAATCAATGGGTGTAAAGACTCAGTAAGAGCTAACTAAGGACTGCAAGATTTGGCCCTCCATAATGTGTATTTTACTTTAAACATATATACATAAGAGAAAACCTAAGAATAAAGGCATTGTGTATATTGCCAGTAACTCAGATCATTTATGCAAAAAGGTAAAATAAATTATTTTACACTTAACATCAATCTCATTTTCCCTTTTTGGACAGCTTTTAAAAGACTTTCCAGATGAGCTGCGCTCAGACATCACCATGCACTTGAACAAGGAGATTCTGCAGCTGTCCCTTTTTGAGTGTGCCAGCCGTGGTTGCCTCAGGTCTCTGTCTCTGCATATCAAAACCTCCTTTTGTGCTCCTGGGGAGTACCTCCTCCGGCAGGGAGATGCCTTGCAGGCTATCTATTTTGTGTGCTCAGGTTCCATGGAAGTACTGAAAGATAGCATGGTGCTGGCAATTCTTGGTAGGTTGATGTTTAACATCTTCAAAGAAAATGAATGGTCCTCTAATGCAGACAATACTGTAAAGTTATATGTTAACAAAGATAAACAAACATCTCCAGATAAAACTTAGACCACTGCGAACTGATAAATGAGTGTGTCCTAGCAATGTTGATGAGAGATGAGGCAAAACCAGGTCCCTAGATCTGCTGTACATGCAACACAAATATCCCTAAGGTTTTCATTCTGAGTTAGATTCAAGACTAGAAGGAACCTATTTTTAGTTCAGAAGAGGCCCAAGTCACATGAGTGGTGATCTTACAATAGTTCATTATTCGAGGCAAAAATCTCAAGAAAATAGCTCTCAAGATGTTGGCGCCATTAAATCTAATCCCAACTCACAGGCACAATTCAGCTTTAAACCCAAACCTAAAGTCATGGCCTAATCCTAACCCAAATCAATGTAGCACTATATACCCTGATCCATCTCTAGTAAGGCTATGGAATTAAAAACAGTCTTATTTTTTAAGCTTATTTTTGCTATCAGCTTTCAAGGGAGCTAATAGCTAGAGCAGAGAGTGGAAATAGGTTCTATTCTAGGATCAGCCACTGGTTTGCTGTATATCCATGGACAAGTCACCTGTTAACTTCCCCATGTCTCAAGTAATTACAGTAATGGGGCCCAATCCAATATCCATTAAAGTCAATGAAAAGACTCCCATTGACTCGTATGGATTTTGGATCAGACCCATCAGATTTATATAGTTCAGTGTTTGTAAAGCACTTTGATATCTCCAGATGAAAGGTGCTATAAGTGCAAAGTATTATTTAATGTGAGTTGTTAAACGCCTTTTGTAATTTTAGAATGTATTTAGAATGTAAGTGTCACTGCCTTGAATAGTCATACAATATAGAGACAAAACAAATATTTACTTTCTGCTTTACTTCCTATTTTTGTAGGACTGTGTTAGACCCTTGACATTACTGATCTCTAGTCTTTATAATTGAATTTTCTTTATTTTTTTTATTATTGTATATTTAGGGGTTAGGCTTTTTTAAGAAAATAACTATAATACATCTTTTGTTTGTTTTTATAACCCTTTAATTCCATTAAATTGACAATCCAAGCCACTGCAGACCATTACTCATTTGTAATTAGGAAGTTTAAAAATGGCTAGCATTTATTGGATCAGCTAAACCAATGCTATAAAATAGGGTGTAGAGAAATGATAAGGTTAAATATAACAAAAGGTCAGGAGTTGCCCAGAGTGGAATTAAGGTTTCATTAATGCTTCCATTCTTAGGAATTTCTGAAAACGTTAATCAAAACATTGCACAATAGAGACAACAACAAAGGATTAGAGGATTTCTGCATGAAATTAATGAAATCATAATTAGAAAACAGAGTTATAACAGTGTGGATGAAAGTTTCATCACAGTGAATGGGAACTTCCTCAATTAAGTCTGATTAACACTAATAGCAGATGTATATACATCAAACCTGTACTGCCCTCATGAGACTATACTGTCAATGTGAAGTAATCCAGGAGACAAATTCATCATTAAAACAGTGGATTATTGTCTGGTCTAATTTATAAATTATGGCCTATAATTTTATAATTTATATTCTACTTGTAATTCCAATAGAGTGGTCTTTGAGTTTGTTGATATGTTTTCATTAGCAATACAGTACAATACAGCTAATACAACATTAGATAATTTAATACAATATAGCTATTTATTTTGGTTCCGCTTGATATTATCAGTTTGATTTATAATCATGAATATGGGGTCTTTAAGTAAAGAAATATATTTTAATGCTGAAAGGACATGCTATATAAATATACATATTAGATTTATGTTTTAAAAAGTTAGCCAGAAATGTTTGGGGAATCATTCCATCAACCAAATGAATTTGTGAATAAGGCTGCAGTGACAGAGAGATACTATCAAACAGATGTCTCCACATAAATCCACACAAGCAATTCTGTTCTCCAATCAGAAAAGACTTACACTTAGACTGACTTACATGATGACATCTGTTTAAATGGCAAATGTTGGTGTACCCTGCACTTGCTCATTTTATTTTTGTGATAGTTGTGTCTTCCACATTCTATCTACAATGTTTACTCTTTAAGGTTTCACTTGAAAAGGAATATACAGTAATCTTGTAACATAAATTGTATTTTTTCCCAGCTGGTATTATTGAATTTAAAAGTCCTAAACTTTGAGATCTAGTCCAGATGGTTTATAGATTCATCATACTAAATGTTCACACACCTGAGGAATTTCTGATTAGTATATTTGAAAGCAGTTTTGGTAAATTCAGAATAGCTTTTTAACTCGCGTCCTTGTTTATATACACTGTGACAACCTTGCCTGCCCTCTCAGGAATATAATCAGGAAAATCTAGTCTAAAAAGCTGGTGGCATCAGTCACAAAGTCAACATATCATTTTGCTTAGTTTTGTATTGCTTTTGATTGAGTTGCCATTAGAACATAATGCAGTGAAATCATAGCAAAATATTTGTCTTGGTGTGGTGTTGTATCTTCTATTATGTTTACCATTCGGATCATAAACACAATTGGTCCTGATTACCATTTACACTAAGGGCACTTTACTCCATTCTTAAAATACATTTAGGGTCCTTTTATGCTGTCAGAGCAGTGTAATGTAATCTTATGTAAATGTGGATCAGTCCCTACTGGGTTTACTGTAGGCACTTCTGAAAACAGAATGTTGTAACATCTCGATCTTTACAGCAAAGATGCAGGAGCAACAGAAAGCAAAACTGATCTGCTTTAAGCAACTTCTGGTTGGGGGTTGTTGTTTTTTTAAACTCTTTTAAGTTAAGTGTTCCAGTGCAATATCCATTTGGAATTACCAACTAAATGGAATTTCATATATGAAATACTGTCTTTTACTTATATGTACAAATATTTCTGAACATTTCACCATAAAATTTCCATGCTCTCAGGATCGGTCGTGCCCTTTAATATGTGTGTGACTCAAAGGCAGTTGTGCCTATATCTGAAGGTATAATGGCTTGAGAATCAATTCGGGTTTTTTATTGACAGTCAGGAATTTTGTTCAACTAAATTCCCTGTTTTGCAACAGTACACTGGTAAGGTATACAATGACACATAGTACATTGCAAATCATTCACCATGCAAATTCGAAGTAAAAAAAATTTACTTAAAAGAGCCCCTTCCTTTTTGATTATAAATACCTTTGTCAATTTTCCTCCTTTCTGACAGAGGGTCTGTGAATGAGCCTCTACTTTTGCAGACACAAAATTGCACCTGTCACTAATTGCTGGTGCAAACACTTATATTTGTATAACAAATTACTATATTGCTCCCTTCAAGAAGGTAGTTACGCATCTGGAGATTAGCATTTGTACCTTCCACCAATTGTAAATGCAGATGTAATATTGCACCTGCAAAAATCGAGAAAGCTTTTAAATATCAGATCATAGATGTCTTTAAAATGTTACGATGAAATTGTGTAGTAGCAACAGCAGGCTTTTAAGTTTTAGCAGTTAATGTTAAATGGCCCTCTGTTTCAACAGAAGAGTTATGTATTTATTCTTTTGAAATAACTTGCATATTTTCCTTTAGGTAAAGGAGATTTAATTGGAGCAAACCTCTCAATTAAGGACCAAGTTATTAAAACAAACGCAGATGTTAAAGCTCTAACCTACTGTGACCTCCAATGCATTATCCTCAAAGGACTCTTTGAAGTGCTCGATCTTTACCCGGAGTATGCTCACAAATTTGTAGAAGACATTCAGCATGATCTCACATACAATCTGCGAGAAGGCCATGAAAGTGATGTAAGTATCGTTAAGCTATCTGCAGTGTTCATTAGCTTTAAAGATGATTCTCGTACTTAGGTGGTTTAGATTATTACAGTAAAATAAGGCTTTATTGTTCATTTTAAAATGACTACTCGTTATGCTTGACATGATAATTCAGTCATTAACCACATGAATTATTGATTGGGTAATCCCAACATGACCTCTTTTCCTCACTTGTCTTTGTGAAAACATTATTTATGAATGATTCCTTTTGAGTGGATTTTGTCCTCTTTTGCTTACATTTAACACCTATTTGCTATCATATAAAATATGTATCCAAAGATGTACTCGAGTTACAGCTCCTATAGATCCTGAAATGCCAAGTTAATGAACATTAAATTCATAGCTCACTGAATTCTCCATTTCACATTTAAAAATTTTCAGTGCTACCCAGGCTTGAAATGAGCTCTTATGTGAATGACTATTTTTCAAAGCAGTGCAAATAAATATATTTTGCTGGACTTCGTAGGTATGTGACTATGCAGAAAATCAGTATGTTGTACAACCTGTGCTTGCAAGGAAGAAGCTAAGGACATTGCTAAGGACCACAAAATGGATTGACCAAAACCCTTTATAGTTTGCTACACAATTTCAGTTATACTAACAGTTTAATAATTAAAACATTTGGAGACAACTCACCTTTTGTGGTTCAACATATAAGTGTATAAAGTCTCCTAGGTAAGAGGAAGTGTTTATCTGAGTCTAAATAACCACAAAACCAAGTACACTAGTTAGAAAATAGTGATGGACAAAGTTCAAGAGATTCAAAGGTTTGGTTCACTTAAGCGTTCATGAAGTTAGGTGTTTATCTGAATTTCTCTGACTTTGTGAGGCTTCACAGTGACTCCACAGAATGAAGCCTGGGTGACTCGGGATCAGGAGATCTGGATCTTAGTCCAAATATTTCCATAGATATCTGCATGAACTATACTATGTGGACAAACAGACTCATCCACCCAATCCCATAGCAGCTCTCAGGCATGTGGATTGTGGCAGCTATTGCACAGTACAGGGGAAGAAGGTGATGTGGCCTACTGCTCAACTATTTCATGGGGCCAGGGACCAATGGATGCACATTGTAAGGACCCAAACAGTATCATGTCCTCATCCTGCCCATATCCACTGCCTGCACAGAAAGTCCCTGTGGAGCTCAGTTCTGCAGCATGTTAGCCTGTGCATGGCATAGCCTGCGATAAGACAGCTTTATGTCCTAAAGCAAGGGAGAACTTTGGACCAGGGTTTCTCTCTATCAGTGCTGATTGTCAATGTTGTATTTTGACAATATTTAAACTTAATATCTAGGCATGCCTGAGAACTTGTGCCCTAAAATGCATTGTGCTCTCTCATCCCTGCGGCTCCTGGGAAGCCCCAGAACTCATTGTGACTAAGACAGCAACTGAGCCAGCATATTATGGCCAAATGTTTGCTGCAAACAGTAGAAGAATGTTAGCAAAGTGAAGCCAACAGGCCTCTTGAGGGTTGGGGAGGAGTTTGAGATACCATCTCAATCTAAAAAAGGGAATTGGGTTCACTTCAAGATTGTGGCTGAAATTTGGGCTTTCCTCTTCTTTCTTGTACAGGTTCACACATCCCTATATAAAAATATTTCACACTTTTCATTATACTGGCAAGTTTGTAAATTATTATACATATTGTATCCATATAAACCTATTAAAGACCTATAAAATTAGGCACAATCCATTTCTCCTTTGAGGTGATGGGGTGGTAGACAGGTTCTTCTTCCCACCCCCGTCCTCACCTGGCCCCCACTGAAAGCCAGCACATCCTCTCACCCCCTTCTGGGTGATGTGTTTCCCTCAGTATACTCAGAAGGAGCATCCAAGAGCAGTGCTTATAGGCATGATCTCACAGCCTCAACCAATTGGTGTTTTCTGTGCTACAATGTCATTGCAAGAGTAATGCTTATGATAATGGAATTCAACGCATTGTAGGATGTATCAAGATTTCTTTTCTGTCCTTCTAAATAAATACTGTTTTCCAAGCAGGTTTAAAATGTAATACCACCTCCAGAACTTTATGGGAAATTTTAGTTTTGTAGGATTTTCTCCTCCTTCGTTTAGAGAATCCTTAATTTATTTGAACCAGTCACTTTTTTGTTACCTTATTATTTTCTCTTTCTCTCTCTTCCCCTACATTTTACATGATGGAAAATTTGGTACTCATAAAAACTGAGTTTGATGCTCATGAAAGTGGATCAATAGCAGTACTCAGAGCCAGGCATACTGCTGGCAAGAGTAGCCTGACTTTTCCCATGATGACTTGCCAGTGTGTATCAATCCTGACAGACAACATATGCACCATCACGAAACACACCTGAAGAAAAGTCCACCAATTCTCTCAGATGATTGAACTTACTTTTACTTATAACTAGAATTGGGTGAATTTTTTTTGAACACTATAAATTTGCCATAAATGTATTTTTTAGGAATTTGGGTTAAATTTGGCAAAGACTTTCAGCTGGGGGGAAAAAAAGTCAGAAATACTGGGATGGGTTTGGTTTTTTTCAACATTTTCAGGATAAACCGTTTTGACGCATCCTTTCAAAATGACATTTTGCAAATGAAATGTCAATTTGAAACATTTGTTCAGAAAATGTCCATTTGAAACAACTTTTGAAATGTTTTATTCACTCGAACAAATTTTTTTTTGTCATTTTGGCAAGGAAAAACCAAAACAAATTCAGTTCCAGTTTGCAAGGAACCAGTTTTTTTTTTCTGGTTTGGCCACTGAAAAATCTGTTAGTTTGATCCCTTAGGGAATTAGACCTGTGGGGAAATCTTTCAGTCTGTACCAGGAAGTCAGGTGGGATGGATCCCAAGAGGAGGAGATGGGTGGTGGTGGTCGGGGACTCCCTCCTAAGGGGGATGGAGTCATTCATCTGCCATCCAGACCAGGAAACTCGAGAAGTGTGCTGTTTGCCTGAAGCTAGAATTCAGGATGTGACGGAGTTTCTGCTGAGACTCATCAAGCCCTTCCAAGAATGACCTGGAGCAGGTCACTGCAGACTACGTGGCTCTGGGAAGAAGGATAAAGAAGTTTGAGGCGCAAGTCGTGTTCTCATCCATCCTCCCTGTTGAAGGAAAAGGCCCAGGTAGGGACCATCGAATTGTGGAGGTAAATGCGTAGTTGCACAGGTAGTGTTGGAGACAGGGCTTTGGGTTCTTCAACCAGGTGATGCTGTTCCAGGAAGAAGGATTGCTAGGAAGACATGGAATCCACCTAACGAAGAGAGGGAAGAGCATCTTCGCAGGCAGGCTTGCTAACCTAGTGAGGAGGGCTTTAAACTAGTTTCGCCAGGGGATGGAGACCTAAGCCCAGAGGTAAGTGGGGAAGTGGGACAGAAGGAGGAGGATGCAACTGGGAAGGCCTCCTGATTCATACTGAGAAATTAGGGCAATCGGCTAGTTATCTTAGATGCCTGTACAGAAACGCAGGAACAAGCAGGAAGAATTGGAGGTCCTGGCACAGTTGAGGAACTATGATGTGATTGAAATAACAGAGACTTGGTGGGGTAACTCACATGACTGGAGCACTGTCATGGATGGGTATAAACTGTTCAGGAAGGACAGGTGGGAGAGAAAAGGTGGAGGAGTTGTAAGAGAGCAGTATGATTGCTCAGAGCTCCAGTATGAAACTGTTGAGTGTCTTTGGGTTAAGTTTAAAGGCGAAAGCAATAAGGGTGATATTGTGGTGGGCATCTGCTGTAGACCACCAGACCAGGAGGATGAGGTAGATGAGGCTTTCAGCTAACAGAAGTTTCCAGATTACAGGCCCTGGTTCTCATGGGGGACTTCAATCACCCTGACGTCTGCTGGGAGAGCAATACAGCAGACAATCCAGGAAGTTTTTGGAGAGTGTTGGGGACAAATTGCTGGTGCAAGTGCTGGAGGAACCAACTAAGGGCCATGCTCCTCTTGACCACCTGCTCACAAACAGGGAATAATTGGTAGGGGACGTAGAAGTGGGTGGCAACCTGGGCAGCAGTGACCATGAGATGGACGAGTTCAGGATTGTGACAAAAGGAAGAAAGGAGAGCAGCAGAATACAGACCCTGGACTTCAGAAAAGCAGACTTTGACTCCCTCAGGGAACTGATGGGCGGGATCCCCTGGGAGGCTAATACGAGGGGGAAAGGAATCCAGGAGAGCTGGCTCTATTTTAAAGAAGCCTTATTGAGGGTGCAGGAACAAACTTTCCCGATGTGCAGAAAGAATAGCAAATATGGTAGGCAACTAGCTTAGCTTAACAGAGAAATCTTCGGTGAGCTTAAACACAAAAAGGAAGCTTACAAGAAATGGAAACTTGGACAGATGACTAGGGAGGAGTATAAAAATGTTGCTTTGAGGATGCAGGGGTGTAATCAGGAAGGCCAAAGGACAATCGGAGTTGCAGCTAGCAAGAGATGTGAAGGGCAACAAGAAGGGTTTCTACAGGTATGTTAGCAACCAGAAGGAGGTCAGAGAAAGTGTGGGACCCTTAGTGAATGGGGGAGGCAACCTAGTGACAAATGATGTGGAAAAAGCTGAAGTACTCAATGCTCTTTTTTGCCTCGGTCTTCACAGACAAGGTCAGTTCCCAGACTGCTGCACTGGGCAGCACAGTATGGGGAGGAGGTGAGAAGCCCTCAGTGGTGAAAGAACAGGTTAATGACTATTTAGAAAAGCTGGACATACACGAGTCTAAGGGGCCGGATGCAATGCATCCGAGGGTCCTGAGGGAGTTGGCTGATGTGATTGCAGAGCCATTGGCCATTATCTTTGAAAACTCATGGCGATCAGGGAAGGTCCTGGATGATTAGAAAAGGGCAAATCTAGTGCCCATCTTTAAAAAAGAGAAGAAGGAGAATCTCAGCTTCACCTCAGTCCCTGGAAAAATCATGGAGCAGGTATTCAAGGAAGCATTTGGAGGAGAGGAAGGTGATCGAGAACAGTCAACATGGATTCACCAAGGGAAAGTCATGCCTGACCAACCTGATTGCCTTCTATGATGAGATAACTGGCTCTGTGGATATGGGAAAAGCGGTGAACGTGATATACCTTGACTTTAGCAAAGCTTTTGATATGGTCTCCCACAGTATTCTTGCCAGCAAGTTAAATTAGTATGGGTTGGATGAATGGAGTGTAAGGTGAATAGAAAGCTGGCTAGGTCGTCGGGCTCAACAGATAGTGATTAATGGCTTGATGTCTAGTTGGGAGCTAGTATCAAGTGGAGTGCCCTAGGAGTTAGTTCTGGGGCCGGTTTTGTTCAACATCTTCATTAATGGATGATGGAATGGATTGCACCCTCAGCAAGATCGTGGATGACACTAAGCTGGAGGAGAGGTAGCTTTGCTGTAGGGTAAGGATAGGGTCCAGAGTTACCTAGACAAATTGGAGGATTGGGCCAAAAGAAATCTGATGAGGTTCAACAAGGATAAGTGCAGAGTCCTGCACTTACGACGGAAGAATCCCATGCACTGCTCCAGGCTGGGGACTGACTGGCTAAACGCCAGTTCTTCAGAAAAGAACCTGGGGATTACAGTGAACGAGAAGCTGGATATGAGTGAACAGTGTGCCCTTGTTGCCAAGAAGGCTAATGGCGTATTGGGCTGCATTAATAGGAGTGTTGCCAGCAGATGGAGGGAAGTGATTATTCCAATTCTATTTGGCACTGGTGAGGCCACATCTGGAGTACTGCGTCCAGTTTTGGGCCCCCACTAGAGAAAGTATGTGGACAAATTGGAGAGAGTCCAGTGGAGGGCAACAAAAATTATTAGGGGGCTGGGGCACATGACTTATGAGGAGAGGCTGAGGGAAATGGGCTTATGTAGTCTACAGAAAAGAAGGGTGAGGAGGGATTTGAAAGCAGTCTTCAACTACCTGAAGGGGGGTTACAAAGAGGATGGAGCTAGGCTGTTCTCAGTGGTGGCACATGACAGAACAAGGAGCAATGGTCTCAAGTTGTAGTGGGGGGGGTCTAGGTTAGATATTAGGAAAAATTATTTCACTAAGAGGGTGGTGAAGCACTGGAATGGATTACCTAGGGAGGTGGAGGAATCTCCATCCTTAGAGGTTTTTAAGGCCCAGCTTGACAAAGCCCTGGGTGGGATGATTTAGTTAGGGTTAGTCCTGCTTTGAGCAGGGGGTTGGACTAGATGATCTCCTGAGGTCTCCTCCAATCCTAATCTTCTATGATTCTATGGGTCTACAGAAAGTCCTAGCCAGATGCTCTTCAGTGAGGCAGAGAGAAAGTAGCATTAGGGGTAATTCTGCTTATTTAGAATTAGAAGAAAGTGACTCTCCTTGTCATGTAACAGTGATAAAAAAATTTTGAGACAAAGCAGCACCAGTATGACCCTCTAAATGATTCATACTGCATGGAGATATTTTAATTATGCTTAAGTTTTGTGTAGTGCAATAGGTACCATTGAAAACTTCTTACCTTCTGACTGTGCACAATATGTTTGTTTAAAGGGGATCATCTAAATTTGGATCCACATCTCCTGAGATAGAAAGCTAGTGCATTAAACCAGTACCTTGAAGATTAACAGGTTGCAGATATTTTTTGGATGTAACTATGAGCTGTGATAATCAATAAGGAGTGCTGCCAGGAAACCTTTAAAATTAGCCAGGAGTAATAATTCCCAAGAAATGTTCATTTATCAGAAACTAATTTGCTTTTTAAAAAAAGGCTTGATATACTGTAAATATTTAGATAAGCAGAGTCAAACCAGTTGCAGTCTTGAATCTCATGTGGAAATTGATAAGAATGGGCAAAATATTTTTGCAACTCTGAAGATAAATCAGTCATCACTCTGACTCTGTAATAATTCTGCGCTTTCAGCAAATTATCACATTTAATAACACTTTATGCTTGCTTAGTGCTCGTGGGTGGCCCTACTAAGAAAATGATTACGCTCTACCCATTTAGGCTACTTGAAATCAAAGTGTTGTTTCACTGTGTACCTAAGTAAATAAGCTTTCCAGGGTTACTTTTACTCATCCAGTGTTGGTCTTGCTGTCCATCTGTTTTTCTTGCACCTGATATCAGATGTAGCAAGAGAGAGCAGTTGAGAACTCCGGAGCAATCTCAGTGCACATAGAAGAGAATTTGGTTTCAAAGACTGCCTTTAGTACTCAAGGCTGAATGATGTTCTCACAGAAAATCTGAGGCTAGGGAGTACCAGTGGATTGTCCAAATGACCAGTCTGGCTTTTAACTGGCTCAATTTAGGTACCATACATCCCATCTCACTAGTGGGATACATAAGGGCAAATCCTTGCCCTTGTACACAGCCCCATTGACTTCGGTGGGATTCCACAAAGGTATAAGCAGTTGCAGGATTGTGGTCCAAGTGAGGAGTTTGCATGAGCGTGCCTCTATGGTGGAATGGACCAGACTACCAAGTAGTGAATATCTCTATTAGAGAAGACCAATAAACAGGAAAGATAAATTTGTCCTGTTCATGGTATTCTGTAGACTGAGTGTTCCATCTTAGGTTTGTTTGGCCATTCTCATCTTAATGGTGTATTTTTATCCTGTGTAAATCTCCTATATAATTTTAACTGTATTCTTTATCATTCCAAATTTCCCAAGCACTGCTTTTGACCCTGGCAAAGAGGGGTGTATGTGCTTCTGTTCATAAGTTTTTATCATTACAAATAGACCCAATCCAATCCTCACTTTTACATGTGAAGCCCTTTGGTGTGATTGCTGAAACTAAGGGCTGAATTTGGTCTAGTAAGTGGAGAGCAGTTTTAATGCATCTCATAACTATTTTATTGTTAATGACTCTTCACTGGTCTCGCTTTATCACATAATTCCATATATCTGCATACAACTGAAATCATGAACTAAGGGAATTATTTATTTAGTAAAACCTGCCCTATTAAATTTGGTTAAAAATGACTTTGGGCAAGATTTCCAAGAGAGACTGGTGATTTTTGGTGCCTTGGTTGCTACCTGAGACACTTTAAGTAGGTTTAATTTTCAGAGGGTGGGTGATTGGCTCGTTCAGAAAACCAGGCCATTTTAAAGTCACTCTAGCCCAGGGATCAGCAGCCTTTGGCATGCGGCCTGCCAGGGTAAGCCCCTAGTGGGCCGGGCCAGTTTGTTTACCTGCCGTGTCTGCAGGTTTGGTAGATCGCGGCTCCCACTGGCTCTAGGCCAATGGGGGCTGCAGGAAATGGCACGGGCCGAGGGATGTGCTGGCCACTGCTTCCTGCAGCCCCATTGGCCTGGGACAGTGAACCACAGCCAGTCGGAGCCGCAATCGGCCGAACCTGCAAACGCAGTAGGTAAACAAACATTCCTGGACTTCCAGCGGCTTTCCCTGGCGGGCTGCGTGTCAAAGGTTGCCAATCCCTGCTCTAGCCGGGTCATAAAAATTAAGGGAAGAGTAACCAGCTTTCTGTATACAGTGCTATAAAATCCCTCCTGGCCAGAGGCAAAACCCTTTCACCTGTACAGGGTTAAGAAGCTAAGATAACCTCGCTAGCACCTGACCAAAATGACCAATGAGGAGACAAGATACTTTCAAATCGGAAGCACGGGGAAATAAAGGGTCTGTCTGTCTGTGTGATGCTTTTGCCGGAAACAGATCAGGAATGCAGTCTCAGAAACTCTGTTAAGTTAGTAAGTAATCTAGCTAGAAATGCGTTAGATTTCCTTTTGTTTAATGGCTGGTAAAATACTCTGTGCTGAATGGAATGTATATTCCTGTTTTTGTGTCTTTTTGTAACTTAAGGTTTTGCCTAGCGGGATTCTCTATGTTTTGAATCTGCCTGCCTGTGAGATTATCTTCCATTCTAATCTTACAGAGTGTTTTTTATCTTTGTTTTGTTCTTCTAATAAAGTTCTGTTTTTTAAGAATCTGATTGGGTTCTTAGGGTCCTAAGAAACCCAAGTTGGTCTGTGCTCAACTTGTTTATTCTCAAGCCTCCCCAGGAAAGGGGGTGTAAGGGCTTGGGGGGATATTTTGGGGGAAGACGTCTCCGAGTGGGCTCTTTCCCTGTTCTTTGTTTAACACGCTTGGTGGTGGGAGCATAGGGTTCAAGGAAAAGGCAAAGTTTGTACCTTGGGGAAGTTTTTAACCTAAGCTGGTAAGAATAAGCTTAGGAGGTCTTTCATGCAGGTCCCCACATCTGTACCCTAGAGTTCAGAATGGGGAAGGAACCTTGACAAGCTGGATAACCAAAAATTGGAGGCACCCAACACCATTAGTCTATTATGAAAATCTTGGTCTTTTTACCTGTCAGAACTATCCTCCATGTATTATAATATATGTGGCTGACAGTCTTATGGACAAAATAACTCTTAATCCATGACAGTGATTTTCATGATTTTAGGATATTTAGAATGGGGAACAATAAAGCTAAGCATCCCGTTCTCCCCCTCCCCCCATGCCCATTCCCTCACAGAACACAGAAAAGAGGATGGCTGAGATAAAAACAGAAAATAATCTGAAAACCAAGTGTACCAACCAGCATGAAATAAAATTCAGCAAAGAAACTTCTACAACACCCTTTTCCCCCAAGCAGCTGGTGCTAATGACCAAGAGATTATTTCCTTCTATGGAAGATAAAAGAGCAGTCATTGAGGAAGCAGCAGAGGATTATCTCTGAGAAATGAAAGATGTATAAAAGGATCTCCCACATTTTCAAGTAGAAACTGTAGCCTTCCCATTATGGAAGGGCTGAAAACGTAGCTTGAACAATCCAGGAAGAAAATCCAAAAGAATTCCTAAATACAAGAAATAGAAACCACAACACTATCTCAGCCTCTAAGGAGAGAGAGAGAAATGGAGAGCTATAGAAATGGGGAGATAAAGGCCTCAATGGGTTCTGCTGATATTGCTAGAAACAACAATCCTCAAGTGGCTTGCGATGTTATCAGAACCCAGCCTGTTCTAGCAGGGTTATTGTGTCCTCCTTTTATGTATTCTTGGCAAAGCAAAATTTTAACTAAAAAATGGTATATATTCTGCCCCTCTGTTTTCTTTGCTAGATTATTAGGTATTTGCTAGTGAAAGAGAAACTTGTAAATGTTTTTAAGCATATGTAATAATTTTAAGACAGCTAGGAACTTCTCATTGGTTAGCGGGAACTGTGGCATTAGACATAAATCAGGCCATCATTCACTTCAGTTAAATTATTTCATAGCTATTATTTCATGTGACAGAGATTTTCTGTGTCTTCTATGTACTGTCCATAGACTTTATATAGAGCAGAGTACTATCTAAGTCAGATACTTGGCCATTTCTCAAGCTTTAATGAAGTCCCAAAGGGAAATAAGAACCAGTTTGGAAAGCACGTGTTCTCTGTCTTTGATTCAGCAGGGCATTATCAATATGTGTCACATTGTGAAGGGAAAGATGGCTTGCTTGAGGACTTAGAAATCTATTTTTGCAGACAGGATATTTAATTAATATGAATCCATTTCTTTTGTAGCACTAAAACTAACATCCTGTCTTTCATGGAGAGCTTTTTCCTTAAGATTGGCAGAGTTTACTGTTTAAAACGAAAATTCTGGGTCTGTGAAAGAGAGAGAGGGATTGGGGCTGTACAGTGCTACCACAAAATATATTATACACAATAATAAAGATTGTAGATTCAGAACAGAAAAGCAGTAGATTCCTTCTCTGTCAGGAACATCACATCTCAGTGTAGTAAAGTTAGTAAAGTTTGCCAGTGGCATAAAGAAATCGGAATCTGAGAAGGAGTAAAGCAACGTATTTATGCAGAAAAGAAAAATAACTATAAGACGTGCATAGCCAGTGCTCTTAGAAAGAACGCTTAATTCTCTGCTTTCTGAGAAACTGGCATCTTATTTGTAGGGCACGTTACTCTTTAAAGGTTAGTTTCCCCAAAGTATCAAGTTCCAGTGGTATTCTTTTGTCATAAACTTCAACCTCCTGAAAATTTAAAAGCTCTTTTAGAACTGAGAGTGGTGGACGGGTAGGCAGGCAGTTATTTTATTTATCATGTAACCAAACATGTTGGTCAAATTATTGTTCTTTGAAAATCAGTATGGCAAAGGATCTGCTTTATGCTAGTGTTGTGTTCTTCCAACACAATTATCCACCATAGTAGTTGAAGATTGTGCAGCTCTTCCCACTTTCTGATATTTCAGTTTCACTTAATAAGCTTAATAGAATGATTGTCATCAGAGTCATTAGTGTTTCTGTTCACTTGATCTGCCGATCTCCCTGCCCGTGTGATCAGTATGGAAGAAGTTAGATGGGATAACATTGCTTTTCTGGAAGAACTGAAAATATCAAAACCTACAGTTCAAAATAAAACTGCTTATGAGCCACATCTCTGTAGTGTAAAACAGATGTCTTATCTTGGAAATTAAAGCCTCTGAGGTCTCTCCTCTCAACACACCAGTCCAATCCAGCAAAGCACTTGAGCACGTATTTAAATTTAAGCACAAGTGGTACCTGCTGGCCACCAATGCCTTATCCATATGCCGGGTCGCCTCCTTTGAATCCTTGGGATACTCCTCGTTCCTTGAGGTCTCACTCCTTGACCTGCTGTTGGGCAAGATCACCAATTCCAACAGTGGCT